>NC_084501.1:8888274-9207560 GCF_030035675.1 Rhineura floridana
TAACAGCTTGTCTCTTAAGAAATATCTCCTCCCTGTGTTTGAATGATATGTCAAAACAAGAGACAATATTGGCATGTCTTTCCTTCTGAGATATATCTGCACCGAAACAGAGATGCAGACGCAAGAGAGGCATAGCTTTCCCGTGAACGGCATTTCTGCCACCATCCAGTGAGTAAGGCCTAACATACCTCACAGAGTTGTTGCGCAGAAAATAAAAAAGGCAGGGGGAGTGTACCCAGTCTTGAGTTCCTGGAGGAGGAAAATCATTTAAATAAAAACAAACTCATAAAAACAGCGTTAGCATCAGCAGGGACAGTTTCAAGATCTTGTCGCACCCTTTGTGAAATCAAGCAAAATTCAAATCCCGCCTTCCTTCTCCCTTTTTTTTTTTTTTTTTGGTATACTGTTAAAAGAGGTTTTCTGCAATCAAGCAGTAGATCAATTTTGTTAAATAAATAAATAAAATAAATAACAAATACATAAGCACAGTGATTTGGGAAAGGGCTGTAGCTTGGTGGTAGAGCTTCTGCCAGGCCTACAGAAGGTCCCTTGCTCAGTCCCCGGCATCTCCAGGGCTGGCAATGTCCTCTGCCTCAAATCCTGAGAAATGCTGCCAGTCAGTGTAGACAATACTGAGCTAGATGGACCAACGGTCTGGATGAGTTTAAAGCAGCTTCCTACGTTGATGAAAACGTCTTAAGAGCAAGCATTTTTTTCCATTTCCCCACAACAATCACTTAAGTCCACTTATATTATTGCCACATAGATGAGAACATTTGAATCTATTTCCAGAACACCCCACTTCCCCAGAAACTGTATATTTACACAGTTGAAAGAGTCGTGGTATTAGTAGTCCATATGAGCATGGTTATGGAAAAGTTTATACAACAGGAGCTACTGGGACAGTTTCTTTCCTTTTTTTCTTTTTAAAAAAAGAACTGCGGGGGACCTGTGTGTTTTAAAAGTCAGGTTAGACAGCTCACTTTGATCTGAACTCTCTTAACAAAAGGTTTGGGCTTTGCTTTCAGAAACGGTCATTGTCCGTCTCTTACAAAGAGCTCTCCTAGACAACCTACTAGGGCCCCCCACTTGGCAAGTCCATCTTCTTTAAGCAGCCTTTGCAGGGCCGGATTTATGTACAAGCTACAGCTTAGGGCAGCCTTCCTGACCATTGGCAATGCTGGCTGAGGCTGATGGGAGTTGTGGTCCAACAACATCTGGAGGCACACTGGTTGAGAAACACTGGCTTAGGGCCTCACTTTACGAGGGGCCTCGCATTAGGAAAAAAAAAACATTTACAACATGATTTTGCAAGTATTAAATCACGTAAAAATGTTTTGCATGTACGTTTTCTGAATTTATACTTCATTAATATAACTTTTGTGTTATAAATGGTTTAAATTTCTGATTTACATCTATCGTTCTTAGAAAAACCAAAGAAAAGGTGCAAAGAATAATTACTTGTGATTTACATCTAATTTATATAACTTTTTATTATATTGTTTAATTGTGTCATGTGTTTGACAAACTCCTAAATAAAGAATGGGCTCATATATAACTTGCATTTTAATACCTATAGTACACAACTATCAAATTCCATTTAATTGTACAGCTCGTATTTTTAATTTAAATGTTTTATTATTTGTTGAAGAGGGAAGAGCCTCACTCATGTTGTAGCTCAGGGCCACAAGAAGTTAAAAAATCCAGCCCAGAGCCTTTGCCAACCTGGTGGTCTCTGGAAGTTTTGGACTACGACTCCTGTAAACCCCAGCCAGTATGAGCTAGAGCAACAATGCCAAATCCACGTATCCCATTTCAACTGGTCCGTGAGTGGTTGTCAAAGCACCAGGGCTTCAGCTGAAGGATTGCCCGGTGTGGGGACAGAAACCACGGAGGCTTAGCTATCTGGGAGAGAAGAAAAGATAAGAGCATTTGAGGGTTAACAGGGAAGGCATGCCTTGCTTGTCAGTTCAAAGAAGGTGACTACTCGCCAACAGTCAGGTTAAAAGGGGGGTGAGAATGCTAATATGCAAGTTGGCAGGGAAAGCTTCAAAAGACAAGTAATTGTTTCGTGCTGGAAGAGACAACAAGGGCTTTAAAGCTGTTGTTAACCCTGCTGAGCTGAAGATATCACCTTTAATTAGTGCAACATAAGAGCTCTCTCGCTCACATACACAGAGAGACAAAATTCCTCTCTGTCTCTCTGTCTCTAAGAAAGAGCTATACCTCAGTGTTAGGACATCTGCTTTACCTGCAGGTTCAGTCCCCAGGGGCACCTTCAGGTAGGGCTGGGAGAGGCCTACCTTAAACCCTGGAGAGCTGCTGGCAGGCATTGCAGACAGCACTAAGCTAGATGCATCGGAGGTCTGGCTCGGAGCTTTGCAGATACCAGCTTTGCAGATACCATGGACTGCAAAAAAGACACATAAATGGGTGTTGGAAGAAATTCAACCAGAACTGTCCCTAGAAGCTAAAATGATGAAACTGAGGTTATCATACTTTGGACACATCGTGACAGGATTCACTGGAAAAGAGAATAATGCTGGGAAACACAGAAGGGAGTAGAAAAAGAGGAAGGCCAAACAAGAGATGGGTTGATTCCATAAAGGAAGTCACAGACCTGAACTTAGAAGATCTGAACAGGGTGATTTATAACAGATGCTACTGGAGGTCGCTGATTCATAGGGTCACCATAAGTCAAAATTGATTTGAAGGAACATAACAACAACAACAAACTATGTTCTCTCCCCCCCACTCTCAAACACACAAACACTGTTGATTCCTTCCCCTGTGCAGTCCCGAGGCCCACCAAACCCTGGATCATATGGCACTCCAACCCAATCTGAAATCCAAATAAATAGGCAGGTAGGCAGATTCCACCCCATTTTGAGAGCTCAGGATTGCCCAGCGGTAATAGAAAGTGAGATCTTGTGTTAGAACCTCCATGTTCAGAGGCAGTATGTCTCTAAAGAGCACATCAGGGGAGGAGGGGAAAACAATAAGGGGATGCCTGTCGCCTTCACAGTTTGCGGGCTCCCACGTGGCTGACCACTATAGAAAACAGGAGGCAGGGCTAGATAGGGCCTTGGTCCAATCTTGTGGTGTAGCAGTTAGAGTACTAGACTAGGACCTGGGAGACCAGGGTTCAAATCCCCACTCAGCCATGAAAGCTCACTGGGTGACTCTCAGCCTACCCTACCCTGCAGGGTTGTTGTGGAGAACCATGTCCGGTTCTCCTTGGATGAAAAAAGCAGGATATCAATGCAATAATTAATTTATTATTTATTCACTTGTTACATTTGTACCCCACCTTTCTTTCACCCTGGAACCCAAGGCGGCATGTGTGTGGTTCCCAGGCAGTCTCCCATCCAGGCATTCACCAGACCCAGACCTGCTTAGCTTCAGCAAGGTGGTGGCCTCATGTGCCTTCAGACCATAGCCTGGGACCAGGCTGCCGAGAGGATGGATGCTCATACACTGTTCAGCAACCAGGAGTGGGGGAGGGGATGGAGAGATCAGGGGAAATCTCATAGCCCCGGAGTGGGTGACCTGTGGCCCCCTGGATGTGGGTGAACTCCTGCTCCCACCAGCTCTGGCCACGCTGGCTGGGGACTGATGGGAGTTAAGAGTCCAACCACACCCGGAGGGATCGGCAAAAACGGGGGAGGGGTTAGCTGCTTGATCAGATCCAGCCGATCAAGGCCTCATCTGCACCCTATAGATTTAAAGCAGCATCATATGGCTTTAAAACAGTCATGGATTCCCCCAAAGTACCCTGGGAACTGTAGTTTGTTCACTGTGCTGACAGTCATTAACAGACCCCTCTGTGCCTCAGAGTAGGATGGAAAGACCTGCCAGTGTCGGTTCTCTGCATTTCTCTTTTTTCCAGCCTTCAATTTAGTTCTCCACATTTTTGCAGCAATCTGTGATTATCATTATTATTATTTTTTTAAAAAAATTCTCATGAAAATCCTCCAGCATTTCAGCGCAATTTTCTCCTAATAAAGGCAATTTTTTTAGCTGTTTTGACCAACGTTTTTGCAAGCACTTTCTCATCTTATAGTGCCTTCTTGCATGTTATTGCCACTCAGGTATTCATTTTTATGCACCCTTTCCCCTAACGTATGCATTTTTGCAGACGTTTGTTGGCTGGCAAACCGCATTGCAAAATTCGGAAAGTGCAAATTTCTAAGGATGGCTGTGTTTCTGTGCTCATATCGTTTTGGAAAGTGCAAATGGCTTGGAATGTGAACTGAATCAAATTTCCCACCCATCCTTGAGTCAGAGTGACACTTCCCAGAGTTCCCCGGGAAGAGGGATAGATGGTTAAACCACTCTGGGAACTGTAGTTCTGGGAGGGGTACCGGGGTCTCCTAACGACTCTCAGCACCCTTGACAAATTACACTTCCCAGGATTCTTTGGGGGAAGCCATGGCTGTTTGAAGGGTTATGATGCTGCTTTAAACCAAAACTGCATATGGTGCCCAAGAGCCAACGTTTCCATCTGGGTTTTCACGTGGTTCACTTGTCTGAGGCAACTGCAAAATCCCCACAGCTTTTATGTAACACTGCAAGGAACTCTGGGGAGCTCTCACCGGTTAAATGCAGTGGAAGCCGCTGGGCCAGAGTCAAACGGGCAGTGAATCCGCTCCGGGTTTTACTCTGAGCTTTGAAGGAGCGGTCCAAGGTGTGTCCACTTTGCATTGCATTGCAACATCCAGGAAAGTGCATATGTCAAAGGGAAGCTGCATTTCCGTTTGCTTATTGTTTTGGAAAATGCAAATTAGCACAGGTTAATGCAAATGCCAACTGAATCGAATTTCTCTCTCATCCCTATACCATGTGGGTGCAAGCACGGCCAACTGATTGTTGGGGCTTGAGAGACCCATACATAGGTCTCTGCAAGCACCGATGATCAGGCCGCTTTGAAGTCCTGATATCAGTCGATTGTTGGGGCTTCAAAGCACAGTCCATAGCACAAGCACCCACCCCCTTTTTGGTCCAGGCCCATCTTTACCTGTGCCACACCTGAGGTCTGGGGTAGGACAGGTTGGATTTGACTTGCAGGCAAAATGAGGAGGGCCTTGCGGGTTTGAATTGGCCCGCGGGCTGGAGGACTCTCACAGCTGCCCAAGAAGCTAGTTCTGACCAGCCACAGCAGGATCTGGGCCAACACATTTGTCTGTCAACACATGGGAACATTCATGCAAGACCCTAAGAACCCTCCTGGCCCAGGCCATCCTCTTTCCAAAAGCAGGACAGGGAGGTGTAAGATCTTTAGAAGACCCCACTCAAGCAAACCACAGGCCTCTCTCTAATTTCTGTTTCCTACAGCGGCCCACCACCAGAGCTTGAAGGCAACAGCCGTCATCTACTGTTAGAGCCCCAGCAATGGGGTATTTAGAGGTAGACTGCTGCTGGGCCTGGAGGTTCCATTCCTAATTATCGCCGCTAAGTAGAACAAAATAAGAGCCCTGTTGAGTCAGGCCAGTGGTTTGCCTAGCCTAGGGTACTCTTCCCTGTGGCCAACCAGAAGTTCTGGGAAGGCTGTTAGCAGGACATGAGTGCAATAGCCCTCCTTTGCAGTCGTCGTTCCCTACCTACTGGTTTTCAGAGGCATGTCCTCCGATCCTGCTGGGAGGAAGGGTGGGATATATATTGAATAATAAATAAATAAATCCTGGCAGCAGCAGATAGCCATCATGACTGGTGCCCACCAATTGTTTCATATCCTCCATGAATTCGTCTAATCCCCTTTTAGAGCCCTCTGAGATCATGGCCAACCCTGTGTCTCGCAAAGGCACATTTCAGAAGTTCTATTATGCAAAGAAGCTCATGATTCGGTCTGTCCTGAGTACGTTGCCCATCACTGGGTGACCCCAAGGAGTACTAGCATTATAAGAGGGGAAGATTTATTGATTGATTGATGGATAAATCTCAAACCACTTTCGCCATGCCCATATTTATTGGAAGAGTTGCCTTTCCCAGAGATGGCTTGCCATGACTCTACAATTAGAAAGTTCCCTGCATATGGTCAGAGGCACTTTTCTACAGCCAACCCATATTTGCAAAGGAAGATCACCAACTGCTGGACCCAAACTTATGGGGGAAACGGGATCGCTAACATTTTCGAGACACTGCATCACAATCCGGAATGACCCATTTGTTTGAGGTGTTTGAGGTGAACTATGGGAACCATAACTCACAGAACAACAAAGCTAGAATTAAAAGAAGCCTCAATCAGATATGCTCTCGGTATGCATGTTCATTGTACTAAACACTTGTACAAAATAGACAGATCTAAACTCAGAGAGCTATGGCAAAATATTTCACTCTATTCAACCCAACTTTTGTGTTAAGTACTTAGCTGCTACTTCCTCCCCCCCCAAAAAAAAACAGGCACCGTAACACTTAAAAGGCCTACCATTTTCAGGGCAAGAGCAACTGCCCTCCCCAGTCTGCTTTTGTTTCATTTCATAGGCCATCAAGTTTCTGGCCCTCACTGAGGTCTTTGAGAGAAGTTAGAAACCAGGGCAGTAGTTGCATGACTGTGGAGTGCAGGGGGGAGGCTTTTATGACAAAAGGCAAAGGTGCAAGAAGAACCACCTGACTTTTTTTTAAAGATCACAAAGCATTAATGTCACGATTCAGGGTCACTAAAGATTTTCTCAGTTGTGGAAAGGCATTAATTTATTCCTCTGGGATCCCATGGCAGGGGCAAACACGGCATGTGAATTGTTTCCACCGAGCACAACCTTCAAACACGCCTGTGAAAAAACACACACCACAATTTTCGATTGCCTTGTTGAATCCAGGTAAAAGTAAATGGTGGCTTGGATTAATTGAGGGGTGTGTGTGGGGTGAAATATCTGCAGCTGATGGGTTTCCCCATCCCCCTCATCCCTGTCATCCAGGCAGCAGCAAAAGCTAGGGATTTGGGATTTTTAAACACCCCAGCCAAGAACTCTTGCTTATTCAACACTTCCTCACCATTGGCCAACGGCACTGGAAACTGTCCTCACACCATGCAGCGCCCCTGGAATGCCTCGTAGCCCAAGGAAGACACAGGGTGGTAGTGAATATACCCTTTTGCACAGAGATACGGGGGCTCCGAGTCAAGAGAAAGCCTTGGCGATTGGGGTTTTCTCTCTTTGACTGGCCCCCTTACAATAAGCACCTGGTCTCCCATCCATCCTCATGATTGGGAAGCTGAAAGAACACCAGGGTGGCACCAAACCAATATTTTTCTTTTCTTTTCTTGCCATGGGTTTCGGTAGGGACTGGAACCGGCTAGCTGGCGCTCCTTGGTACACATACCACACAACAACATTCTCCTCTCAGAACAAAGAGACACAACTGGAGAAAACAGAATCTCGTCGAAAGATAAAATCAGCAAGCTTTTCCCGGTTCCCCGTCCACCTGTCTCCACATCTGAGTCTGTTCGTCACTTGGCCCCAAATCTACCAAAGGAAGACGATCCCAAAGGAGGACCCGAGAAAATCAATTTGCATTGCTCCCCCCCTTCCAGGAGAAAGGGGGCTTTGCTTAGGAGGCTTCGTAGATCCAGGAGCAGATACTGATTATAGTTCCACCCCAGATTTTGACATGCTGCGTCAAACACAGCACTCCCTCACTCGAGACCAACCTGTGTGGCTTGGCTTCTAAGCTGTAGAATAACCAGATCTTCTGATTTTCACGTTTCTGTTCTCAGCCCACCTCAATGCCATGCTGATCTTATCCTCGGAAGTCGAAACCAAACCAAACCCAAAAAACAGGACGACTCTAACGGAAAGCAGAGATACACCATCCAAATCCCCCGCGACGACCCCCACAGTGCCCTCCCCCTGCAAGACATTCCAAACAGAAGGGAACGAGAACAGAGATTTCTTTTTTTAAAAAAAGAGAGAGAAAACAAGAGTCAAAACCAGTGCACGCCATTACAAAGGAAGAAAAAACAGCTTCAAAAGGAGCCAGGAGGGGAGGAAGGGAGGAAGAAAGAAAGGTATCATCACTCACTCTCCAGGTCTGTGTGTTTAGTGCGAGAATGGCAGCCGCAGATATGTAGGTACAAGCAAGCAGGAACAGGGGTTTTTGAGGGGTTCTCAATGTCCGGGTGTGTGGGTATGTTTCCCCCCCTCCCCGTTTAGTAACAATGTTTTATACAAGTTCAAAGAAGCGTTGTGAGCCAAGCTGATCGTCTTTCCCTCTGTTTCCTTCTCTGTCCATCGCCGATCTTGGTTCCCCCACCATCGTCCCTCTGTCTGTCCGTCCATTCCTTCCTGGGCGTGAGAGAAATTCCATTGACGTATTGGTTGGGTGGGTTCTGTTGTCATTACATTGAGGTTGGGTTCCGATCTGCCACTTCCTCCTCCTCCTCCCCCCTGCTGCCCGGCCACCAGGCCCCACCCTCCCTGCTCAGATGAAATACTCCTTCTTGTCGTCCCCGCCAGTTTGACCACCCTCGGCGTTGATGATGGCCGTGTCTGCATCTGGGGCATCGTCTGAGCCTTTGGCCTCGTGGGTCAGGTAGGTACCTGCGCAGGGATGCACAAAGGCAAAGATCGTTTGGCTTGCAGAGACAACGGGGAATGGAATTCGGGGTTCTGTAAAGCTTCGTTAAGGTTGCTAACTAAATGGGAAGGGACTGTAGCTCCACAGTGGGGCACACAACTTGCACGGAGAAGATCAACGTCCGATATCTCCAGCTAAGGCAGGAGCAGGGAGCTGTTTTCAGCCCAAGGGCTGCATTCCCATCTGGGCAACTTTCTGAGGGCCCCATGCCTGTGGTGGGCAGGAGCAGAGGCAAAAGGGGGCAAAGCAATGAATCCAAAATCCTCCATTAAGGGAAGCAAGAGGCATGATCAGAGATTGAGGACACATGCCAGCCACGCAAAACCACTCAAGGAAGATGCAAAGCAGAGCCAGTCAGGGGTGTGGATTGAGGAGAGGGGGTGTGGCCTAGAGAGAATCCCGAGGGCCAGACAGAGAGGTCTGGAAGGCCACATTCATTCTCTGGGGCCTGGGGTTCCCCACCACTGGTGTGCAAGGCACATAAACATCTGTGCCTATTTCCATGGGATCTACCTTTGTGTCGGATCAGGTAGTGTCCCAGAATGATGAGGAGGATAAGGAGCAAGAAGACAATGACGGCTACCACTCCCCCAATGATGGCATGGTATGTGCTCCCGCTGTGGGTCACTGGACTAGCATCTATCCCGAGAGAGAGAGAGAGAGAGGGAGAGAGAGAGAGAGAGAGAGAGAGAGACGGAGGGAGGGAGGGAGGGAAGGAGAGAGAGGGAGAGAGAGATTAGCTGACTGGAGTCCTTACAAAATCCACAAATCGGAGCAGCAGAAAGAGATGAGCTATTATGCAATTCCCTCCCCAAAGAGGTCCACCTGGCACCTTCATTATGTAGCTTCCATCATCCTATCCGAAGACACACACCTCTTTACCCTGGTCTTGAACACCAGCGATAGAAGGCTGAAATCCAACATTCTAACATGCCCAACTCAGAGCAGAGCCATTCAAAATAACAGACATGATGAGCTTCAGTCCATTCATTTCAATCTGTCTACCCTGAGTAGAAATTAGTTGGAGACAAGCCCTATAGTTTTAGGACCCACCTTGCAATTTGTTTCAGACTTTTTGATTTGACTATAATTTGTTTTAAACTGATTTTAGTAATTGTATTTTTAAATTGCTGCAACCTGCCCTGGAGCGTTATGGTGAAAGGGGGGTTAAGAAATAATAATAATAATAATAATAATAATAATAATAATAATAATAATAATAATAATAAGAAGAAGAAGAAGAAGAAGAAGAAGAAGAAGAATTGGAGGGAGTGTGGATGGAACAGCAGAACTGAGTGTTATGGTCTCTGTAAAATACAAGGGGGATTTTTATTTATTTGTTTTATTTAACAAGATTCATGTTGCTTCATATAATAAAATAAAAATTCCACATGTTGATATAAATGGTGGTATTCAACTTAGACACTCCTAGGCAGGGGTGTAGTTGTCTGGGGTCTTGGGGGGGTCTTGGACCCCTTACTTTTGGGGGAGCAGGGCCCCAGTTGGGTCCCTATGTCTCCAGCGTCCTACACACCAATCAGCATGAAAGGGGAGTGTGTAAGCCACTGCGAAGAATCTTCTAAAGTGCTTCTTGGTCCTCTCCTGCTGTCTGGAGCCAATCCGAGTGAAAGGAGGCGAGTCAGCCACTGAGAAGGCCCTTCTCCGTAGCTAACACTCCCCCTTTCCATGCTGATTGGCTCCTAGGGACACCTGCTGTTGTGGGAGAAGGCTCACGGGAGGAAGAGCATGCAGATGGGGATGGAAAACAACGAGCAAGTGAGGGGCTTGGCGGGACTATCATCAAGGGACCCTGCACTTCTGAAGTGGTCACTGCACTACTGAGTGGTGGTTTTGCTCTGCTACATGCTTATATATTCAATGGGCAGGGCTGGTTGTCACTGCCGCTGTTCTATATTTTGGACCTGCCGGTAGTTACTGTGGTCCCCAGTGCTTTTTTTGTGACAGTACTTACCAGTACAGAGTACCATCACCTCCTTTTTTTTTTTTTTTTTGGCTGCCATTTTGTGCTGGTCCCCACAGCACTTTGATCAATAGATTATTGACATCTCATAATTTTACCAAAAAAAAAAAAGCCACACTGGTGGTCCCCATAGACAGTAAATATTTGTTGAAGAGAACATCTTAGATCTGTACTGCTCCATTTATTTCTTTGTTGTATTTATATACCGCCCCGTAGCCGAAGCTCTCTGGGCAGTTTACAGCAACTAAAAACAAATATACAAATTTAAAACACATCTTTTAAAAACAATTTAAAACCCAATTTAAAAATGTAAAACACATGCTAAAATGAAGAGGAAAGTCTTCACCTGGTGCCAAAAAGATAGCAGTGTTGGCGCCAGGCGCACCTCATCAATAACATCATTCCATAATTTGGGGGCCACCACTGAGAAGGCCCTCTCCCTTGTTGCCAGCCTCCGAGCTTCCCTCGGAGTAGACACCCAGAGGAGGGCCTTTGATGTTGAGCGGAGTGTACAGGTGAGTTTGTATCGGGAGAGGCGTTCCACCAGGTATTGTGGTCCTAAGCCTTGTAAGGCTTTATAGGTTAAAATCTGCACCTTGAATCGAGCTCGGAAACATACAGGCAGCCAATGCAAGCAGGCCAGAATCGGTTTTATATGTTAGAACCGTCTGGATCCTGATACCAATCTGGCCGCTGCATTTTGCACAAGCTGCAGTTTCCAAACCGTCTTCAAAGGCAGCCCCACGTAGAGTGCATTGCAGTAATCTAACTTGGAGGTTACCAGAACATGGACAACTGAAGCCAGGTTATCCCTGGCTTCTCCCACAACAGCAGGTGTCCCTAGGAGCCAATCAGCATGGAAAGGGGGAGTGTTAGCTACGGAGAAGGGCCTTCTCAGTGGTTGACACCTCCTTTCACTCGGATTGGTTCCAGATTATCCCCTGAAATGAATGGATCTAAGTTAGTCCATTAACCTCCATTAACAGGTCTTCTCTGCTCTATACATTTAAAGCAGTAGCATACCACTTTAAACCAGCATGGCTTCCCCCAAACCATCCTGGGAACTGTAGTTTTGTAAGGGTGCTTAGAATTACTAGGAGACCCCTATTCCCTTCATAGTGCTACAATTTCCAGAGATTTTCTTAATTTTTTTTAATTTTACTGTGAGTTGCATCCAGTTTAGTTCTTCTCAAGAGCTTGACTCTGTTGAAATGAATGGAACCAAGTTAGTCCAGTCCGTTAACCTCAACAGGTCTTCTCTGTGTATGACTAAGGTTGTATACAATCTTATTTTTATATTTGACTTTTACGTCTGAGTAAACCATTCAGGAATTTTTTTTAAATGCACACTTTCCCCTATCATATGCATTTTGTAAACAATGTTTGGTTGGCAACCTGCGCTGCAAAATTCGAATAAGTGCGGATTTTGAAGGATGGCTGCTTTCTAGTCCTCAGAATATTTTGGAAAGCGCAAATTTGATAGATTCAGCTTGAAATGCACACTGAATCCAAATCCTTGCCCCTCCCTAATCTGATAGTTCAGGAATTGTTCAGGGAGAAAAATCACAGCAACTCGCATGCTTGCACTAATATTTCAGAGCATGCAGGATTGATGTACCCTCAAGAACTCAGCCGCCTCTGGCCTTCTTCCACATTCTCAAGCGACTATTGTTGCAAGCAACAAAATTGGCCTAGGCACTAAGCACACGTGCCAAATGCACAAATCCCTTCGCTCTGCAAAGACAAATACTCGCCTTGTATTCTCTCCAAGACAATGCATCAGTAGTGAATTTGAACAGTCTTTTATATATCCTGTCCTTCCTTTGAGGATATCAGGCTTTGCTGCTTTTTAAACAGACAGACAGACAGACGTGATCGTTGCTGTTTGTTTCTTTAATTAGGTTCTATTGTACTGCTCTAGATTAATTTTTAATGGCCATTAAATTGTTTCACATCAATTTTTAATGATGCTTATTTGGGATTATATGATTTTAAAGCATATGTATATGTATATATGTGTGTAAGTGTGTGTGTGTGTGCGTGTGGCGCATGTGCATGTGTGTCTGTATGGCATAAATGTTAGCAATAAACAAACAAATTCCTTATTTTATATTGACAACAACCCTGTGAGGTAGGTTAGGTTGAGAGATAGCAACTGGCCCTAAGTCACCCAGTAACAATCAATCTCAGGGAACCCTGGAATTGTAGCACCCATGAGGGGAATAGGGGTCTCCTAGCAATTCTCAGCACCCTTACAAAACTACAGTTCCCAGGATGCTTTGGGGAAAGCCATGATGGTTTAAAGTGGTATAGTACTGCTTTAAATATATAGTGCAGCTGGAGCCTTAGACTGAAAGGCTGGACCTGCCATCCACTGCTCAGTGGTCTGAAGACCTCGCTGCCCTTTCTGTGTTGAAACAGTATAGCCAAAATCATTTGGATATCTGCTAAAGTGGTATCACAGTATGCTAAATGTATGTTGCAGATGCAGGCTCAAGCTCTCTGAGGAGCAATGGAAACAGTTGGGCGTGGGGACAGAGCAGTGGATTTCTGATCTGATGGGCCATCGTGCAAAAAATGAAGCTCACTTGTCCGCTGCCGCTCCAGAGGGCAGGACCCAAAGGGCAGAAATCGCAAGGAAGCAGATTTGGGCTAAACTGTAGGAGGAGCAGTGTAGGAGGAAGATTTGGCTCAACAGCGAAACCAGCCTTGAGAGCTGTGGAAGCTCGTGGCTCCTTGGTCGCTGGGGAGAGTAATCTGCTCCAGGTTTTAGTTTGAACGTCAGCACCTTGGACAGCTCCTTGAAAGTTCCAACTAAAACCCAGAGTGGATTCCAATGCCCCAGTGACATTGGACACTGCGTGAGAATTGACAGGGTCCCCTTCCCAGAAGTGTTTAAACCCACACACCAGAAGCCTGTGTCAGGGATGCTGTCACTGCAAGATGGTGATGATGATGATGATCTGCCCTTCTCCCTGAGGTCCCTGGGCAGGTTACAACAGTTTAAAATACATCATTAAAAACAATTACAAACAACTTGCAACCAAAAACATCCCCAAAATAGGGTGGGACCTAAAAATATACATCTCAGGGGTCAAAGGCTAGGGTACAAAGGTGCTATTATTTATTTCATTTCAATTGAGAGCAGAGTGGGAGTAGATGACCTCAAAGGTGTTTTCCAACTTTCCTATGACTCCTGCTGGACCCTTTCACCATAAGGTGGTGTTTGAATGAATGATCTTTTCCTCTGAGCAACCACAAGAGACACTGTTCATTTCTAGCCATTCACCCAAGGAAGGAGGTGAGCCAGGCAGGACTCAAAAGCCTTTTACCACAATCCCTCACCCTCAAAGCCTATTGAGTCACTCATTCAAATCATGAGGACTAGAAACCAAAAGGTGATGCTGAATTCTGCTCTGAACTCCAAACGTGGTGGGTCCTCTCCTGTCTACTCCAAAACAATATGACAAAGCAATCAAGGAGGTTAAAATAAACTTTTACTGAGGAGTGATAAAGGAAATGTGTAAATAAATGTATTGTCCCTGTATTAATGTCCAAAAGTATTGTATTAATGTATAAATGTGTTGTCCTTGTACTAATTTACAAAGCCCTGGACAACTTAGGTCCAGGGCACCTTAAGAGGCTGCCCCAATCCTGATGTCCCAGCTCGATCACTGAGATCATCTGCAGGAGCGTCATTGGCCGTCCTCCGAGTTGGCGAGGTTCATTTGACAACAAGAAACGGAGCCTTTAGTGTCATCGGCCCCGTTCTCTGGAATGCTCTGCCAACAGAAATTCAGAAGGTGCCTTCTGTTCTGACTTTTAAATGCCTGCTGAAAACGTCTCTATGTCACCAGGCTTGTGTGGGCCATTGAGAAGGTATCTTTCTCCAATAGTTAACTGAGGATTTCCAATTTTAAAATTTTATATGTTTTTATCGTGTATTATCAACTGCTTTGAATTTTTTTTTTTTATGAATAGCGGCATATAAATATTTTTTATTAAATAAATAAATAAAGTTGTGGACTGGGCCTGGCTCATTCAGAACCACGCCAGCTGTCTTCTGGCAAAACATTGCGCTCCTCTCTGGGAGGTGGGTGTTGAGGGATCCAGTGTGTAGTGGAAACACACAGCATTCCCAGAGCTTGGAAAAGTTACTTTTTTGAACTACAACGCGCATCAGCCCAATCCAGTGGCCATGCTGGCTGGGGCTGATGGGAGTTGTAGTTCAAAAAAGTAACTTTTCCAAGCGCTGAGCATTCCTAGACAGCCACCCATAAAACCTTTGATAACGAGACAGTGGGGCAGGGAGTCAGAGACACACAAAGAAAGTCCTCCCTCCAGCAGAGGGCGACATGAAACAAGGCTTACCGTTAACAGCCAGGTTGTACCTCGCTGTGGAGACCCCCATAATGCTCCTAGCATAGCAGATGTAGGTCCCGCTGTCACTTTTGTTCAAGTTAGGGAAGACGAGGATGTTGTCTTGGGCATCTGTCAGGGGCACTTGAGCACCCTCCTTCTCCCACTTGTAGTCCTTAGGGCTGTGAGGGAGGGAAGAGAGTTTCTGAGAGTTAACAGAGCTCAAGACAGCGAGGAGTGCAGACAGCATCACAAGGGTCAACTAAATTATATAGAGGGTCTAACATAGTGGCAGTTGTGGCTGGCCCATTAGGGTGCACAGCCCCACCAACCTCAATCTGTCTTCAACCAGAGGGCCTGTATTCCTACTTATAGCCAGTCCAGGGGTGGCATTGGCTGTCAGCTGCCTCTTCCTTAGTCTCAGTGTTGCCCTTTCAGAATTCAGAAAGCAGGAGGATGGGGAGTAAACTAGAATTAGTTGGCTCCACCTGTCGTTGGCTCTGGTCCCGCCTATCATTGGCTCTGGCTCTGCCTACTGTTGGGCTCCCTGCCTTCTGCCCCACCAGCCCCAATAAGCACCAGCCACTACTGCATAGTGGTGTACCCAGAGCTGGTTCTATGCACAGCCCCACTACAAAACAGCAAGGCCTCTTGCATTGGCCTGGTTATGACCAATCGGATACCAGAAGTGGAGGCTTGTCCATTAGTGCAAATGGAACGCTGCCCCACCAACAGGCAGCCAGCTCCCACCTTCCTACTTACAGCCATTTGGGGGTGGCTCTGCCTGTCATTGGTTCTGGCTCCACTTACTGTTGGCTTCCTTGCCTTCTGCCCTACCAGACCCAACGGGCACCAGCCATCGCTAGCTACCAGAGGAAGGGACTTTTCAGCAGCGGTGTCCCGGGGTCGGGCCGTGCCTACTTTATGATCTCTTTTTCGGTGTTTGTGCCAGGTGGAGATTTATATTATTTCCCCCAGGCGTTTTAAGATCATTTTCAGTGTTTTCAGCTCTCTTTGTGTTTATGTATTTTTTTCCTGGTCATTTGTTATTCTGTTAGATTTTTGTGTGTATGTGTGATTCTGGTTTGCTTCTATGAACGTCCTTTTTTATTGTTAAAATGCTCAGGAAGCCAGATTTCGGCTGAACATCAGGAAAAATGTCCTAACTACTAGAGCACTATGGAAATGGAATCAATCACCTAGGAAGGTGGTAGACTCTCAAACGCTGGAGGCACTCAAGAGACTATGGAGGAGGAAACTGACAGGCAGGGCCAACCCCTGGTCGGGCTACACGTAAGAAGGCAGGCCGGTGGAGACTGGCTGGGAGCCGACTGAAGTTGGTGGGGCAATGCCCCATGTGCCGTAACGGACCAGCCTCCACGGCATGCGTCAGAGGAGAAAAGAGACTAACACTGGGTTGCCTCGCCCATCACAGCGCAGCTCCAGATTATCCCCTTCACGTGGGTGTTCAGGATATGGTTCGATTTTAGCAGTTGGCTTGTCTGGGGAGACAGACAGAGAAAGAAAGGAAAAAATGACTGTCACGGCCACGATCATGGATAGCCTAATATTAAAAACAAACCACCGTATTGTTAGTAGTAGTAGTATAATTCATATATCCTCTCTTTTTCTTTCTTCTCCTTTTATCTTCTGTCTTCAACGTTTTTCTTTATCTCATTTTGTTTGGAATAATTTGTCTCCTTTTTCTTTCCGTTCGTTGTTAAATTCACAAATAAATGTCGGAGAGTCGCGATGCTGGGAACGGAGAGTACTGAGCGAGCTTAAGTGTGTGTGTTTGAATCCTTGCTAAAGATTCTACCTTCCCTGCAAATTAGTCAGACAGAGACTTTAAGCTTTAACATAAGAAAGAACTACTTTATTCTGGACGTACATGCTTGACAGGAAAGAGTCCTATATCTAGCTAACTAGCTACGTTGGAGCTGCAAACACTGAGCCCAGTGCTTGCCCTCCTGCTTTGGAGGAGAGGGAGAGACAAAGGAATATGTCTGCTCCCCTCTCAAGGGAAAGAAGAAGTAAGAAGGAGGGATGGAGTTGTGATCAACATCCTACGCCTTTAGCCCCATGCAGCCTCAACCCACAAGTTGGAGTTGAACCCCATATATTCCAACAATAAAAAAATAAACAAACCCCAGTGAATAGCCTGGAGATCCAGCTTCCACCTCTGTGGCAGGGCCATTGCTAGGCGGCTATAGCATCTTCTTTGCATGCCGAAGGTCTCAGGTTCAGTCCCTGGCATCCAGAGGTATAATCTTCTAAGGTCTTGGGGGGGGGTGTCTAAGGCTCCTTAGACGTTTTTGCAAGCAATTTCTCAGAGCTTGGAAAAGTTACTTTTTTTGAACTACAACTCCCATCAACCCCAGCCAGCATGGTGCTAGCTGGGGCTGATGGGAGTTGTAGTTCAAAAAAGTAACTTTTCCAAGCTCTGCGTCATCCTATAATGCACGCTTGTATGTTATTTTCCCTCATATGCTCATGTTTATGCATGCATTTTTGTAAACATGGTGTGGTTGGGCAACTGCTGTGTGACATTTGAATAAGTGCAAATTTCGAAGGAAAGTGCACATTTGATAGATTCTTCCCTATTCCTGGCTACCACTGAGCCTGTATCGAACCCTCTTGAACAAAGCCCTCTCCTCTGCTTAACAATAGATCCTGTGCCATGGTGCTTTTTTGGGTGGAGGGCCGTGATAGGGACCTGCTGCTTGCAAAGCACATGCTCTCTCACTGAGCTATGCGCCCCCTTCCTCTGGGTGCTCGCATCATGAAGAAAGTCTAACCACATTCATTTCCTTTGCCTGCCGCCCTCTCCAATGCCCGCTGGTCACGTACACAAGACTCCTATCTTCTGGTAAGTGGATTTCCTAGAGTCCTGTAGGGAGGCATGATTGACCGTACAGGTGACCTCCATGTCATTGTCTTCTTTCGCAACGGTAAATTCTATACGGCTGGTGACCGTGAACGTCTTCCCGTTATCATCTTCTGCTGCTTCTAAAGACTCGCCTGTTTGTGGGGAGATGAAGCAAGAATGGTTCAGTGGCCTTAAGGGACAGTGGGAAAGAGAGACAGGGGCATGGAATGGTTTGGATTCAGGATCAAATGAAAGGATTCTTGATTGGTTCGTCCACTTGGTTGCCTGGAGACAGTTTTCGACTCGCCACGGGAGATCAATCGCCTGCCTTTTAACATTGTTTCAGGGATGGGGAATCTGTAGCCCACCACATGGAGCTGATGGAAGCTGGAATCCAACAATCACAGGTTCCTCACCCCTGTCAGTCAGATATCTGGGCTTACCAAACATGCTCAAGTCCTCCCTGAAAGCTCCAGGCAATCAGGCAAATAGCTTTTTAAAGCCCTGTGCTTTGCTGCTTATTGGAATTAATAAACTTACTTACTGACTTAACTGTTTTTTTAGAAAAGGGGAGAGGCAAATTCACAAAGAATGTCTATATCAACCTTCCCCAACCCAGTGCCCTCCAGATGTTTTGAACGACAACTCCCATAATCCCTGACCACTGGCCTCCATTTTCAGAGGTGGTATTATTTATTTTTAAATTAATTTTATTTATTTATTAAATTTATATCTTACCATTCCTCCCAGGGTAAGGGACGATGCCTTCCTGCTTTGCTTGTACTATGAGCCTTACGCATTTGCCTGACCACTGTTGGGGACAGGAAGCTGGGTGAAGTGCACCTTTAGCCCAATCCAGCAGGGCTCTTGGTATTTAAATTGTCAAGAAGGAAGAGTTGTCCCTCGTCTCTTACCTGTCAATGGTATGCCTCCCTTATACCACCGGAGTTCAGCGGCCGGCTTGCTGCCCGAAGAGACGCACGTCAGCTGGGCCACATCTCCTTCTTTAAGAGGATCCGTGTAGCCAGAGATCAGGGGTTTCTGTGGGACTCCTACAAGAAGCGAGAGAGTGTAGACGTTGAGGACTAGTGACTGGGCTGAAGAATCGACCACTCCATTGTAAACCCAGGATGCTAGAGATGGAAGGCAGTGACACACAGGCTGAACACCTCCTTCTTTAAGAGGATCTGTGTAGCCAGAGATTGGGGGGAGGGGAGAGAGGATTGTGACATTTCTACAGGAAGGGAGAAACCCTAGATGCTGAGGAGTAGCAATTTAGCTAAAGGATCCACTGCTACTTTATAAACCCAGGACACTGGAGACAGGAGATAGTGACACAGAGGCTGAATATCTAATTAAAAAGGCAAGCAACCATTGGCCAGAATTCTCCGTGGGTGCAGAGTGGCACCACTTTATCCCTATTCTCTACCCCCCCTATAGTTTGCAATGGAAGTTAGAGTGGGCCTCTGTTCTGCTTTCTCCTAGCAGCCCCAGAGACACTTGAGGTTGCAAATCAGGTGCAACCATCCCCTCTCTCATCTCTCTCCCCCAGTGTGGCACCAGAACTTTTTTTAGGGGGGTCCTCAGGCGTAGTACCCTATCCTGGAAGATGAGGGGCATGCTGACTAAAAATCCCCTTAGGCTGCAGTTGATCTTCTTGGATCGACTTGTGAAAAGTGGAAATGGGAGCACAGTTAGGGCAGCAGGCTCCCTGCTGGGCTTGGGGGCCCTGCCACATGCCCGACTTTCCCACCCTCTGGCGCTGGCCCTGCCATCCCCTCCCTGCTCGCTTTGCCTCACCCAGCACAGTGACAATGGCCTTTGCGGTCCGGACAGGCATGGTGAAAATGGAGCAGGTGTACTCTCCCTCATCTGCCAGAGTCGCATTGTCGATGCTGATGGTCAGCTCGTTGGGTGTCGACTTCTCCAGCTGGATCCGGAGATCTCTCAATGCTAGGGCACGGGAAAGCAGGAAGTTACAAAAAATGATGACTGAGATCAGATAGATAGATAAGATAGATAGATAAGATAGATGGATGGGTGGGTGGGTGGATGGATGGATGGGTGGGTGGGTGGGTGGATGGATGGATGGCCCAGTGACATTTGTGTGTGTGTGACAATCATATAGAGGAGGCAGAAAGACCTTTTCCATTATCTATTAATTGTTAATGCTAGGGATGGATTGAGCTGTCAGTTCTGGTTCTCTCAATTTCTCATTTTCCTTATCTTAAATGTCAGCAATTGGCCATTTTTTTGGGGGGGGGGGAAATCCTCATGAAAACTCTTCAAAACTTTAATGCACATTTCTCTGAATAAATATGTTTTTGGAGGCCGTTTTGACTAACGCACACGTTTTGGCAAGCCATTTCTCCTAATGTAAGCAGGTTCGCATGTTATTGTCACCAATATCTTCATTTGCAAGCACGCTTCCCCCTAACGCATGCCTCTGTGTAAACGCTGCTTGGTTGGAGATGTGCACTGCAAACTTTGGACACATGTGAATTTTTGAAGGATGGCTGTGTTTCGGTTCCCAGATTACTCTGGAAACTGTGAACTTGTTCATTTCAGCTTTAAATGCAAACTGCATTCCGTGTTTCCCCCATTCCTAATGCTGGATTTAGTAACAGTGAGGTGAGGTGTTGCTGCAGGGGTGAGACTGTGCTGGTCCCCTCCAGGAGAAAGCTTTTCCCTTGCCTGCCTGCCTCTCCCCCCCTTCCTGACATCTTTCTGGGGACAGTCCTTTGCCAGGAAGAGGAATGTATTTGGCTTTTAGGTGGTCCCCCCTTCAAATGTTAAGTTGTCATCATCTTAATTTTTTGTGATTTGCCTATTTTTTTTTCTTACTTGTACTTTGAATTTGTGCATATCCTCTCTGTGCCGCCCAGGAGGGCCTATTTGGCCGAAAAGGGAGCATAGGAATAAACGATAGCATAACAACAAAATTAACAATAGGTGAGTGATGCAGGGATGGGGAACCTGTGACCCTCCAAACGCTGATGGACTCCAACTCCCATCAGCCCCAGGCAGCATGGCCAGTGGTCAAGGGAATGATGGGAGTTGTAGTCTAGGAACACCTGAAGGTGTTCCCTGTTGGAATATATGGGGTTCAACTCCAACTTGTGGGTTGAGGCTGCATGCGGCTAAAAAGGGTAGCTAGAGAGGAGACCTCTTGGTTGCTAGGCTATACCTATCCCTTTGATCTCCTGCTGTCTCTCCCTTCCTGCTAGACTGATATGCAAAGGATGTTGATCCCAGTTCCTTCCCTCCTTCCCAGTCTTCTTCTTTCTCTCGAGAGGGGAGCAGACATCTTTTCTTTGTCTCTCCCTCTCCACCAGCGTGAGGGCGAGTACTGGGCTCAGTGCTTGTTGTTCCAACTTAGCTAGTTAGCTAGATATAGGACTCTTTCCTATCGAACATGTACTTCCAGAATAAAGTAGTTGTTTCTTATTTTAAAGCTTAAAGCCTCTGTCTGACTAATTTGCAGGGAAGGTAGAATCTTAGCAAAGATTCAAACACACACACATAAGCTCGCTCAATACTCTCCGTTCCTCTACACAACTCTGCAGGGTCCTACAGGACATTGGGCCCAATGTCCTATATTCCCATCAGGGAGACACAGAGCTGTATCCAAAGCTGCTACTCCTCAGAACAGATCCATTGAAATGCATGGGCAGGACTAACTCAGGTCTATTGATTTCAGTGGGTCTACTCAGAGTAGGGCGCAGTTCAGTAAAGCCAAAGGTTTACATCCAGTGCCTGTTGTACTCAGGGAAGACCCGCTGAAATTAACAAAACCGAAGTTAGTCATATCTGTCAGCTTCAATGGGCCTACTCTGAATAGGACTGCCACGGAGAGCCACTTGCAGACGTTTCCTTTGTCCTTTCTGAAAACAGGTTCATTTTCTCAGAGAGCCTTCAGATCTGCTGATTTGGCTCCCTTTTGACTATTTTGACTTGTGGGCTTTTTGAAAAATGTTTTAATACCATGCTTATCAACAGTGTTTTTAAAATGATTACTATTAAATACGATTAGGGTTGTGCTCGCGCATGTGTGTTTGCAGTCCCTGGAATTTACCAAATTGGAATCAATACGCTTTCCCCTCAGACATATAGGTTATTAATTAATAAACCATACATCAGATAACAGCATCTTGACCATTCATCAAATTAGCTCTGTTGCCCTCATCTTTAGAGCATCCACAGCAAATCTGACTCCTTGATGTCGCAAATTTATCTCAGTTAAACAATATATAATTTCAGCTGGCTCATCACCGGAATGAGACGTACTCATTACAGAGTTTCCAAATCAGCATCACCCTTGGTCCAGAATAAAAAGAACATAAAGTCAAGCAAACGTATTTTTGTTTTCTTCGTCTTTTGGAAATTGCATTTTTTAAAAAAAAACTTTTAAGCATGTTTTATTATCTGCTTCAAATTAGATGGCTGCTGCAATCTCATGGGAGCCAGGAGGTGTGTGTATGTGTGTTTTAACAGCTTGAATGCTGCGTTTTTGCTTCATCTGAATTGCTTAGTACACAATGTGGGGCTTCACTGGCGCTTGATTCACAAAATGCAGTTAGTGCAGAATGCTGCAACACGGCTGCTGACAGGAGTGAGATCTTGTCAGCATATAACACCTCAGCTCAGAGATCTGCACTGATTGCTGATTTGCTACCAGGCTGAGTTCAAGGTGTTGCTATTAGTATATAAAGCCCTTAACAGCTTACAGGGTTGATTTACCCCATATATGCCCACTAGACCACGTTGATCTGCGGAAATGGCACTGTTACAGGTGCCCCATAATGCCACATATATACAGCAATTTATCATTTGGTGTCGCATGTGGAAGTAAATAGCCAATAATAATAATAATAAATTTTATTTTTCAGTCGCCTATCTGTCCGGGTTAGGGACACCCTAGGCGACTTACAACAAGATTAAAAAACAATACATATATATATATATCACACAAACAAATTTAAGCAAAAAACCATCCTTCAGTTCATTATAACATAGAGTTAATCTGTTCCAATGTTGTAGGCCTGCCTGAAGAGCCAGGTCTTTAAGGCTCGGCGAAAGCTTGACGAGAAGGGAGCATGTCTGAGATCGAGAGGGAGGGAGTTCCAGAGGGTGGGGGCCACAACAGAAAAAGCCCTCTCTCTGGTCCGTACCAGCCTGGCTGTTCTCACTGGTGGGACCGAGAGAAGGTCTTGCGAGGCTGATCTCGTCAGGCGGCATAATCGGTGATTCTGGAGGCGTTCCTTCAGATACACTGGGCCGAAACCGTATAGGGTTTTAAAGGTCAACACCAACACCTTGAATTGGGCCTGGTAGACAACTGGTAGCCAGTGAAGATCTAATAACACTGGGGTGATATGATCCCAGCGACGGCTATGCGTAATCAAGCGAGCTGCCGCATTCTGCACCAGTTGTAATTTCCGGACCGTTTTCAAGGGTAACCCCACATAGAGCGCATTGCAGTAGACTAAGCGAGAGGAGACCAGGGCATGTATCACTTGGGGGAGCAGATGAACAGGAAGGTAGGGTCGCAGTCTCCGTATCAGATGTAATTGATACCAAGCTGCCCGGCTCACTGCTGTAATCTGAGCCTCCATGGACAGCTGGGAGTCAAGGATGACCCCAAGACTGCGGACCTGGTCCTTCAGGGGTAAACTCACCCCATTAAGCATCAGGTCAGTAATTCCTAACCTGCTTTTATCTCCCACAAGTAATACCTCAGTCTTATTGGGGTTCAGCTTCAGCCTATTCTCTCCCATCCATCCACTTACGGATTCCAGGCACTTGGACATGGTGTTCACAACCAACTCCGGTGAGGACTTAAATGAGAGATAGAGCTGAGTGTCATCTGCATACTGATGACACTGCAGCCCAAGACTCCTGATGATAGCCCCCAGCGGTTTCACATAGATGTTGAACAGCATGGGAGAGAGGATAGAACCCTGTGGCACTCCACAATGAAGAGGCCAAGGGTCTGAAACCTCATCTCCCAATGCCACCCATTGCTGCCTATCCGAGAGATAGGAACGGAACCACTGCAAAATAGTGCCTCCTATTCCTAATCCCTCTAGGCGATTTAAAAGGATACCGTGGTCAACGGTATCGAAAGCCGCTGAGAGGTCCAGGAGGACAAGGAAGGTGTATTCACCCCTATCCAATGCCCTCCTCATATCATCTACCAGAGCGACCAAGGCTGTTTCCGTTCCATGGCCAGTCCTGAAACCCGATTGGAATGGATCTAGATAATCCGTTTCCTCCAAGTGTGTCTGTAACTGCGCAGCCACCACCCTCTCAATCACCTTGCCCAAGAATGGTAAATTAGAGACTGGGCGAAAGTTGTTTAACTCTTGGGGATCCAAGGACGGATTTTTTAGGATGGGCTTTATCACCGCTTCCTTGAGGGCTGATGGCATTGCACCCTCTTGCAAGGTTGCATTCACCACCGCCTTGATCCCTTCGCTCAGTCTCTCTTTACAGCTCATAATGAGCCATGAAGGGCAAGGATCAACCAGACAAGTGGTTGGCTTCATAGTACCGAGCACCTTGTCCACTTCCTCAGAGAGAAGAGGCTGAAACCGATCCCAATAGACCGGATTGCAACTGGCCGACTCTGGCCCACTTCCTGTCTCCACGGCGAGCGGAAGCATGCTCTTCAGGCGCTCGATTTTATCGACAAAGTGTTTAGCAAAATTATCACAGGAGATTTTAGAATGTTCCATGGGTTCCTGAGCAACTGGACCGACCAGGCTTCGGACCACTTGGAACAATCTCCTGGGACAGCACTCTGCCGACGCAATAGAGGCAGCAAAGAAATTTCTCTTTGCTGCCTTTGTTGCCACCTGGTAGGCAGCTATTGCTGCTCTAACCCGTGTCCGATCATCTTCAGTGCGAAATTTCCGCCACCGGCGCTCAAGTCGTCTCACCTCCTGTCTCAGACCCCGCAACCGTGGCGTATACCAGGGTGCTGTCTGAGTTCTATTCAGGGGGAGAGGACGTTTCGGAGCCACCCGGTCCACCGCCCTAGTGACCTCCTTATTCCACTCCATCACCAGGGTATAGAGGACTGGTTTTGCCTGCAAATGTCTAGAGAATGTAAAAAACTGCAGTTGTTGCTGTTATGTGCCTTCGAGTCGATTATGACTTATGGCGACCCTATGAATCAGCGACCTCCAAGAGCATCTGTCATGGACTGCCCTGTTCAGATCTTGTAAGTTCAGGTCTGTGGCTTCCTTGATGGAATCAATCCATCTCTTGTTTGGTCTTCCTCTTTTTCTACTCCCTTCTGTTCTTCCCAGCATTATTGTCTTTTCTAGTGAATCTGTCTTATATGTCTAAAGTATGATAACCTCAGTTTCATCATTTTAGCTTCTAGTGACAGTTCTGGTTTAATTTGTTCTAACACCCAATTATTTGCCTGTTTTGCAGTCCATGGTATCCGCAAAGCTCTCCTTCTAATCAAAGGAGTTGATTTTTCTCTTATCCGCCTTTTTCACTGTCCAACTTTCACATCCATACATGGAGATCGGGAATACCATGGTCTGAATGATCCTGACTTTTGTGTTCAGTGATACGTCTTTGCATTTGAGGACCTTTTCTAGTTCTCTCACAGCTGCCCTCCCTAGTCCTAGCCTTCTTCTGATTTCAGAATGGCTGGCTAAGCAAGCATGGCTTCGCAGTTTCTTGTATGCCCTTGAAGTGCATTATGTACAACCAGCTTGAAGGCATTACACCCCCTAGTTAGCAAGTACTCCCTAACAAATGTTCTAGCAATGTAGAGATAATCAGGATGCTTTGACCTAAAGGAATTTCCTGTGTTTACACATGCTCCAAATGTGAGAGTTGTATCGCCTGAAGTTTCGGTTCCTTGAAGACTATAAAGGCCTGCGCCATCTTCTAGAGAGGCAGAGTCAGTTGCAGTTTTCTGTTTGGCTCTCCAGTGCTGTACGCTTTGAATAAACTTGCAATCTGCTTCAGTTCAAATTGCCTCTGAGTGAATTCCTCCACAGGCAGCACCTAGACTTTGGAACTCCCTGCCAATTGATATCAGGCAAGCAACTTTGCTATACTCTTTACGGTGGCTGCTTAAAACATTTTTGTTTAGGCAAACCTACCCAGGAATGCGGAATGCTGACATGCGTTTTAATCTCTTTGTAGCTTAGTGTTTTTAATTATATTGAATGTTTTTAAATATCTGTTTTTAATTGTCTTTTATTGATAATTTTAATAGGGTTTTTTTGTAAACTGCTTAGAGTTTTTATTACAATCAAGCAGCATATAGAGTGAGGTTTAGTGGTTAGAGTGTTGAACTAGGATCTGGGACAGCAGGGTTCAAATCCCCATTCAGCCATAAAGCTCACTGAGTGAACTTGGGGGCCAGTCACTGCCTCTCAGCCTAACCTAGGGTTGTTGCAAGGATAAAATGGGGAGGAACGAGGACCACATACACCACCTTGAGCTCCTTGGAGTAAAGGTGTGATAGAAATGTAATCATAAATAAATCAAATAAATATAAATGTTTTGAGTAATGAATTGAGTCATTGGGTATCAGAAAGCATGGCAGATAGCCATTTTAGAAAAATTAATGTGGAAAATAAGGGCAATGATAGACAGACAAAATGAGATAATTTCTGTTTAATTTGGACTTGTAGATTTTGTAGCTAACATGTAATGTGAAGTTCCATAATCCTACATTTCAGTATGGCAGAGATGAGACCACTATGTAGAAACCTGGAAGAGGGAAAAACCAATGACCTAGGGAAGTGGTGGGCTCTCCAGCTCTGGAGGCATTGAAGAGGCACCTGGATGGCCACCTGTCAGGTATGCTTTAAGTTGGATTCCTGCATTGAGCAGGGGGTTGGTCTTGATGGCCTTATAGGACCCTTCCAACTCTACGATTCTATGCTTCTATGAGCATCAGGCAAAACTTCTTAACTATTCAAGCACTATGGCAATGGAACCAATGACCTCAGGAGGTGGTGGGCTCTCCAACACTGGAGGCATTCAAGAAGCAGCTGGACAGCGACCTGCCAGGTATGCTTTAAGTTGGATGCCTGAATTGAGCAGGGGGTTGGACTCGATGGCCTTTTGGGCCCCTTCCAACAACTATTCTGTGAAATCCAAGTTAGACCATCTCCTGTCTTTAAATAATGGATTTAGTGCTATGCTGACCTTGATCCAATAAGACTGTACTAAAAAGCTTTTATTTTTATGAAATGAATTGTTTTTCTTCTTTGTATTTTATGCAGTGATCATTCCTAACTTAATACTTAACAAAGATATTTTTTTTAAATGTTGCAAAACAAACAAATCAAATCAAAATCAATGAATCATTTTTAGCACCCGTCCCCAAAGACAGCTCTATCCACCTTCCTCCCAATGCAAGACCATGATGGCATCCCTGATCCTCTACCTCGCTTCTCCCCGAAGTAGAGTGTCTGCTGAGCAGGATTGGACCACTGTAGAGAGGAGTCATCAGGATCTTCCACCTCGCACCGGAGGAACACTTTGGAGCCGGCTACCACGATTTCATCTGACGTTGTCGGCTGGCACCCTGAAAGAAGTTAAGAGGGATTGAATGCAAGGCGAGAGACGTTCACTGAACAATCTACCAAAACAAAACATACTCAAGAGTCTAGTTCTCATTGAGGTATGTCTGGGGCTGTACCACTTTGGACTGCAGCTGAAGGCTCATGTCATGGAATTGGGCTTTCATGTAAATTAAATCCACTGCACGGAAGAAGATTGTTGCAGTTGGTGAGAAGCGAAGCTGAAATCTTTCTTCAATTTTTTTTTTCTGATATGGAAGGGATTTTATTTGTATGGAAGGGCCATTCAATGATGTGAGACTCTCCAGCCGCAGTCGAAATGAGCATGGGCCAGACGCAGGTTTATCACCTCTGTGACAACTAGACTAAAGGCACATGTGTGCTATAACTTTAAAGCCATTTTATACCACTTTAAACAGTCACACCTTCCCCCCAGGGTCCTGGGAACTGTAGTTTCTTAAAGGTACTGATTGAAAACCCTTATTCCCATCACAGAACTATAATTCCTAGAGTTCCTTGGGCAGAGGGACTGATTGTTAAACCCCCAGAAAAGTGACACCATGCAAATTTCACCCTTTGTTATCCCCCAGGATCTCCGACATGATTCAGTACTTCCTCTGTTTTCACCATAGGCAAACATCAGAAGAATTGTGCAGCTGGATCAGGCCAAAGGCCCATCTAGTCCACAATCCTGTTCTCCCAGGGGTCAACCAGATGCTCCAATGAGAAACCCGTCAGTGGAACCTGAGCTCAGCTCTCCCCACGTACAACTCCTAGCAACTGGTATTCAGGGGCACGCTAACTCTGACAGATAGCTGGAACAGAACAGGAACATGACAAAATAAATACTAAAATTACTTCTGGTACCATGTGATGCTCTCCCAGATGCACCAGTGAAGATCAATAGCATATTTCTTCAGTATAATGTTGTTTCCTTTATTGAACCATCAGAGAGTAGTCTTAGTGTTTATTCAGGTGTGGGAACCTTTGGCCTTCCAGATGTTGCTGAACTACAACTTCCATCAGCCCCAGCAAGCATGGCCAACGGCCAAGGATGGTGGAGTTGTAGTTCAGCATCATCTGAAGGGCCAAAGGTTCCCACACCTGATGTAGACCACATTCATGCCATATATTTAATCCACTATGATTCTTCTTTTAAACAGTCATGGCTTCCCCCAAATAATCCTGGGAAGTTTAGTTTGTGAAGGGTGCTGAGAGTTGTTAGGAGACCCTTATCCCCTCATAGAGCTACAATCAGGGCCGGCTCCAGGAATGCCGGGGCCCTTGGGCATCAGCTTGCCCTGGGCCCCGGCGTGTATGGGCATGTGCATTCGCATTCATGTTTGCGGGCGCACGCAGCCCACCCCACCTACCTGTCTCCTGTCTTTTACTATTGCCCTTAACCAAGATGGCGGCCATGGTTTCCCTAAAGAGATGAAGCCTCCGCTGCCATCCTTGTTGATGGCACGCATGCGTGCTACGCTCACGCATCTCTGCCATCAACTAAGATGGCAGCAGGGGCTTCAGTACCTTAGGGAAACCACGGCCACCATCTTTGTTAAGGGCAATGGTAAAAGACAGCAGACAGGTAAGTGGAGAGACATGGGGGGACATAGGGGGGCCATGGATCATGGAAGGGGAGTGGAGGGGCGGCTGAGGGGCCCCCTATAGCTCCAGGGGCCATCGGGCCAGTGCCCAGCCTGGCCGCCCTTTAGAACCGGCCCTGGCTACAATTCCCAGAGTTCCCTTGGAAGAGGGATTGATTGTTAAACCACTCTGGGAATTGTAGCTCTGACTTCAGGACTTTGAAGCATCAAATCACCTCACATCACTGTGACGTCAGGTGATTGCCAGGTAGGTGTCCCCGCCCACCTGCCAAATTTGGCCTGCGAGGCCAATCCTGATAATAAGAACATAAGAAGAGCCTGCTGGATCAGGCCAGTGGCCCATCTAGTCCAGCATCCTGTTCACACATGGCCAACCAGATGCCCATGGGAAGCCCACAAATTGGTTCTGAGCGCAAAAGCATCCTCCCCTCCTGCAGTTCCCACCAACTGGTATTCAGAAGTATACTGCCTCTGACTGTGGAGGGAGAACATAGCCATCATGGCTAGTAGCCATTGATATCCTTATCCTCCATGAACTTCTCTAATCCTCTTTTAAAGCCATCCAAGTTGGTGGCCATCACTGCCTCCTCTGGGAGAGAATTTTAACAGTTTAACCAGTAGAGTAGTGGCAAATTCAGACGTGCAAGGTCCCTTCATGTTAGTCACAGCCATGCCCCCCCCC
Organism: Rhineura floridana; assembly: GCF_030035675.1. NCBI lineage: Eukaryota > Metazoa > Chordata > Lepidosauria > Squamata > Rhineuridae > Rhineura > Rhineura floridana. The sequence continues at coordinate 8,917,907 of NC_084501.1, forward strand.
TTTTGCTGCTGGGTTGAGAAAGAGATCCTTGTTCATGCCTTCTCCCACAACAACAGATATCCCCAGGAGCCAGTAAGCATGAAAAGGAGAGAAGTGTCAGCTACTGAAAAGAGTCTTCTCAGTGGCTGACTGTCACTCTGATTGGCTCCAATCAGCAGGAAAGGACAAGGAAGCATGATAGAAGACTCGTCTCACCACCCTCTTTCATGCTGATTGGCCCACAGGATGCTGGAGACATAGAGACCCTGCTGAGACCCTACTCCCAAAAAAGTAAGTCATCTAAAACCCCTCTAAGACCCTGGACAACTACACTCCTGAACTTAACTATGGGCTGTGTGAAGAAGAACTTCCTTTTGTCTGTCCTGAAGCTTCCAACATTCAGCTTCATTGGATGTCCACAAGTTTGAGACTTATGAGAGGGAGAGAGAAAAGCTTTTCTCTATCTACGTTCTCCATGCCATTCATAATTTTATACACTTGTATCATGATCTGGCCTGTGGTGCCAAAACAGTTCCCTTGCCCGACTGCAGTGTTCTTCAGCTTTGTGTCCCCAGATGATGTTGTCCTACAACCCCCATGGTCCCTTGACCAGCGGCGAAGCTGGCTGGGGCTGATGGGATTTGTAGTCCAACATCATCTGGGAACCCAAGGTTGAAGGACAGTTTCCTGGTGCAAACAAAACAGGCTTTCTGTGGTTTGGGAAGTGGCAAGGAAATGAGCTGAAAAGTGTGGGATGAAGGAATGACTCATGGGAATGTATACAAACACGCTGCAAGCAACCAAGGACACATGCAGGATGAATGCTTATTGTTGTTCATCCACCCCACAAAGAAATTAGAATGAATGCTTGATGAAGAATGGACATGGCCTAAATCTCTGCATAAGCTTTGTGCAATCAAATCAGGATGAATGCCCAATAAATCAGTCACCTGGAGGACCCAAACCTGTCAAACAAGCAGGAAACAAGAAGAGGAAAAGGAGAACAGCAGCCTGGTCAGGGTTTAGGTCTCTGGGCCAGTTGCGGCAGAGGCTGGTGCCCACTGGGGCTGGTGGGGCGGAAGGCAGAGAGGCCCACAGGAGGTGGACGCAGAGCCAATGATAGACAGAGCCAACTCATCCTAGTTTTGTCCCCCATCTGTGGTTGGTGGGGCAGAGTCCCATTCGCCCGAACAGAACAGCCTCCATTGGCCGGTTGCCAGAACAGTGTGCCGCTAATCCAGATTTTATTATTGCTACTATTGTTTGTGGAAAAGTCAAAGGCGCATCACTTTCACTTAGTGCGCATGCTCAACCTGCACTACCCATGCAGGCGCAGGGAAAGGCTCTGCAGCAGGCTGCTGCGGTAAGCCTCAGAGCACTGCGTCACCTGCAGATGCAAGGGTGGGCTGCTGCCACAGTTGCCCCACCCCTGCCTGCCTGTTTGAGGTGAGGCAAGCCAGGTAGGAAAGCAACGTAGTGACTTGCTTGCAGTTCCCCTTTGAAACTCCTTCGCCCCGCGTGAGAATTGCACAGGCTCAACCCACTATGCCTGGGCCAGCAACAGCTACAGGACGCTTTCCCGCTGGAGTCCTACAAGCTCCGCCCCACAGGAGTCCCCACAAGCCACACCCTCCTCCTCTCTATCCAAGCTTCAGAATACGTGAAACCAAAATCGGCAGAATGGATTGCTCATGATCAAGGGAAAGACAGCCAGAACTGTTCCTGACATCGCCGGGAACTTGAAGAACTTGTGCTTTCTTTCTCTTCGTCCCTCCCACTCTTTTTTCCTCACGTGCCATGTCTCTTTTAGATTGTGAGTCTGATGGCAGGGGATGTTTGTACGAATTTCCGTAAGCCGATCCGGGAATCCCCACCCCTTCTTTTGGCTAAATGGCAGGGTAGAAAGGCTGCAAACAAACTAACCCCATCCAACAGAAAGAAATCCAGCTCAGCTCCTGAAATTTCACCAGGCCCCGGCCAAACACTCACATGCCTCACTTGACCGTCTTAAGGACTAGAAACATGAAGCAATATCTGCTCCCAGGACCAGGTTCTGGTCGTTGCAACGGGTCACAATACCCAGAGCCTCTCTCTCACACACAGCATCCCTACTAAAGAAGAGCTAAGTGATGTCGCTGCCAGATATATATATATTTTAAAAGCCCATTGAGCAATTCAAGTGGAACTTTGCTTGATCCACCATCGGCAGCATCGATCAGCATATATATATATATATATATTATGTCAGCATATCTGTATTTTACAAATGTACTTTCATGGCCAACCCCCTGCAGCTCTCTGAAGTGGAGTCTGTCTCCCCTTCTCAAGCCGTTGCCTTTGTTGTCTCTCTCTGTGCCGTGGGCGTCTCCGCTAAGCACATTCCATCCCGCCTCGTTAGCCAGGGCTGGGCGGGGTCACGGCCTCGAGTTCCTTCCCCTCCTCTGTTCTCCCCGAAGGACTAATGGGAGAAACTGCTGGAGAAAATGTAGCCCCTGACTGACAAGCCACCCGCCGCCTCCCTTTGCAAACAAGCAGCCCCTTGTCTTGGCGGCGTTGCCTCCACATTGCAAAGTATGCGCAACCGTGGCCATCCAGCACACAGCCCCAGAACCACCGGCCTCGTGCCAAGGCATCAAAAGCACTTCACATGACAAGGCGAAACGATGCGGGAATGTGGCTGAGTGGGTGATTTAATGTTTCCTTTCTATCCCATAATAATGTATTATTATTATTATTATTATTTTCTTTTTATGTGCCTCCAAGTCGACTACAACTTATGGCGACCCTATGAATCACTTTGTTGTTGCTCTGTGCCTTCAAGTCGATTACGACTTATGGCGACCCTATGAATCAGCGACCTCCAACAGAATCTGTCATGAACCACCCTGTTCAGATCTTGTAAGTTCAGGTCTGTGGCTTCCTTTATGGAATCAATCCATCTCTTGTTTGGCCTTCCTCTTTTTCTTCTCCCTTCTCTTTTTCCCAGAGTTATTGTCTTTTCTAGTGAATCACGTCTTCTCATGTTGTGTCCAAAGTATGATAACCTCAGTTTCATAATTTCAGCTTGTAGTGACAGTTCTGGTTTAATTTGTTCTAACACCCAATTATTTGTCTTTTTCGCGGTCCATGGTACATAAGAAGAGTCCTGCTGGATCAGGCCAGTGGCCCATCTAGTCCAGCATCCTGTTCTCATAGTGGCCAGCCAGGTGCCTGGGGGAAGCCCGCAAGCAGGACTGGAGTGCAAGAACACTCAATCCACAATGCTCTCCTCCAACACCACATTTCATTATTATTACTATTACTATTATTATTTCTTTTGTTATCTTGCCTTTCCTTCTCAAGGAGCCCAGGGCAGCAAACACATCCATGATTTTAAAAAAAGCATTTTTACAGCATTCTAACAACTGTTAAAAACATTCTCTCAGCCAATGATTTCAGGGTTGCCAGGAACAGTTGTCTTTCAGCCATCAAATGCCTGGGTAAACGGAAACATTTTTACATTCCTCGTGAACGTCATTAAGGAGGGAGACAGATACACCTCACCTGGGAGGGCATTCCACAAACAGGGAGCCACCACTGAAAAGGCCCTGTCACAGGTCATTGTCAAGTGAGCAGCCCCCAGCGGCCATAGGATCAAAGTAGCCCCTTTAGCCCATAGGAACAGGGAAAGCCGTTTTGTACCAAGTCCATCTAGCTCAGTGGTGTATGCACTGACTGGCAGCAGCTCTCCAGGATTTCAGGCAGGATGCATTTCTAGCCCTATCTGCAGATGCCTTTGGGGCCTTCTGCACGCAAAGCAGATGCTCTACCACTAAGCTACCTTCCTTCCCCATCATACACAGAAAGCCCGCACAGCGCACCGCAGTGGCCAGCCAGACGCCTCTTTGGATGCCCAAAAGCAGGATTTGGTCGCAACAGCCCTCTTCCTGCTGTTCTCCAGCAACTGGTATTGAGGCATATCGTGTCTGGTCCTGGAGGTGACACAGCCAGCATGATCTAACGGTTAAGGTGCTGGACTATGACCTGGAAGGCCAGGGTTCGAATCATGAAGCTCACAGGGCCTCAGGCCAGTCACTATACCGCTCAGCCTGACCTACCTCATAGGGTTGTTGTGAAGAGAAAATGAGGGAAGTGTATGCCACCAGGTACGCCACCATGAGCTCCTTGGAGGAAAGATGGCATAAAAATGTAAGAAATAAATAAATAAAAATAATAAATGCTGCTATCGTAGCCCAGGGTAGCCTTCTCCTCCCTGAATTTATCTAATCCTCTTTGAGAGCTATCCAAGTTGGGGGCCATCACCGCCTCCTGGGGGAGCAAATTCCATCGCTGAACTGTGCACCGTGTGAAGACATCCTCCCTTTTTGTCTGTTCGGAATCTTCCCCTGCTCATCCAGCTTCACTGGATGGTCCCATTGAGAAAGGGAGACACACTTAGGCCCTATCCACGCTATACATTTAAGGCAGGTATCATGTCCCTTCAGACAGTCGTGGCTTCCCCCAAAGAATCCTGGGAACTGTCGTTTGTAACGGATGCTGAGAGTTCCCTGGGAAGAGGGACTGACGGTTAAACCATACTGGGAATTGTAGCTTTGTGAGGGGAAGAGGGGTCTCCTAGCCACTAATTATTAATTATGATGATGATTCTTGTGGTTTTATTGTATTTATTGACGAAATTGTACGTTGCCTAGAGTGGCCGTTGATTCGGCCAGATAGGCGACTCAGAAATAAAATTTATTATTATTATTATTATTATTATTATTACTCTCAGCACCCTTCACAAACTACAATTCCCAGGATTCTTTGGGGGAAGCCGCGACTGGTTAAAATGGTATGATCCTGGTGTAAATGTATAGGGCAGTTGAGGCCGTATACTGAAAGGTGGAAGGATTAAGCACCCACCATCCACGATTCAGTAGGCTGAAGATCTCCCAATCCTTTCTGCTTCTGAATGTCCGAAGCATCATCAATGTCATTTGGATGCCTATTTGGACCTTTGGACTGCCCATAGAAATGGGGGCATTCAATTGTGTAGGGCAGGTGGAGTCTTAGTATTATGGGAGACAGAATGTCGGTCCATCCAGTTCAATGTAGTCAGCACTGACTGGCAGGGGCTCTCCAGGATTTCAGAGAGGGAATCTCTCCCAGCTCTACTTGGAGACACCAGAGACTTCATGGAAAGCAAATGTTCTACCACTTAACTAGGGTCTTCTCTGGGTTTCAGACAGGGCATCTTTCCGCAGCCCTATCTGGAGATCCCATTGGGAATTGAAGCTGGGACCTTCTGTACGCAAAGCAGTTGCTCTAACCACTGAGCTACAGCCCTTCCCCCTTTTGCTTCTGTCCACACCCGCCTCTGGCAGGTGCCCCCCCGGAGAGAGCGTGGCCCTGCACTTGACACGTTCTCCACCCTTGTGTACTCTGGCAGCCTGGTTCTTAAACCTTATTTGCAAGCGATGGGCAACAGGCAAGAGTCCATGCGACAGGACAGATTGATTGATTCACTGAGTTAATTTATATGCCACCTTTCTACAGGACGCTGTGCCCAAAGTGGTTCGCAGCGAACATTCAAAATATGAAAATACAAAGCGCTGGGGGTGCAGAGAGAAGCATGTTTACAAAAGCCAACAATAAATTCAAATAAGACAAAAATCAACCATTTTTGTTGATGCAGAATAAATCATATTACAAGCTGATAGCCCTCGCCATGGCAGTCAAGCAGCTCAGCCAACACACATGCATCTGCTCCAGCTACAAATGCAGACTGCAGAGCAGGGCTGTGGAGTCGGTACGCCAAACCTTCGACTCCAGCTCCTCTATTTTTCTACTGTCCGACTCCACCCAAAATTGCTTCTTGTCAATCAAAATGTATTTGGAAGTTGGAGTCGGTACATTTCTACTGACTCCGACTCCACCCAAAATTGCTCCCGACTCCGACTCCACAGCCCTGTTGCAGAGTCCATCACATTTCAAAGGCCCTGTGCAGTCTGGGAGTCATGGGAATCCTGCCAATGCAGAAGTTCCCAAGACAGGTCTGCAAGTGGCCAGTTGATGCAGTCCAGCATTCAGAGCACCTAAATCCTCGAAAGCAGCCTGTACTTGAACCCACCCACTTGCCTCCCTGCAGGGTTGCGGGAGAAATTTGATTCAGTTTACATTTAAAGGTGAACCCACCTGATTCACGCTTTCTGAAACCACGAGAGAACCGAAACACAGCCCTCCTTTGGAGTTCACACGTCTCCAGATTTGCAGCGGAGTACTCCAGCCCGAGAGTGTGCGCAAAAAGGCATCCTTCCCTACAGACCCTCTCGGCTGTTGAGATCAGCAGAGGGGGGGTGTCTTTTGGTAGTTCTGCCACCCTCAGAAGTTCGGGGGTGGTGGCGGCCCAGGAGAGGGCCTTCTCTGTGGCAGCCCCTAAGTTGTGAAATCCCCTCCCAGCAGAGGTGCGTCTGGTGACTTCATGTACCACTTTTTCCTGGCCTTTCGACACTCGAGAGGCATATTTTTAGGACCCACCCTATTTTCCGTGTTGTTGTTTGGGTTGCTTTTGACTGTTTTTAATGATATGTTTTTAAATTGTTGTAACCCGTCCTGGAACCTCTGAGTGAAGGGTAGGTAATAAATTCTGATAATCATAATGATCATCTACAGAGGTAAAAAGTGCATAAGAATAAGGCTTTTAAGCAGAGATCTTTCCCAGTCTACATTCATATTGGAATTGTTTTTAGAGGTGTTTAGATGTTTTAATCACTCGTCTGTTTGCCGCTCTGGGTTCCTATGGGAGGAAAAGCAGGATATACGCTTAATTAATGAGGGTGGCGGCGGCAGGGACAATGACAGAAATGTATGCCTTAGTGAAAATAACATACAAAAATGTATTATATTGGGGAGATGGCTCTGCAGAACGGTGCACATTAGGCAAAACTGCATACAAAAATGGATCTGTTGGGATAAATTCATGCAAAAATGCTGACGAATTTTCATGAGGACTTTTTTTAGAAAAATCGCAGACTAATGTGCAGACGTAGAGAGCTGAACTTAAGAACGGACAAATGAGAAACTGGCCAAAATGGACAGGTCTGTCAATCCGTACCGCCCTACCTAGCAAATCATCGTTGCCCAGTTTTTCATCCTCACCAGTAGTGTAGTGACAAATTCAGAAGCGCAGAGTCCCTTCATGATAGTCATGCCATGCCCCCTCACAGCCATGCCTCTGCAATCAATCAATCAATCAATTAGATCAGATCTACATTCCGCCCTTCCTCCCAGGAGGAGACCAGATTATACAACCTTCTAAGATCATACAGTAAAATCAGCTTTCAGTCTCTTACTTTGTTTAGAGTTTTGGCGAGCGATGAATGCAGGATGAAGGTATGTCTTTTTGAGGTTCAGCTAGAGGAAGACAACCACAGCTTTGAGAAGACTCTTCTCAGTGGCTAACACACTCCCCTTTCAAGCTGATTGTCTTGTAGGACCCTGGAGACATAGGAACCCCGCTGGGACCCTGCTCCAAAAAAAGTAAAACTCTGCCCCCCCCAGCATCCCTGGGTGACAACACCCCTGAATCCCTCACCCAATTGGAACCAGGCTTTGGTCTACTTTCTGCCGCCAACTCTCATCCCTTTTTCTCTATTCTTCGGTTGCCATGGAAAAGAACTGATCTTTATGCCATCTTCCAAAGAGAAACCACCCACCCTCCATGCTTGGAAGGCTCTTCCAGTGCCCCTTGGCTGTCAATCTTCTTGAGTGTAAAAAGAACAAGGTGGACCCACGGAGCACGTTCTATACAAAACTGGGTCAAGGAGGAGCAAATGAACCAAAACACAGATACATTGCGGGGGGAAAAAACCTCTGCCATTAGTTTTCAGAGAGTGAGAGAGAACAAAGGAATGGAGCACATTCAGGCTCTCAACTTCAGGACTGGTTTTTATTATTTAGTACCAAAAACTGCCCGTGGTTTAGATGGAGAATGTCTCTTTATGGCAGGGAGCTTGGGGGAGGCTCATTACATCTCCCGGGCCAGGAAGCAGGTTCTCTTTTCCAGCATTTTGCAGAATGCTGGGCTTCCCCCCCCCAATACGACCAAATGGAAGCCCCCTTGGTGTTTGTACCTGCTCTCCGCTATAGCTTAGATTGCAAGGGGAAAGGGCTGTAGCTCAGTGGTAGAGCATCTGCTTTGCATGCAGAAGGTCCCAGGTTCAATCCCCAATGGCATCTCCAGGGAGGGCTGGAAATGCCCCCTGCCTGAAACTCTGGAGAGCTGCTGCCAGTCAGCGTAGACAACACTGAGCTAGATGGACCAATGGTCTGACTCTATATAAGGCGGCTGCCTATGTTCCCCATTAACTCCAATCTCATAGAATTCAATGGGAGCCACTTCCTGTTGTGCTACCGCCTCTCTGTTCCACTCCCTTCTACTTCCTATCTGCATAGCTCCACCCCTTCATCAGCATAACCCAGCCCTTCAGTCTGGCTCTTTTTGGTGTGATGCTCCAAGGCGATGGAATCTAGGGCTATTATCAGGAACCAACCACCTACAATAACCACCCCACAGGATATACTACTAACGGCAAACTCATTCTCAGAGTGTGGATCCTTATGGAACCAAAATCGCACCATCCGTGCTCAAGAGGGCCATATCAGCAGGCATGGGGGGGAGTGTGGAGTGCTCCTGTTTAGGGTGCCAGCCAGCCAGCCATGCCCTTCTGAAGCATACTCCATTCCATTCCTCTGATCTTGATCTTCCCACCCAAAATCATCAGTCAGTCAGCATAGAAGTATATTTTTAAAAAGATCAGGCTGCGAGCCAGTGACCTGCCAACCTCCACACAGGGAGCTCTGTGGGGATTTGAACCCACATAAGAGATCTGGAGGAAAAGAGGAAATTGCCTTATAGGAATTCAGACCAATGGTCCATCTAGCTCAGTACTGCCTATACTGTGGCAGCTGCTCTCTCTCCAGGGTTTCAGGCAGGGAGGCTCTACCACACATACCTGGGGATGCCACGGACCCAGGGAGGACCCCAAGGAGGACATCAGCAGCCTGCTCCTACAGCACCTGATGTTCACAGGTAGACTGTCACTGTATACAGAAGCTTCACAACAAAACACTGACAGATCTACCTTCCCCATTAAAAAGAAAATTGAATCCCCTTTCCAAACCTTCTAAGTCCATAGGCATCTCCAGATCCAAGTACAGCCCTCTGTCTGGAGTATCAGACAGAGCCAAGCCATTTGCCAGCCCAGCACACCCGCCAATTAAAGCCGAATTCTCGGCATGCGGCACACGACAGGGCCATGAAACAAGAAGCCCCATAATGAGCATCTCCTTCCTTGGATGTGCTCACGGCTTGCTGCCCTCCCTCCTCACTGCCACTCTTGACAGCCTTCAATATTTCTCCGAATAAAGACAATGAAACCAGTGCTTCCCTCTCGCCTCACCCACCCACCCACCCACAGAAGGGGAAAAGAACTCAGCTCTCTTCTGAAGAGGGTTCTGGTAACAGAAAGTGGAAAGATACCAGTGGGATTCAGAGGGATGGCCAGGCTTGTGGGGTGTCAGTGTTTTGCACTGTTGGCCGGTGTCCATTGGGCAGGCAGGGAGCCCAACTGTAGGTGGAGCCAGAGCCAATGGCAGGCGGACCCAACTCATTCCAATTTTGTCCCCAACCTTCTCTTCCCTGCTGAGTTCTACAAGGGCAACGCCGAGCCTGAGGAGGAGGAGGAGGAAGGCACAGAGCTTGGAAAAGTTACTTTTTTGAACCACAACTCCCATCAGACCCAGCCAGCATGGCCATTGGATTGGGCTGATGGGAGTTGTAGTTCCAAGCTCTGACAGGCTAGGCCACACCCTGGACTGGTTCTAAGTAAGAAGGCAGAGAGGTGAAAGCCAGCTGAGGGCAGAACGAGGTTGGTGGGGCAGCGCCCCACTTCCCTTCATGGGCCTGCCTCCAATGGGGCTTGATTTGCAATAAAGATTGATGGTGGAGGCGGTGGAATACTTTGGTCCAAGTCCACTTTAGAAGCAAAGAACCTTAAGGATGGAAAGCGGGCCAGGGCGGGGGGAAGAGTGGGAGGCCTTAATGTTGTTCATCGACAGCTAACACCCGGAGAGCGGGCTGAGCATGTGCGCGGGCCTCCTCGCCACACTTGCTCCCCGCTGCGGTGAGAGGGATTGGGGTTCTCTTTCACTATGGCAATGATTTCTAAATCTGCATCAGGGTGGATGAAGCAGCACATTCGCATACCCATGGGAAGCCAGCAAGCAGGACCTGAATGCAACAGCAACTCTCCCCCTCCTGCGGCTTCCAGAAACTGGTATTCAGAATCATCCTGCCTCTGACTGTGGAGGCAGAGCATTGCCATCATGCCACCATAGCCTGCTCCTCTACGTGTTTGTCTGAAAACGGACTGCCTTCAAGTCGCTCCCGACTTATGGCGACCCTATAAATAGGGTGTTCATGGTAAGTGGTATTCAGAGGGGGTTTCCCATTGCCTCCCTCTGAGGCTGAGAGGCAGTGACTGGCCCAAGGTCACCCAGTGAGCTTCATGGCTGTGTGGGGATTCGAACCCTGGTCTCCCAGGTCGTAGTCCAGCACCTTAACCACTACACCACACTGGCTCTCCTATCTTAGGGTCCAAGCCAGAGAATTCCTGGTTCAAATCTCCCCCTCTGCCAGCAACAAACTAGGTAGCCTGGGCAAGGTGCTAGCTCTCAGTCCCACCTATGAGGTAAGAAACAGACTACACTGCATAATGTGCATGAGCATTCAAACTAAATGGAAATGGAAAATGGACTGCCTTTAAGTTGATCCTGACTTATGGTGACCCTATGAACAGGGTGTTCATGATAAGCGGTATTCAGAGGGGTTTTCCCATTGCCTCCCTCTGAGGCTAGTCCTCCCCAGCTGGCTAGGGCCTGCTCAGTTTGCCACAGCTGCACAAGCCAGCCCCTTCCTTGTCCGCAACTGCCAGCTGGGGGCAACTGGGCTCCTTGGGACTATGCAGCTTGCCCACGGCTGCACAGGTGGTAGGGCACGTAGCCCCTGAGCCACTCACTGTGGGGTGATCTTTAGCTGGCCCTTGACACCCAGGAGACACGATCGGGGATTTGAACTCACAGACTCTGGACTCCCAGCCAGGCTCTCCTCCCCACTGTGCTATACCGGACCTAAATTAATCATTTCAGTGGGTCTACTCTAAGTAGGACTAACCATGGATACAGCCCTTAGTGTGGGTGTGGGTAACCTTTGGCCTTCCTGGTCTTGCTGAACTACAACTCCCACCATCCATGGCCATTGGCCGTACTTGCCGGGGCCGATGGGAGTTCTAGTTCAGCAACCTCTGGCGGGCCAAAGATGGTGAAATTAGGAATGGGAGCAAAAAAATACGAGCTTCTTTAAAGAAACCATCTGAAGAAGAACAAAGAGGGTTGTAAAGGAGGGTCCGCCATGTAAACAGCATTATCCCTTTTTGAATAAACTTGACAAATTGGAGGCTGGCGTGATAACGAGTCTTGTGCACGCCGTGGAGATATATATATATATAAGGATGTTGGGCAGCATGGAGAAAACCAATGCAGGCCAGGAAGGGGAGAGCCTGGGGTGAAAGAGTCATAATCGATGTTATGGAGGGGCAAAATCAATGCAACTGGGGGCTGATGGGGGGGAGGGAGGGAAGAGCTCCAGAAAGGCAAACAGATTCCTCCAGAGGAAGAAAGGGAGGCAGCAAATGAGAGGAACCACGAAGCCGAGAAGAAAGCAGGAAGAGAAAGAATAGCAACTGCTATTTGTTGTTTCAAGGCAGCCAAGAAAATCCCAGGGGTTGATGGCCTAGAACAACAGCCAAACGCCCTTGGTGTTGCTGATTGTCTTTGCCATAGCGACGTAAAGCAACCAAGCACAGACAGAGAAAACAAAAGGCCCAGCGAAAGGCAGGCCCGTCCAGAGGGAAGGGGAAAGCCACAGCCAAACAAAGGCCACATTCACGGCGTAGGTTCATTCCGCTGCTATCCCACTTTAAAGCGCCATGGCTTCCCCCGAAGAATCCAGGGAAGTGTCATTTGCGAAGGGTGCCGAGAGTGCTTTGGAGACCCCATCTTCCCCTCTACAGAGCCACAGTTCCCAGAGTTCTTTTTGGAAGATGCGCTGACTGTTAAACCACTTGGGGAAATGTCTGAAATTTCATCCTGAAACAGGACGAGAAGTGATATGCAGCCACCCTTTGAAATTTGGACTCCTTCAAATTTCGCAGTGCCATTCTCCAGCCACATAATGTGTAGAAAAACACATTTACTAGACAGTGAAACAAGTGGATAAGAGAAAAATCAACTCATCTGAAATGGGTTGTTGGAGGAGAGCTTTGTGGATACCACGGACCGCGAAAAAGACAAAGAATTGGGTGTTCGAACAAATTAAACCAGAACTACCATTAGAAGCTGAAATGATGAAACTGAGGTTATCATACTTTGGACACATCATGAGAAGACATGATTCACTAGGAAAGACAATCATGCTGGGAAAAACAGAAGGGAGTAGAAAAAGAGGAAGGGCAAACAAGAGATGGATTAATTCCATAAAGGAAGCCACAGACCTGACCTTACAAGATCTGAACAGGGTGGTTCATGACAGATGCTATTGGAGGTCGCTGATTCATAGGGTCACCATAAGTCGTGATTGACTTGAAGGCACATAGCAACGACAAAGTGTAAACTATGCTTAGAAATGCATGCATTAGTGAAAATCAGACACACAAATGCATTATACTAGGGAGATAGCTCCCCAAATTGCGTGCCTTAGTCACAACCGCCTACAAAAATGTGTTTAGTTGGAGAAATTGCACTTAAACACAGATGAATTTTCATGAGGATTTTTTAAAAAAAAGAATTTGCAAATTGCAACAGAAATGTGGAGAACTGAATTTAAGATAGGAGCAAGAATCAAAGTGACAATCATCCATCCCTAGTCACAGCCTGTATGGCCAATGGCGAAGGATGATGGGAGTTGTAGTTCAGGATCATCTGGAGGACTATAGGTTCCCACCCCTGAAATATAGGGGGGCTTGAAATAGAAGTGTCCCCGTAAGATAGAACAGGTTAAGCCGTTTGCCCTAATAGACACGTTTTTGTAAAGCAATTTGCCCAACTATAATGCATTTTTGTACATTCTTTTTGCTAATATATCCATTTATATGCACGCTTTACACTAGTGTATGCATTTTTGTACATATGATTTGGCTGGAGAACTGCACTGCAAAATTCAGAGAAGTGCAAATTTCAAAGGATGGCTGTCTTTCGGTTCATGTATTGTTTTGGAAAGTGGGAATTGGGTAAGCTTGTCTTCAAATGCTAACGGCATCAAATCTCTCCCCGATCTGGAGACTGCATCCTAAAACCTGCATCCAATTGGTGCACGCTCCAATTCTGGAATGAATTTGAGAAATGCTCCCAGTTAATCTGGAATTCAGGAAGAGTGAAATGCAGGACAGATCAAATGAGAAGAAAAATGAAAGGAAGAGGAGGACTATTTCTGAGGTACTGTAAAGCGCCCAGAGAGCTTCGGCTATGGGGCGGTATAAAAGTATAATAAATAAATAAATAAACCCTTTAGCAAACAATTACTTTTTCAGTTTTGCTTTTCATTTTTGAGAAACCTTTTTGAGCACATCTATGTACTTTCAGTGCAATGATTCTGTCCAGAGTTGCCTGGGAGACCAGGGTTCGAATCCCCACACAGCCATGAAGCTCACTGGGTGATCTTGGGCCAGTCACTGCCTCTCAGCTTCAGAGGACGGCAATGGTAAGCCACCTCTGAATACCGCTTACCATTATTCATAGGGTCACGTTAAGTCGGGATCGACTTGAAGGCAGTCCATTTCCATTTCCAATGTCAACTGACCATGCTTCTTTCTCTCCCCCCCCCTCCAGTTATGTTTGCAACAATAAAATAAAATTTAAAAACTGACCAGTTAACTGTCCACAGAGATCCCAACTGGGGGCTTATGAATCCAGCCTGCCTCCCTGGGATGGGAGGCATGGAGGAACAGCATTGAACATGCAAACAAACAAAATGACAACAGAACTGAGCCACGGATCACAAAGCTTAAGATGCCGGCCGACAGGTCCTGCTTGCGGGCGATAACAGCTGCCCCTGACAAGAAATGCAAGTGGAGAGTGCCGGAGCCCATCCAAGTGCAATTCGACAAGGTCTGGAACTCGGCTTCGGACACCCTGCAAGCGGGAAGATGCTACGGGTTCTCTTAGCTCCGAGGGCAGCGGAGCAGAAGGCTGCATCGTGAGACAAAGGATCACAAGGGAAGGACCAGGAGGGCGGGGAAGAAGGCTGTGTGTCCTGTTTAAAAGCATAAGTACGTAGGAACCTGCCTTATGCTGACTCAGACCGTTGGTCCAGCTAGCTCAGTATTGTCTGCACTGACTGGCAGCAGCTCTCCAGGGATTCAGACTGGGGTCTGCCTCAGCCTTACCTGGAGATGCCATTGGGCATTGAACTTGGGACCGTCTGCATGCAAAGCGCGCATACTCCTTTCCCTACAAACAAAGCAAGATTCCAGCCCTCATGGTTCTGAAAAAAGGGCTGATTTAACCAAGAACAAAGGAAGCCGCCTTACACAGAGCGAGATAAATGGGGTACATCTAGCTCGATATTTATTCATTATTGAAATATTGAGTATCCGCGTTTTCATCGATTATATCAAGGCAGTATGCAGATTACAAATAAAATCAGGAAAAGTATCCATACATTGAAAACGTTATGGCTGTTACCCTGGCCTTTGACACACTGAAACAGGTGTTTCTGGGACCCATCCAATTCCGGTGACGGTAATTTGTTTCAACTGTTTTCAATATTGGATTTCAAATTGTTGTAACCCACCCTGGGACCTGCTGGTGAAGGCGGCGGCTCTATGACACAGAGCTGAAGACTGAACCTGGGACCATGCGCGTACAAAGTAGATGCTTTGCCACTGAGTCACAGCCCATTCTTTCCATTTCAAGGAGAATCCAGTGGCCACATCCACACCATACATTTATTCCACTGTGATTCCACTTTAAACAGTCAGGGCTTCCCCCAAAGAATCCTGGGAAGTGTAGGGTGCTGAGTGGTGTTAGGAGAGAGCCCTATTCCTCCCACAGATGTACAATTTGATTTGGATTCCTGCATTGATTGAAATCAAACACTTTGATTTGGATTCCTGCATTGAGCAGGGGGTTGGACGTGATGGCCTTATAGGCCCCTTCCAACTCTACGATTCTATGAGTCTATGAATTCCCAGAGTCCCCTTGGAATTGTTACACTATTCCGGCAATTGCAGCTCTGGGAGGGGAAGAGGAGTCTCCTAACAATGCTCAGCACCCTTAACAAACTACATTTCCCAGGATTCTTTGGGGGAAGCCATGACCCTTGAAAGCGGTACGATATTAGTTTAAACGCATGGTGTGATTGTGGACTATTTGAAGGGCTATTAGAGGACAGTCCTCTGTTTCTGAGGTCCTCAATGTGGTCATGTGCACCAAGGTGTCCTCAGACACACACCCCCGGCACATTTCCTATTTTTAAAAAAATTAATGAGATTTTTTGGAGTTTTTTTAAAATCATCAACCTGGACATACGGGCCGCCTGTATTAATGTATACATTTAAGTCAGGATCGATGGGATATTTTTATTGTCAATGCCAACTGAAAGTGTGGAAAGAGCCAGTGTGGCGTAGTGGTTAAAGTGTTGGACTAGAATCTGGGAGACCAGGGTTCGAATCCCCACACAGCCATGAAGCTTGAACTGGGGGGTGGTGGAAAGCAAAATACAGACATTCAGCCATCACACTCTAAACCAGAGTTGGACCAGACCGCCCTTCAATTAAAGTAGGGGTCCAGTCTGAAGGTAAAGAACCCCAAAGAAGGGAGATCGTGGGGGTTGGGGTTAGAAAGCCCTCGACGTTGGCCATCAGAAGTTCACACCTGGACCGCAGACTGAGCAGACAGACACACAACTCACCTGCTCAGTCTCGTTCCCCCATTACGGCGAGATGCCCAGGAGTTCTATTTAACTTAAAGTAATTAGGAGAATTCCTACAATCACTGGCTGGTGAGAAAAGGAGGGGACGCTGCATTGTTAATTAAATCGACTAATTTTTCTAGAAGCGATTCAATAAGGAAGGTATTACCTTCTCTCTCCCCCCCCCCCCACGGATTACTACGCGTTTCTATTTCAATTGTAGTAATTGTGTAAAATCCCTGCAATCACAGATTGGCTGAAAAAAAGGGGGGGTAATATTTCATTGTTAATCAAATCGACTTTTTAAAAGAAGCTATTCAAGAAGCAAACTATTAGATTCTGACCCCCCTCCCCAGATTACTAGGTATTTCTATTTAAATTATAGTAATTGTGTAGAATTCCTACAATATCACAGATTGGCTAAATGAGGGACACATTGCACTGTTAATTAAATTGACCCATTTTTTTAAAAGAAGCTATTCAAAAAGCAAACTATTAGATTCTCCCCCCGGCACAGATTTGGATGGATTTCTAGCTAAATTATAGTCATTATGTAGAACTCCTACAATCGCATTGACTTGAAAAAGAGCGATGTTGCATTGTTAATTAAATTGACTAATTTTATAGAAGTTGCTCAAGGAACAAACTATTTCATTCCCTCCCCCCCAAAAAAACCCCAAAACCACACTCTTTTGTGAACTTGTACTTTTGCAATACAAATATTTTTAAAATTTAGTAATTAGCTCTAAATTTGCACGCACACCTCAATACTAGAATACATAAATTATATTCAAATCTTTTTTCAGTCTCTTTTTTTCGGTCACATGCTAAGTGGTTACTTTACATTCCAACCAAGGAAAGTGTTAGCAGAGTAACTTGAACAAAGCAAATGAAGTCCAGAGAGAAAAGAAATCCTGATAATACTTAGGAGAGCTAGTATGGTGATGGTTAGGTTGTTGGACTATGACCTGGGAGACCAGGGTTCAAATCCCCACTCAGCCATGAAACTCATTGGGTGGGTGACCTCCGGCCACTTGTGATCTCTTAACCAAACCTACCTTACAGGATTGTTGTTGTGAGGATAAAATGGGGAGGGAAGAGCCCTGTACACCATCTTGAGCTTCTTGGAGGCAAGGTAGGATATAAATGTAAGAAATGAATAAAACTGAACAAGAAGAGTACATAATATGAGGAGAAATAAACAAAGGGAGTTTGTCTTTGTTAGATTCAGGCCTGGTATATAGCAAGAAGATATTTAACAACTAACCACATACAGGGGAAAACTCCCTCAGAACTACACAGCCAATCAGAGCATGGGTTATCTCAGCAAGGATCACACCATTCTGACTGGTTGCTAAGCAACACTTCTACCACCACTCTCTTGGTTAACTGCTTAACTGTAAACAGAATTAACTCTTAGGTTACTAACTGAATGATCCCTGCTGTTGTACTCCCAACGCAAAGAGGCTGCAGGACACAGAGAAAGACTTGGATATTTCTCCTAGAGTAGGAAATATCTTGCAATGGGAAGCACTGAAACATCAGATATTGAGAATCAGGCCAAACTGGGCTCGGCAGAGCCTAGGGGACTTTCCCAAGGCAGAAAGGCCAACAGTGTGCCCTTCTAAAGACAGAAGCATAACAATAGAGCCCTATTGGATCAGACCAAAGGCCCATGTAGTTCAGCATCCCGGGTTACTATAGAGAACAACCAGATGCCCCTGGAATGCCGACAAGCAGGGCATGAACCAACAACCCTCTCCCATCGTTTGCCTCCAGCATCTGGCCTTTAAATATGGTACACTGCCCTGAACATGGAGGCTCTATTTACTTACGAATGGCTAATGCCATTGACAGGCTTATTCCCTGCAAATTTATCCAAATCCCCTTTTATAGGTAGACACCCTCCAGCAATGGAGCTCCTGAATATTGGGGCAGGCCTGAAGAGGGCCCACGCGCAATTGCCCCAGCTGCAAGCAAGCAAAAATGTGAAAGCAGCCAGCCAGAACATGTCTCTCATGGAAAGCTCACAAGCAGCGCATAAAAGCGTGACGGTGACAGTCCTCCCCTGGTTACTCGACCCTGTCGTTTGGCATCCAGGAGGTAGCCTGCTCCTGTACACGAGGGTTCCACTAAGCCGTCATCCAGTCTTTGCTGTATTGTTTTCCAAAGTGCTGCTTTGATTGGAAAAAAGACCAAGCATATCGTTTGGTTTGTGTTGGTTTGCGTAATCCAGCAAAAGAGGGCAGGTTAGGCCAACAGAGAGAGCAAGCAGATCGGGGAAAGGCTGTGGCTCAGTGGTAGAGGATCTGCTTTGCGTGCAGAAGGTCCTAGGTTCAATCCCCAGCATCTCCAGGTAGGGCTGAGAGTGACTCCAGAAGATCTGCTGCCAGTGTGTGGCTATAGAACCTCTGCCAGCCGAAGGGCCGCGTTCCCCTCTAGGCAAAGGCTAGATGACATAGGTTGGCAGGGCCAGGGGCAAACGTGGCTGGGGCATTAAGTGTGCATTTTATTTATTTATTTATTTACTTAAAATATTTCTATCCCACCCTTCTACCCTACAACAGGGCACTCTGGGCGGCTGCAATAAAATCGGACATGTACATAATCAAATACACAATAAAAACACAAAACATTACAGTAAATTAAAATCCATAAGATACTATTAAAATACATAAAATGCATTATGCACATACATAAGCTCGGAGGCTGGCAACAAGGGAGAGGGCCTTCTCAGTGGTGGCCCCCAAATTATGGAATGATCCGTCTGATGAGATGCGCTTGGCGCCAACATTATCTTTTCGGCGCCAGGTCAAGACTTTCCTCTTCTCCCAGGCATTTTAGCATGCGTTTTTAAATTGTTTTAACTTTTTAAATTGTCTTTTAAATTCTTTTTAAAAGATGTGTTTTAAATTTGTATATTGGTTTTTAATGTTTTTGGTTGCTGTAAACCGCCCAGAGAGCTTTGGCTATGAGGCGGTATATAAATACAATAAATAAATAAGTACATAAAATGCATTATGCGTACACATACAAACATATATATATATATATGTATATATGCGCATTTACCTTTGTGCAGCAGGCTAGCTTCCACACACACACACACAAATCTCTCTCTCTCTCTCCTCTGTTCCAGGCATGTAAGACACGTGATCAGAGTTCAAGGACAATTCAAGCCAGGCAAACACTCACAAGGTGCGGCCTGGGGAAAGTTCCAAGGGCCAGACAAGACAGACCGGGAGGGCTGCATTCTGCCGTCATGCCCAAGGTTCCCCACCCCTAGTGTACAAAAAGCTGAGCTAGAAGGAACACAGGTTTGCTGCAGGATAGGGCAGCTTCTTCTGTCCGGTTTAAATCAGCCCCAACCATGAGGACTGGAATCTTCATTCATCTTTAGTGGAAGGGCCACGCCGAACCGTACAGCATATGGCTTGCATGTAAAAAGCCACAGGTTGAGTCCTGGGCATCTGCAGGTAGAGCAGGGAGTGCCTCCTGCCTGCATACTTGAAGAGCTGCTGCCAATCAGTGCAGACAACATGGAGCTTGACGGACCAATAGGTCTGACTCCGTATAAGGTAGCCTCCTTTGTTTCTGCTTCCTATGGGCCAAAATGGGCCAGATAAATGAGGGGGGTGATCAGGGAAAGAGGGAGTTGACAGGATCAGCCAAGAGGCGGATATTCTTCAGGCTGAAGAAGAGTGTTTTGTCGATTTTCTTCATCAACATTTCCCTCCACGTACGGAAGAATTTCCCTTTCTGGAACAACATTTCCCTCCAGACTCATGTTATGGTTGTCAGGACACATTTTATGCCATAATCACACACACACAAAAGTGCTTAAAATAAAATCCATACAGCTCTTAACATAGGTCAGTAACTAAGAACCGGTGGTGGCTGGCAGCTCCTTGCCAGTGGGGCAGTGCAATCCACTCTGGGTTTTAGTCCAAACTGTCAAGGAGCTGTCCAAAGTGCTTCAGCACTTCCGGGAAGGGTGATTCGCCTGTGCTGCCTCTGAGACAAGCTCTTGTCTTAGATGAAGTTTTTTCAGCTTTAATCAGTCAGAATGTTTTTTTTTTGACTGGTTAAGATTTTCTCCCGGTCAGGGACAAACGTGAGATTAACCATAAAGCCTGTTTTTGTTGGGAGGACTGGATTTCATTAATTTATGAGAGAAAGTTCAGCCAGTGAATGCCGGACGGACTTCCATCAAAGCTCTTGCTGATTAAGCGACACGTTTATCTTTTCTTTAAAGAAAAACGAACTAACAGGCAAGCATCCTTCTTTCCATTTTTTTTTTACTTGGCTTAAATTGTTGCACCAAAAAGAGATTTGTCAATGAATCAGCTATAAAGAACTGGGTGAGTTAAAAAATTTCTCTTTCACTCACGAAACTAAGGAGGAAAGAAATCGAAAAAAGCTTATCTTTGTTTTTATTGCAAAAAGCGGGCCTGGAAGTGCATTCTAAAGATATTAACGGAAGAGGGATTTTTATTTCGAGGAGGGAAAAAAAATAAATAAATTTGATTTATGAACTTTGGAGTATCATGTCTGGAACTATTTTTTTTTTGGTCTATTACATTTTGACGAATCTGCTTACTCACGACGCCACTAACTGTTTGAAGCTGGGAACTAAACTTGTTTTGTTTTCCTGAATATGTAAGAGATAAGACAGGCTGTATTGATGTCTGCAAGCCTGAAACATTAACCCAATTGTGGCTGAAATAATTTTTTGTTTTTGTGGTTTTAAGAATGACAACCTGGAAAGTGACTGAGACCATAGAAGAAATTATGTTTCAGAAAATAATGAGTGAGATTGAGATAATGAAACAAACCCTGAGACAGGGCAGACAGGAGATGAAAATTGAACTTAGCAAAATGATGCAGGAGTTTAAAAAAATAGGGGATTCTGTGAAAGAGGATTTTGATGGGATTAGAGATGAGAAAAGAAAAATTAAAGGGAAGATACAAGCCATGGAGACTGGAACAAATGAGGAATTGGAAAAAGATCTGGAGTTTACGGATGTTAGAAATAAAGTTTACTGTTTGGAATTCAACGTTGTCTCTGAAGAAACTAATGAAGATATTAGTGATAAAGTTATCAACGTCTTGGATAATTTCCTTGACTGGAATGATGTGATGGAGCTTGACATAGAAAAAATCTATGGAATTAATTACAAATATGTGACAATGGAAAAACTCTTAAGAGATGAGCCAGTGCATTTTGTAAAAAAGAAGAGCAGAGAAGTGACTTTACAACAATATTTCAGCAACATATTTAGAATTGATGGCAAGGACATATTTGTGAAGGGGGAAATTCCCATCAGACTCTTGTTATATGACTATGGCTATGACAGCAAGATCATCATGAGATACTGATAATGGATGAGTGGATACTGAAACCACTGGATTTAACAGGACTATTGAAGATGGAAGATGGAATTAATATTGATAATGGAAGAATGGTTATGGAAATTATTGGACCTAATAGATTCGACGAGATGGATTAATCGATATGTTTATTTGGATTATGGCTATGACAACAAGATTATTATGGGATACTGATAATGGAAGAATGGCTACTGAAATTACTGGATTTAACAGGATTATTGAAGATGGAAGATGGAATTAATATAGATAATGGAGGAATGGCTATGGAAATTACTGGACCTAACAGATTTGAATCAAGATGGATTAAGCGACATGTTTATTTGGAGAAAAATTGAAGGATATATCTCTCAAGGAATTGAAATCTCTTTTGGACTTTTTGTGGAAAGAATAAAGTAATGTTTATGAGATTTGATGATTAATTAAGATAACTACTGGAGGAAAGTGATTTTGTAATATAATTTTAGAGACAGGATTGTTATATATTGTAGACCTATGGTTGATCTGCGACAAATCGGAAGTCAACATTTTATTTTTTTGTATAATTGTTTTTGTTTTGTGTTGTTTTTTTGTTTTTGAAAATTTGAATAAAAATTAATAAAAAAAAAAGTGCTTCAGCACTCTGGGCAGTTCCTTGAAAGTTTGAGCAGGGCCGTGAAATCTGCCCTGGGTTTTAGCCCAACTTCCAAGCATGCTTCAGCACCTTCAACAAGTCCTTGAAAGCTTAGACTAAAACTTGGAGCGGATTCTACTGCCCCAATGACATAGAGCCACCAGCCACCACTCCCAGGAATTTTATCTACAGGATAACATTTTCCTTTGGCTTAGACGTTCTTGCTTAGCTATATCAAGTCAAACTTTATTTGTCCATTGAGTCCAGTATCATCTACTCTGATTGGCAGTGGCTCTCCAGAGACAGGGAAACGCCTTCCCCATCACCTGCTACCTGATCCAGGTTGCATCCACACCATACATTTAAAACTCATGTAAAGCACATGACTTTCCCCAACGAATCCTGGGAACTGTAGTTTGCTAAGGGTGCTGGGAGCTGCAGCTCTGTGAGGGATAAACTATAAGCATTTATATACCACTTAATCAATTAACATTTCATTAACATTAATAAATAAATTAACATGATCAAGCTAGCTAAATGTGAGCTGGATGAAACAACTATCAGGTGGATCCACAGTTGGCTATAGAATCATACTCAAAGAATGCTTATTAACGGTCCTTTCTCAAAGTAGGGGAAGGTAATGAGTGGGGTGTCGCAGAGCATAGTCCTGGGCCCAGTGCTCTTCAACATTTTTATTAATGACTTGGATAAGAAGGTGCAGGGAATGCTTATCAAATGTGCAGATGATACTAAATTGGGGGGCACAGCTAATACCTTGGAAGACAGAAACAAAATTCAAAGAGATCTTGATAGGCTGGAACATTGGGCTAAAAACAACAGAATGAAATTTAACAGGGGTAAGTGCAAAGTTCTACACCTAGGAAAAAGAAACCAAATGCACAGTTATAAGATGGGGGATATTTGGCTAAGCAATGCGACATGTGAGAAGGATCTTGGGATTGTTGTTGATCACAAACTAAATATGAGTCAACAGCGTGATGTGGATGCAAAAAAGGCAAATGCTATTTTAGGCTGCATTAACAGAACTATAGTTTCCAAATTGCATGAAGTATTGGTCCCCCTCTATTTGGTACTGGTTAGGCTTCATCTTGAGTACTGCATCCAGTTCTGGACACCACACTTTAAGAAGGATGCAGACAAACTGGAACAGGTTCAGAGGAGGGCAACGAGGATGATCAGGGGACTGGAAACAAAGCCCTATGAGGAGAGACTGAAAGAACTGGGCATGTTTAGCCTGGAGAAGAGAAGACTGTGGGAAGATATGATAGCTCTCTTCAAGTTCTTGAAAGGTTGCCACACAGAGGAGGGCCAGGATCTCTTCTCAATCATCCCAAAATGCAGGAGCCAGAATAATGGGCTCAAGTTACAGGAAGCCAGATTTCAGATGAACATCAGGAAAAACTTCCTAACTGTTAAGAGTACGACAATGGCCTAGGGAGGTGGTGGGCTCTCCAACCCTAGAGGCCTTCAAGAGGCAGCTGGACAGCCACCTGTCCGGGATGCTTTAATTTGGATTCCTCAACTAAGCAGGGGGCTGGACTTGATGGCCTTATAGGACCCTTCCAACTCTACGATCCTATGATTCTAAGCAGAATACGTAAAAACAAACTATACAGAACATGAAACAATGAAAGTTTATCATGAAACCAAACATTACTTTAAAATGCCTGCTGGAACAAGTCTTTGTCATGTGCCTGAAGTTCAACCAGGAGAATGCCTGTCTAATTTCAGTTGGGAGGGAGTCCACAGGCTTGGGCCCATTACACTGAACACGCGGCTTCTAGTTGCTGCGAGACGTGCATCTGAGCCATGGGGCAACCACCAACAGAAACTCCCCCAAAGGAGTGGCGGGTGGTGCCCATTGGGACTGGTGGGGCGGAAGGCAGGGAGCCCAACAGTAGGTGGAGCCAGAGACAATGACAGGTGGAGGCAGAGCCAATCACAGGCAGAGCCAACAGATTCTACTTTTGCCCCTAATGTCCTTCCTACTGAGTTCTACAAGAGCAACAATGACCAGGAGGAGGAAGCTGACAGTCAGTGCACCCACTAGATTGTTGCAAGTAAGATGGCAGGCAAATGGGGGGTGGGTTGGCGGAGAGCAGACTGAGGTTGATGGGGCAGTGCCCCACTTGCCAAAGAACTCACTGATTGAGCCGGGAATGATATAAGGGATCAGGTGGTCCCTAAGATATCCTGGACCCAAGTTGTTAGGGACTTTGTACATCTCTGTTGGGAGGGAATTCCAGAGGGTTGGGGCTGCTACACTGTACGCACAGCTTCTAGTCATTACAAAGCTGTGCATCTGAGCCAAATGCATGGTGCGGATGTGACCCCATTTAGCTGGGGATGCTGAGGACTGAGCCTGGAACTGTTTGTGTGCAAAGCTCTGCCTACAGTCCTTCCCCCAATAACAATAATTATTTTGCAAGGACGGAGGCCCTTTGCTTTCTTCCAGGGGCAGCCAAGCGGGTGCCCTCCGTATGTTGTCGGGCACCAACTCCTATCAGCCCTGGCCAGCATCTACTTATTTAATTTAAGAAAATGTATATGCCACCAGATTGTGAGAAACCTCTAAGCAGTTTACCCGAAAAACTTTAAAAGAGTCAATAAAAATAAGTAACTAAAACCC
Source organism: Rhineura floridana (assembly GCF_030035675.1). Classification (NCBI taxonomy): domain Eukaryota; kingdom Metazoa; phylum Chordata; class Lepidosauria; order Squamata; family Rhineuridae; genus Rhineura; species Rhineura floridana. The sequence continues at coordinate 8,942,543 of NC_084501.1, forward strand.
TTTTTTTAAAAAAAAACAACAACTACCACCATATAAAAACAGCAACAGTCTAAAAAGAGATTCAAGCACATCAGCATCTATGTGTCTGGAAAGGCTTGCCCAACTAAGCAAACAAAATTAAGCAGCATGGCCAACTGTCAGGGATGGCAACCCTTGCCTCAATCTCTCGTGTGTGGAGGCTCTCTGGGCACTCTGCACCTGCTCTGGGGTAGTTTTATCTATGCTTCCTTTGCATGTTGCTGTCTGAAGTTCTGGCATGGAGAACCGATGCTGGAGCGCACTGTATGTTCCGGCCACTCTTATGCATCTGCGAGGGAAGTAGCCCTCAGCTTTTGGAACCAGTACGAAAAAATACAAAAGGAGGAAATACAGCCAGTTTGAAACAGGCCAAAGGAACCTGTTACCTGCCTGTTCTTTCCTAAGACGGAGAGGCCTGGAGGGCCCAAAGTATAACGAAGGAAACTTATAGTACATGTTGCTTTCTTGATCAATATAAAGTCTTTATGGAACTCTACAGGAATGCATTATAATATACCTAACAACATGTGCGGGTTTACATTTTCCTGTATTTTATTACACCGGTACATTATAAAGGTGTTCCCTTTTTCTATAAAAAATCGTAAAATTGTCTGCCTGCTCTGACTTTAACTAATTTAACCCATTTTATCATATTTACTATGCTGCACACTCTGATTATTCAGTGTTTATTTTTGTTTATGTATTATTAAATTTATATCCCACCCTTCCTCCCAAAGGGAGCCCAGGGCAGCAAACAACAAGCAACAAAACATATTTTAAAACTTCTTTAAACAGTTCCAGTACAGATGAAGATGCAGACTGGGATAAGGTATTATTCACTAATAGGCAAGAAAACCCCTTGCAGTTTAAGAACATACCTTTAGCCAACAGATATTTCTATCCAACTTTTAAAAGCAGGAAAATTGGGCAGCTATAGAGAATGCACCATCGGAGCAGGAGACCTGACCTCCTCTCTGAGATATTTTACTGCCCTACAAATTTGTAAAAATGCAAACACAGTTTGGGGTGGTTTCTCATAGTCCAATCCACTTCCTGTGTAGCTTGGAAGAATTTGGTAACATGTGCCTCCGAATATATGGTGAGTGATGGCAACACCTGCCATCAGCCCAAATAACAGAAACAAGATATGTGCTGTGCTGAACTTGTTTTAGCAGGCAGGAAGCAACAATATTAAGACAGTTTATAGAGTTCAGATAGTAACTTCAAATATGTTTGATTTGATTTGCAATTTTAGTGAAGTTTCCTATAGTAAATCATTTATTTTTGCTTCTGTTTCTGTGAATATGTGAAGTACAGCAACACTTTGCATAATTTACACTAAAAAAAACCCCTCCAAAACCAATTGTGGATAATGGCACTGACTGTTCTGCAGAATAGTCTCCAGTGGACATGAGGAATGTCTCAGTTTGCACAAGGTAAAACAGAGGGAGGTGAAATATATTCTAGCAAATTTCTAGGTGTGCCCTATGTTTTTAATTGACCATGTCCACCCTTCCTTAAGTGGAGTGATTTAAGCACAGCATGTTGAACACATGCATCTTAGGCAGGCCAAGTTTGTTTTTTCCAACAGCTAGATTCGTTGCTTAAGTAGCAACATATTGTAATCTGTCTAATTTTACATCAAACTACAGTTTCAGAATCAACTGTTAATGCACCCAAAATAGAAACAGAATGTAACCTCCAGTTTGAAACACAAAAGGGTGTACTCACCATCATGACATTGACCAATAAAAAGACTTTGAAATTAATAAAAAATAAATTTGACACAGATTTCGAGGATGAATAATGAGTGAAACATAATTTTCTAAGTTAGGTTCTCTGTAGAAATAGTAGTAACACAGGAAACAATGAAAAGAAGAACATTAAAAACATACAAAAATGTAATTCTCCATCTTTGGAGATGCAGTCCTGATTGCAGGTGTTGCCACCACTCATCATATGTTCAGAGGCACATGGTTACGAAAATTCTTCCAAGCTACACAGGAAGTGGATTGGACTGTGAAAAATTTCCCTGCTTTTTAAAGTTGGATAGAAATATCTGTTAGCTATATGTATGTTCTTAAGCAGCAAGGGTTTTTTTGCCTGTCAGTGAATCTACTTAAAAGGCTTGTTGAAAGAGGCATGTCTTCAGTTGGCGCCAAAGACACAACAGAGTCAGTGCCTGTCTAAGATTTAAGGGGAGGGAATGAAGGGGTCCTTATTTTTTCCCCCAATTATGACATAAGGTTACACAAGCAGCAATTAATAAATTGATAGCCAGTTCTTTATCATCTGTTAGAACATCATCTTCAGTATATCCAAAAAGTATAGCCAATGGATCAATTGGAAGAGTATACCCTGAGATTTTATTTTTCAAAGTCTTCAAATGATTTAAGGTTCTTAAATCAGTGCCCAAACTGCCTCCCTATATAATGTGGACACTCCTCTTTATTGGTGTTGTTGTTCGTGTTAGCATTTAGCCACTTTCCTCACAAATGCAACCCAAAGTGACTTAAATCAGTAACAAAACACTAAAACCAATTGTAATAAACCAACAACAACAACAACAACAACACCCTAATAACATATCAGTACAGATAAAATACAGGTCTTACAAACCTGCCACACTAAAACAGGCCACTGATACCTGAAGCCTTTCAGATTAAGGATCAAGAGTAAAAAGGAAGGATTTTGCCTGGCACCTAAAAATAGATAATAATGGCACCGGGCTTACCTCCCTGGAAAGAGCATTCCACAAGCGGGGAGCCACCACTAAGGAGGCCCATTGTCATGTTGCCACCCTCCCCACCTCCCTCAGAAGGGGGCACACGAAAGTACTTGAGGTATTAGCGGTACTTGGGGTACTGGTGTTCTGAGCCACCTACGGCTTTATAGGCCAAAACCAGCACTTGAAATTGAGCTTGGAAACGAACTGAAAATTGTTCATGCTGACTGCACCTTTAAAAAATACATCTGTTAAATCAACGACAAGTCCTTACAGCATTACAGAATTTATCAAAACTATATGCCTTGTCGGAAACAGAACACAAGCCTTCATTCTGACTGTCAATCATTTCCAGGAGTCTCTCCCCTTCCTCTCGCCGCCCAACACACACACACACACACACACACACACACACACACACACATCTATTAACTGTCTCTGTTTGGGCAAATTAATTCATTAACTAATCGCTATAAATATTACACCCTCTTGCTATAGGTGATGCTTTCTGAGATGAGTTTTCTTTGACTAATTAATACAGACAAATCCTGCAAGCCTTTAGGGGGAGTCTTAAATCAAGACAGTGCGATCCGCTCTGCAAGGCCCCCCTCGGAGGGGTCAGCTCCCAATCACATCCAAGTAACAATCCACATTTTTAAAACACTGTGATTAAACCAACAGCTCAGTCGTTCCTACTCCAAGCCTTCCGGACCCACAATTAATGCCTTAATTACAATTCAGCTGAATCCTACTTCTTTGGAACGTAGGACGCTGCCTTACACTGAGTCAGACCACTGGTCCATCTAGCTCAGTGCTGTCTACACTGACTGGCAGTCGCTCTCCAGGGTTTCAGACAGCAAGTCTTTCCCAGCCCTACCTGGAGATTCCGGGATTGAACCTGGGACCTTCTGCATGAAAGACAGACGCTCTACTGCTGAGCTATGGCCCTCCCCCTGCCAGCAATTACATTTAGCATGTGCTTCAGCAGAGGTGGAGAATCTGTGGCCTTGCAGCTCCTGCTGGGCTCCAGCTCCCATCAGCCCCAGCCAGCATGGCTCAGGGATGATGGGAGTTATAGTCCAGCAGCAGCTGGAAGCCCACAGGGTTCCTCATCCCTACCTTAGGATGTTGAAAGTACTTCCCATACATTTTCTTGTAATCTTTACAACAACCTGTGAAGTGGGACATAGGGCTGAGCTGAAATCCCGTTATGACATTTTGTTATGACAATGTTTGTTATGACATTTAAAACACCCAGCAAATCAGAATCAGGATGAGGGACACATCATCATCATCATCATCATCATTAGTTTGGCACTTGTTACCCAAAGGTCTCCAGGTGACTTATGACACTGTTAAAAGCACAAATAAATATATCATACAATACTATGAAAACTAAACAATAAAACAACCACACACACACTCCATAAAGCCACAGGAAGCTCTGGCAGCAGACTAATCACAAACAGTATCACCTTACTCTGTCAAAAGTCTGGAAAGACAGAGAAGTTTTAACCTGGAGCCAAAAAGATGTCAATGAAGGCGCCAGGCAGGCCAGCCTGGGAAGCGCATTCCACAGTTGGGAGCCACAACTGAGAAGGCCCTCCCCCCCCCACGAGCCTCCCTCAGAGAATGCTAATTCTGCCCAGCACTTTTTCATCCCAGTGGGTGACCAGATGCTCACAGGAAACCCACGAACACCACATGGGCACAACAGTCATCTCCCACTCACCATCCCCAGCAACTGGTATTCAGAGGCATACTGGCATATATATTCTCCCCCCTCCCCATTTTATCCTCCCAACAACCCAAACAAGAGATGGATCGATTCCACAAAGGAAGTCACAGACCTGAACTTACAAGATCTGAACAGGGTTGTTCACGACAGATGCTCTTGGAGGTCACTGATTCATATGGTCACCATAAGTCGTGATCGACTTGAAGGCACATAACAACAAAATATGCAGTGTGAATAGGGCCTTGGATGGAGTTAAAAGAGGATTAGGTAAATGCATGAAGGAGAAAACTATCAATGACAACTAGCCCCGATGGCTATGATCCACTTCTACTGCCGGAGGCAGTATGTCTCCGAATACCAGTTGCTGGGAATCACATGTGGGGAGAGTTGCTGTTGTGCTCAGGTCCTGCTTGGGGGCTTCCCATGGGGGACCACTGTGAGAACAGCATGTTGGACTAGGTGGGCCTTGGGCCTGAGGCAGCACCCAGGCTCTCCGTCTGTTCCTCCCAGCGCCAATTCTAAACGGGTGTGTGTCTGTAAAATTATGACCCTGTCAGTGGAGGCTGGTCCATTAGGGTGCATGGGGCACTGCCCCACCAACCTCAGTCTGCCCTCAGCCAGCCTGCACCTGCCTGCCTCCTTATGACCAGTCCAAAGGCGGCCCTGGCTGTCATCTTCTTCCTTCGCCTCAGTGTTGCCCTTGCAGCACTCAGAATTAGTCGGCTCTGCCTGCCATTGGCTCTTGCTCCACCTATCAATGGCACTGGCTCCACCTACTGTTGGGCTTCCTGCTTTCCGCCCCACCAACGGGCACCAGCCCCTGCTCAAGCCTGCCTCAGACATAGAAATGACAGCACTGCCTTTTAGATTCCAGCATTATTCAGAATAGCAACTGTGTGAATAAGAGGGGGGGGGAGCAATGCAAATTCCATTCCTCGAATCTGAAATAATAATAATAATAATGGGGGGGGGACCATCAAAAAAATGTCATTTGCTTCAGCATTGCTCAGAAAGCCCATTATTGAAATAGTAAATAATATGATTGTCTGGGTGTTTCTCCAGACACTTAATCTACCCTGCTGTTATTCCACGAACGCATCCCTATTTGCCAATTAGCTGCTGCTGCTTCATTCTGAGATGGCATGACGGGCGCAGAGCACGGTGCAGCCCTAGATAAGGGCAGTCTGGCCATTTACATAATGGCATTGTAATATTTCCTTCTCTGTTCTCTGTCATCTCCCCCACCCCGCTCACCCTTATGAATCTAAATGTTACATTTGCTTTCCTTTCAAAAAACCAACCTCATACTCAGCTGATTTCTCCACTTTGGTTGAAAGGCGCAAGATCATCTTGGGGAGCACGGAGATAAAGAGCTGGGGGGGTTATTGAACTCCCTAGGGAGTCTCTCGTTTGATGCCTAGCATAGCCGCCAGATTCAAAGGTCTCCAAGTAGGACTAGCTCCCAGGGTTGGCATCATCGGGCAATTGCCAAGGCCCATGCCTGGGTAGGGGGCCCCCTGCCAAACCCTGATTTGATTTGATTTTAATATTTCTACCTCGCTTTTCAGCCAAAAGGCCCTCAAGACAGCTTACAAAGAGCACCAATACAATGATACACCAATAAACATCAACAATACATCAATAGATCAGTAATACATCAGTAAAACAATAAAAACCATACAATTTGCAATACATTTCAAGGTTGTCACAAACTACCTCCCCCCTCACTTTGGCAAAATAGGTATTATTGGGCTACTTTGCAAGGCTAGCCACACTCTCTCAGTCATAGTTCTATCCCCTGCAATATAAATGTAATAATTTATGAATTTTATTTGCATTGGCATTAACAGAATCATTTTAAAATGTTTACATTAGAAGAAAATTACACGTTACACTCCTGTATTTATTGCTACATTTTGTTTTTGAACTGACACACTACTCCCAGCCGCAGCTACACTAAAGTCCTGGATGCCTGAATTGTTTTCTGTGGGACAGCAATCATTTCTCCACCAGGGAAGACCAGCAGAAAAGTGCCACGGATGCCAGCACTAAATGGCTTCTACGGGCAGCAGAGAGACAGAGAGAGAGAGGGGTGTGTGCTGGTACTCTTTACCGGTAAGTACCGTCACACACAAAAAAATAATGCCCCACCCACCTGTCAAAGTTGGCCTACTGAGGTATTGGGGGAGAGATAATGATCTGCCCCATCAGGCCAAAAAGGTTTCCCACCCCTGCTAGAGAGCGATGCTATCCTGTTGGCACTAACTTACGACAGGGGCCTTTCAATGTTGGCTCCCTGTTTGTGGAATGCCCTCCCCAGAGAGGTGTCTCTGTCTCCATCACTACTAATTTTCAGGAGGAATTTGAAAACATTCCTCTTTACCCAGGTGTTTGATGGCGGAAGGGGACTTGTTCCTGGCAACCTGGAGATGAAAGAATGTTTTTAAGCTGTGTTCTAGAATATGTTTTACTGTGTTTAAGAGCGGTTTAGAGCGTAGCTGCGCTTTGAAGGGGTTTTGACTGTTTTTGATGTGGTTTTCTTTGTCTTGCTGAACTTTGTCTTGTTGAACTGTTTTGTTTATGTTTGCCACCCTGGGCTCCTTCAGGAGGAAGGGTGGGATATAAATTCAATACATTTCCCAAGTATATCTTTGACCCAAAATCTCATCACCTCCTTGGCTTTTCAATCTACAGGAAGGACACACTATTGCAGTGGGTAAATTAACATGGCATACTGATGTGAGAATGGAGCCTTCAACCATGTGGAATGGAGAGAGGCCATCAGCATGGGGGCTGGTTATCAGCCCATCCCTATTTCCATGAGTGAAATAAGGAAATGTTCTCCTACTAATGGCCCAACTTCTCCACCAATCACCTGGCTTACGTGCTATTTTTGGTGATCACTGTGAGGAGGGTGCCCTCACCCACCCATCTCACCTTCCACCTCCAGTTATGTGCTCCTGGCTCGTCAGTGGAAAACACAGCCTCAAAAGAGCTCCAGTGTTGATTTGCAGTCTTTACTAGACATCTTCAACTCCTGCCAACACAGAGACATGCACATGCACAGGCTGATGTTATGATTCCCCCCTTTTGTCTTTTCGTTGATAGCCCTGCAGCCGGCTTGCTGCCGATATGACAGCTCCCACATCCCAGCCAATTTGAATTAATTATAAGCTTTGGGCCTCTGACAGGTGCCGCAGCGAAAGCTGCGTGCAGAATCTCAGAGTGCCCATGTCTATCTCCTTCCCTTTCATCTTCTTCTGGGTTTGTCAACAAAAGAGGCAGCATTCTTACCATCCCAAAGCAGAGTCCTGAAAAGATCCCGTGTTTATTAATTTCTCAAGAGTCCTGCTGAGAGGCAATCTGGCTGCACAGAGTTGGAGGGGGGTTGGTGGTGGCAATGGAGAGGAATGAACTTGAAGCCCAGATTATTAGCTGTATCCAACGCTAGCCCTACTCAGAGCGGACCCATAGAACTTAACGGGCATGTCTAACTTTAGTCTCATTCATGTCAATGCAGTGGGACACGGGTGGCTCCAATGTCAGCGGGGGAAGGGAATACACTCTGGGTTTTAGTCTGATGTTTCAAGGTGCTGAACCTATTTAGCACCTTGGACAGCTCCTTGAGACATTGGACTAAAACTGGGAGTGGTTTCACTGCCCCACTGGCATCGGCGCCAGCAGTCTCCAGTGGTTCAGTGGGTCTTAAATGACTACCCAGCCTCACTGGAAGCTAACAGAGAAAAAGGAAGCGAGGACCCAGGAGAACCTGCACCATCCCTTGAGCTGTTGTGGGAGGGAGGCGGTGCTACAGACCTGTATACAAAGCAGGGATGCAGTAACTTTTTCAGCCTGAGGGCCGCATTCCCTTCTGGGCAACCTCTCAGGGGCTGCGTGTCAAGGCAGGAGAAGCAAATGATCCACATTTTACCTTTGTGCAGTAGGCTAGTTCCTACACACTCAGCCTCTCAGTCCTCCTTTCAAGGGCACATCCCTCCCAGGCAAAAACCCTCAGGGTGGGAAGCAGGAGCCACAGAGGGGTGTGGCCTGGGGAGGTTTCTGAGGGCCAGATAGGGAGGCCTGGAGAGCTGCATTTGGACCCTGGGTTTGAAGTTCTCCACCCCTAATATAAAGGCTCTCTGTGGTTGGATTAGCACATGCAGTGGAATGGACAACAGGTGACCAAATGGATTGTACCACTTCAAAGTGCTGGGGACACATACTACATATTAATAGCAAATTCATTCTCCGAGTGTCAACCCTTCCATAGCCAAAATGGCGCCAAGCATGCCCAGGAGAGAGGCACTGGCAGACAGGGGGGGAAACCTCAAGGCTTGCAGAAGTCCTTTAAATATATATATATATATATATTGTAATTGGTGAAGACCCAATAGCAGCTCAGGGAGAGCTGAGCATGCTCAGTGGGCATGGAACGTCGATTGACTTTGGGGTGTGTGTGTAAAACCACAGGGAGATGGAATAGAATAGGCAGGAAGAGGGCATAGCTGGCAGACTGGAATCCTGAAAAGGAGTGCACACTACGCTGCCACATATTGTTGCAGCTGCAGCTCGTTTCTTAATCATCTCAACACATTAGAAAGAACCTCCCTGGGAGTAGAAAATTAGCATAGCAAGGAATGGATTGGGGAAATCACATTTTAAAAAATATTGCCCAATTACTGCTACTATTACTATTACTGTTACTATTACTATTATTACTATTATTGGAAGCTGCCTTACACTGAGTCAAACCAGTATTGTCTACACTGACTGGCAGCAGCTAGATGGACCAATAGTCTCACCCGGTAGAAGGAACCTCCTATGTTCTCAAATAAGACACACAGCCTTCTTCTCCACCTTCCCAATCCTCCCCTCATGTTCCTTTGTCACACATTTTGGGCTTCTGCTCCACTGCCCTCAGAGTGAAGCAAATCCACAATGACTCACAGCCTGAGGGGGTGGCAGCTTCCAATGCCAGCCAGATATGTAACAACATAAGGGCCCTGCCAGATCAGACCAAAAATCCTATTTAGTCCAGCATCCCGTTTCCTACAGCAGCTAATCAGATGCCACCTCGAAGCCCACAGGCAGGGCGTGAAAGTAACTGCCCTCAGCATCCGGGCCTGCGGAGTGGAAGGGCAAGTATACTCTGGCCTCCGCTAAGGGCCACTGGGAGGCTACACCCTTTGTCTCCCAGGAAGGACATCATGGCAAGGAAGAGGCCCTATCCACCAGCCAAAAAAGGAGCAGCTACAGGGAGCTTCTCCATTCTCTGCCAGAAAGGACACTCATCTTCAACGGCCGGTGCCGGTTGCCCCGGGATTTCAGAAGCAGGGAGAGCACTCCATCAGCCAGAGGGCTAAAGACCAATAGGAGGCACAACCTCCTGCCCTCCCAGGAAGAACATCAAGGGAGAGATCAGCCTGGCCCCATCCATCGGCCCAAGGAAGATCAGCCTGGACTGAACTGGGCATAAATGCTCATCATAGCTCATCACTTCATGCTGGCCTTGAAAAACAAATATCTCTACTTTACCTTTTCCCTCCAATGCCTCTCCCTTGGGTGTCTTGTCTTTTTTGTTGCAAGCTTGACTGCCATCCCCCCCCTCTTTCACACACATACACACTTTTTATTGATGTAAACCACTTCGGGAGACAATCATCGTCTGAGCAGTAGAATCAAAATACAGGGAATCAGTCAAATACAGTGGTAGACTGCATCTAAATGTGGCAGTTCCATTTGCCTACCAGGGCTGCCAGCAGCTGATCTACCTGTCCACAATGAATTCTTCAGGCCCTTTATAAGAAACCTAAGAGGAAGAGCTTTATTGGATCAGGTTGAGGGTTCAGTGAGCCCAACCTTCTGTTTCCAACAATGGAGAGCAGGGGGATGGGAAAACCGGTGGCCCTCCAGATGTTGTTGGACTCCCAGCTCTCCCATCAGCTACAGCCAGCACATCCAATGGTTAGAGATGATGGCAACTGACCATCAAAGCCATGTTACTCATGAGGTGACCAAAAGCCTCTCTTCTAAAAAGAGCCAAGGCAGATGGATTTGAACCAAAGAGCTCCTTTTATCTCAGTATTTTGCTTTGACCATTGGTCCTCCGCTATTCTCTTCCATGCTTAATAAGTGTTCTATAATTGGACAGTCGGGTCTGCGTGCATCCTAAAAGGATACTGAATTCCTTCAACAAGGCCACTGCCTTTATGCATCCAGCCTGCCAAACGTTCACGTGAAACTTAGCATTCCAAGCCGAAGAAGAACTGCTGGGGTCAACAGTGTTCAATTCCTAACACTGCCGAGTATTATGAGCTAGACAAAATTTCCCAGCAATGACTCAATGCACAAAGGGTTTCCTGAAAGAGCCAGAAATTTGAAAAGGAGATGCTGTTGTACCCCAGAAGATCATAAGAAGAGCCGTGCTGGATCAGCACAAAGGCCCATCTAGTCCAGCATCTTGTTCTCACAGCGGCTAAGCAAATGTCTATGAGAAGCCCCCAAGCAAGACCTGAGTGCAACCCGCAACTCTCCCCACACGTGATTCCTAGCAACTGGAATTCAGAGCCATACTGCCTCCAATAGCAGGAGAATGTAGCCATTGTGGCTAGCAGTCATCATAGAATCATAGAATAGTAGAGCTGGAAGGGGCCTACAAGGCCATCGAGTCCGACTCCCTGCTCAATGCAGGAATCCAAATCAAAGCATTCCTGACAGATGGCTGTCCAGCTGCCTCTTGAAGGCCTCCAGTGTCAGAGAGCCCACTATCTCTCTAGGTAATTGGTTCCATTGCCGTATGGCTCTAACAGTTAGGAAGTTTTCAGTCGAAATCTGGCTTCCTGCAACTTGAGCCCATTATCCCACTAAAGATCCCAGTAAAGAAGGACGGCCGGAGCCAGGTCTTTCAGGACCCTGGACAGAGCCCAGAGAGCAGAAGACTTTATACAACTCGAGCAGATGTGGGGACACTTTTAGCCCTCCTGGTGTTGCTGAACTACAACTCCCATCAGCCCCAGCAAGCATGACCAGCGGTCGGAAATGATGGGAAGCGTAGTCGAGCAACATCAAGACAGACACAGGTTTCCCATCTCTGGCCAGCTCTGCTGGACAGAGGCTTTCCCAATTCTCAGGCAGAAGAGGAGATTGACTTATACAAAAGCCAGACCATTGATCCATCCAGCTCAGTGCTGTCAACACTGACTGGCAGCATCTCCCCAGCATTTCAAACAGGGGCCTCTCCCAGTCCTACCCAGGGCCTTCTGCATGCAAAGAAGATGCTCTACCACTAAGCTACAGCCTGCAGGGGACTGGTTGTAGCTTAGTGCTAAAACATCTGCTTCAAATGCAGAAGGTCCATGGTTCGAACCCTGGCATCTCCAGGTAGGGTTGAGAGAGATCCCTGTTTGAAAGGCTGAAGAGCCACTGCCGGTCAGTGTAGACAATACTGAGCTAGATGGACCAATGGTCTTAGGAAAAGGCAGATTCTTCTGTACCTCACACACTTGTGGTTTTGGGGTCAAGTGTGCTTTGTGCTGCCTTTTCCCTGAGCCGCAGATGATGCGAGTCCACCTTAATAGGCTAATTCTCCATGGAAGGAGAATGCATTAGAGACTTACGATGCCATCATAATAAACGAGCAAGTTGCTTACCAATGTACTGTTTGATCAGGCATTCAAATGGGCGCAGAGGCAAGCGCACGGGCTCCAGTTGTTAATGTCAGAGGACGGCCTATTGATTTATTTTAAATATTTCTACCCCCTTCGTCTTAATCGCGGCCATTCCCAAGGCAGCTAACAAAATATAACATCGCACTGATAGCTTAACAATAACAAATCAAGTGAGCAATATGTGGAGTTCAGAAACAGCCGCTCCAGCAGATCCTTTGAAAAGCAGAAGGGGCGGGGGAGAGAAAGAGCAGCCTCTTTAGATTCCCCTCCCCTCTAAAAGTTAACAGAGTGGGAACCTCAAAAGGCGTCATTCGTTCTTGCCCCCCACCTCACTTCAGAAGGTGGCGAGAGCAAGGCCTTGGCCAAAGAGCTTAGAAGCCAGGCAGGTTCATATGGGAGCAGATGGCTCTTAAGAACCCAGCCCCAAGCTGCTTTAAAGCATGTGCATGTGCCTGCGTGCATGAGTGCAACTTACAGTCCCGACCCTCAGCCTTATTCAAAAGCCCTCTGCAAGCAATCAGGTCAGACTTTTGGTAATAATGATCTGCCCCTTCCCCAAAAGCGCACTGGGTGGGAGAGAGAGGGAAAGGGAGAGAAGGGTGTCAGAGAGAGAGGGGGGGGTCAGAAAAAAGAGAGAAAGGGGTGTCAGAAAGAAAGAGAAAGAGGTGGGGGTGAGAGAAAGGGGTGTCAGAAAGGAAAAGGGGTGTCAAAGAGAGAGAGGTGAGGGTGAGAGAGACAAGGGGTGTCAGAAAGAAAGGAAAAGGGGTATCAGAAAGAGAGAGAAAAAAGGGTGTCAGGAAGAATAGAAAAAGGGGTGTCAGAAAGAAAAAGAGAGACAGGTGTGTGTGTGAGAGAGAGAGAGGGGTGTCAGAAAAAAGCAGGGCTGGCGCCAGGCACTAGACCCTTGGGTATCACCCTGCCCCAAGCCCACAGCGCCCGCCCACATGTGCCACCCGCCTCTTCCATTGTGGTAAATGCTGGCTGTGCTGCACTCGCATGCCTACCATTAACCAAGATGGCGGCAGGGGCATTAGCCCCTTAGGGAAGTCTTGGTCACCATCTTGGTTGATGGCAGGCATACATGTACAGCAGAGCCAGTATTCACCACAATCGTAGAGGTAGGTGGGACGTGCAGGCAGGCATTGTGGGCCTGTGCAGTTGTGAGCAGGGTTCCTGGGAGCTCCCTCTCTGTGATCTGTGGTAGGGTTGGGAGCTGACGCTGCCATGGATCATGAGCGCTACCCGCCTACCCTAAGGAGGGGCCCTGAGGGCCCTCAGCCAGGGCCTGACCTGGCCGCCCTCTGGCACCGGCTCTGAGAAGGGGTGTCAGAAAGAGAGAGAGGGAAGGGTCAGCCCCACCTATTATGGCTTTGGTTCCACCCACTATCATCTTCAGCCTCATCCACCAACTGTACACACTCTAAGACAAGATTACCCCCCTGAAGGGAAAGCGGCCCTTGATGGTAAAATGGTTTCCCAACACTGCTTTTAAGATTTAAAACCAGGACCTTCAATGGTGCCTGGAAGCAATCTGATCACCACTCCAGTGTAGCTGTGTAAGTGTGGGTGAGATTTGCCCTCCCACTCCACACACACCCATTATCAGTACCAGTCAGCAGCCTGGCTGTTACATTTCGCACTCCTTGCGTTGCCAGGACAGTCTTCAAAGGCAGCCCCATGGGGAGCTCATTGCAGCATTTTTAATCGAGACATTATCAGGCCATGTATACCTTGTTGACATGACATGCGCACTCAATGTGAAAAATAAATAAATCAAGTACTCACAGCACTAAGAACAAAACCTGAGAACAGTGCTGGTTAAAATAAATAAACAGAGGAGCCGACTTATGACTCCATGGTCCTTTTGCCGCATGTAAGGACCCCAATGAGGAGTCGCAAGGCTATCAGTGACCTTAACGGGATAAGTTGGGGAAGGAGCCAAAATGGAGATACTTCAGACATGGCGGCATTTCACTGACACACAGAATTGAAGGTGTGTTTGAGGTCATCTACTCTGACCCCCCCCACTTGATGGTGGAAATCCAGTGCTAGAGTATCCCCATCAGACACCTCTCTAGCCACAACTGGAAGACCCCCTGCCAAGGAGAGACCACCTGTAGGTCCTTGGTTCCACAGTTGAATTGCTCTCACTGCCAAGACCATTCTTCTAATGTTCAACTAAGATCTGCCCTCTGGATCAGCCATGGACAAACAAGTCTTCATCCTCTTCTAGGTGCAGTCCTTTGGGTAACTAAAGAGTGCTCCATCACCTCCCCCTTCAGCCACCTCTGAGCCAGGAGAAATATTCCTTTTCATCCTTTCTTCACTGGACTTGTTTTCCCAGCATGGGAAATAATCAGGAATGCTATTCAACAACATCTGGAGGGTCACAAGTTTCCCCCAGTCCTGGTCTAGATACTTCATAAGTTCAGCATTCAGAAATGAATACTGGATTCCAGATGAAAATGGAGCGATAACTTCCTGTGACTTGGAAACTACAGTTCTCATAATGCACCCCAAATTGCTGCATTTAGTTCACCATTTGAATCAGAACACATCTGAAATTGGGGTGATTTAGCCTTAAAATTTTCTCACTGGAATGCTTGAGACCTTTTTTTTTTTTTGCATCCCTGGCTTCTTTCGATTTCAGTAGGCTTCAACTACAAAATGTCAGAAGTGTTTACCATTTGCTGACTACTAAATGCCATTGCACATCATCTGCCCAAGGCTGGCTGATGCTAAATGCCATTGCATGTCCGTTCCGAAATAATACCACCACCGTTTGGACTGCTCTCCATTGTACAGCATGTTGATGGCTGGTGCCCATTGGGAGACCAACAGGCGTGTCAATGTCAGGTGGAGTCAAAGCCAATGACAGCCAATGCCACACCCTGATTGGTTGTAAGTAAGAAGGCAGACCGAGGTTGATGGGGCAGTGCTCCATTTGCCCTGATGGACCAGCCTCTGCTGCTACAGCACCTCTTGGATAGCTGTTTGGACTGGTTGGTTGTGTGGGGTATGAGAGCTTCATGAAGAAGTTCCCTTCAGATGCCACTGGACTACAACTCCCATTATCCCTGACCTCTGACCGTGCTAGCTGTGGCTGATGGGAGTTGGTCCTAACAATATCTGGAGGGCCACATTTTCCCCATCCCTCATCTAGACTGCATGTTGGCCAGCCCTGGTTTAGTGACATTTATTTCATTTGGCCTCTTAACCCCCAAACCATTTGATTATCTTAGCTTGTGAGCCCTGTAGGGACAGAACTATTAAGAGTGAGGGAGGAAAACCTGCTGTTAAGCCACTCTGGGTTGATGAAATAGAGTGGGCTAAAAACAAACAAGCAAGCATACAGAATAGCAACTGTCAAAACAATCAAACCAAATATTGTCAAATGCCTAAAACACATATTAAATAACCTGCTGAGTGGAATGTTCTCAGGGTTTAGCCATGTTAAGTAATGATCTTGGGGGGAGGAGAAACTCCCCCTTGTGTAGGGGGGAGGCCCTTAATCCTGCAATCCCCCCCCCATTTCATCTCTCCTCAAATGATCCTAGCCAGTCAGGGATCACATACTAGATATGATTGCATTTCAACAGTTTTAGTGCTAAGTAGCCAAACGGACTTGCTGTGTGCTGCTGTTGAAGGTGGGGCAAAATCACACCCACACTGAGAGGGGGGTGTCTGCATTTGCAGGAAGGGATTCTGAGGAACTGAGACAAATAGTGGTAACGAGAGAGGAAGTTCTAAGCTTAATGGACAATATAAAAACTGACAAATCACCGGGCCCGGATGGCATCCACCCGAGTGTTCTCAAAGAACTCAAAGGTGAAATTGCTGATCTGCTAACTAAAATATGTAACTTGTCCCTTGGGTCCTCCTCCGTGCCTGAGGACTGGAAAGTGGCAAACGTAACGCCAATCTTCAAAAAGGGATCCAGAGGGGATCCCGGAAATTACAGGCCAGTTAGCTTAACTTCTGTCCCTGGAAAACTGGTAGAAAGTATTATTAAAGCTAGATTAACTAAGCACATAGAAGAACAAGCCTTGCTGAAGCAGAGCCAGCATGGCTTCTGCAAGGGAAAGTCCTGTCTCAGTAACCTATTAGAATTCTTTGAGAGTGTCAACAAGCATATAGATAGAGGTGATCCAGTGGACATAGTGTACTTAGACTTTCAAAAAGCGTTTGACAAGGTACCTCACCAAAGGCTTCTGAGGAAGCTTAGCAGTCATGGAATAAGAGGAGAGGTCCTCTTGTGGATAAGGAATTGGTTAAGAAGCAGAAATCAGAGAGTAGGAATAAACGGACAGTTCTCCCAATGGAGGGCTGTAGAAAGTGGAGTCCCTCAAGGATCGGTATTGGGACCTGTACTTTTCAACTTGTTCATTAATGACCTAGAATTAGGAGTGAGCAGTGAAGTGGCCAAGTTTGCTGACGACACTAAATTGTTCAGGGTTGTTAAAACAAAAAGGGATTGCGAAGAGCTCCAAAAAGACCTCTCCAAACTGAGTGAATGGGCAGAAAAATGGCAAATGCAATTCAATATAAACAAGTGTAAAATTATGCATATTGGAGCAGAAAATCTTAATTTCACATATACGCTCATGGGGTCTGAACTGGCGGTGACCGACCAGGAGAGAGACCTCGGGGTTGTAGTGGACAGCACGATGAAAATGTCGACCCAGTGTGCGGCAGCTGTGAAAAAGGCAAATTCCATGCTAGCGATAATTAGGAAAGGTATTGAAAATAAAACAGCCGATATCATAATGCCGTTGTATAAATTTATGGTGCGGCCGCATTTGGAATACTGTGTACAGTTCTGGTCGCCTCATCTCAAAAAGGATATTATAGAGTTGGAAAAGGTTCAGAAGAGGGCAAGCAGAATGATCAAGGGGATGGAGCGACTCCCTTACGAGGAAAGGTTGCAGCATTTGGGGCTTTTTAGTTTAGAGAAAAGGCGGGTCAGAGGAGACATGATAGAAGTGTATAAAATTATGCATGGCATTGAGAAAATGGATAGAGAAAAGTTCTTCTCCCTCTCTCATAATACTAGAACTCGTGGACATTCAAAGAAGCTGAATGTTGGAAGATTCAGGACAGACAAAAGGAAGTACTTCTTTACTCAGCGCATAGTTAAACTATGGAATTTGCTCCCACAAGATGCAGTAATGGCCACCAGCTTGGATGGCTTTAAAAGAAGATTAGACAAATTCATGGAGGACAGGGCTATCAATGGCTACTAGCTGTGATGGCTGTGCTCTGCCACCCTAGTCAGAGGCAGCATGCTTCTGAAAACCAGTTGCCGGAAGCCTCAGGAGGGGAGAGTGTTCTTGCACTCGGGTCCTGCTTGCAGGCTTCCCCCAGGCACCTGGTTGGCCACTGTGAGAACAGGATGCTGGACTAGATGGGCCACTGGCCTGATCCAGCAGGCTCTTCTTATGTTCTTATGTTCTTATGGAGAGGGAGGCAAATTTCTCCAAGGTTTTTTGTTGTTGTCGAGGGGATGGTTTCCCAGGCTTTAGAGGAGACAAGGTAGTGAACATCCTACCCATTCCATTTTTTTGTAGTATAAGAAAAAAAGCAATATACTGTATATAATTCCCACGGCATTCTGGTCCAGGAAACATAGCTGGGAGGTTGCGAAGTGCTGCACAGAGCTACAGAAAGATACCCCAAAACTTCAGCAAAATTAATCTTCCCACCACCACATGCACTGATGAAATAAGCTGGGCAAATGAAGGCCAGCAGAGGAAGGCCAGTGCTTCCTGATAGGTACATAGGCAATCATAGCCATGGAGGGACCACTCAGAGAATCAAGACATTTTTCAATCTGTTTCCAATGCTATTTTCTCCCCCTCTCTCTCACACACAGAAACAGATCACCAGAAAGGAGAGAGGGCCTTCCCATTCCAATGGAGCCATTTTGCAAACCCAGCTCCTCTCCGCGTTTCAGTGCTCACAGAAGGCTGATGCAACCAGAGCATATTCGATGTCCAAATGTGCGCAGGAGAAAATTCTTAAGAACATTTGGAGCAGCAACTGCTTTTCAGCTCCAACACAGGGCTCCACCCTTGCCCCCTTTTTTCCGCATGCAAGATGCTTTTGAGGCATCCCCACTGATTGGGGGGCGGGGGGACAGTGCCTCCCTTCCCAATCTCCCGGTACACTTCCTGTCTTCACGGAGTACGCCTCACTGGCTGCCGCCCTCAAGCGTGACCCAAATCCGCTGTTTGCCCTCAAGCAGCTCACAAGGTTGACAGCTTTAACTAACAGATGGAAGTGCTGAAGCTCTCTCCCCCACTTGCCAACTAGATTTAATTAAAAGAGCTTCTCGGCTGCAACCCCCTGGCCCTTGACAGAATAGGGTCACGCCAGTGACAGGGATGTAGCTGGTCTCCTCTGCAACCCAGTCTTCAGCCGTGCTGGGATTCCAGGAGGAAAAGGAGTAGGGAGAATTAAAACAACAGAGACAGAAACCCTCAACAGCAACCCGGGTCCTCCCAGCCCTGCCAATACCTCCCTCTGGTGCATGTGGATGGTGCCATTTGGGCTAGATCAGGAACGGCACACACTGGCTGAACGCTGAACATAAAAGGGAGGAGGAGGAGGAAAGGATGGTGTCACTATAGCTGATGGGACTGGGCATTACCTTCCCCCTCCATGTCAGTGATCACTTGTGGGGCCTGAAGAATGAGATGAGAACATCCACCCAGTCAGGAAGCACAGTCCTTATCCCAATATTCTTACTAGACTGCCCACCTACTAGCCAGTAAATACATGCATTTAAAAAAAGCAAATGCAAATTTAAAAACTGCTGTTTATGATCCACGCCCTGCTGTAGCAAGATGCTTATGAAAAGAAGAACGAAGATACAGAGAACCAGACATCACAGAGTAAAGGGAGAGAGATTTTGTTAAGAGGCTTTTCAGAAAGACTGATGGTTTGCAAGAACCCTAAGAATGGTTGTGTTATCTGCTGCTATGGTCTACTGTTTCTGTTCACTACATTTTCATACCTCTAGTCATTGTTTCAGTGGCTTCCAACCTGAGTTTGTGTTCTTGGTTCATTTCTCTAGGGGACCTGGTGCCCCTTTGTGAAAAGATGGGACACAGTGCTAAGATGAGCCATTGATTTTACCCAACATGGCAGTTCTTATGTTGTTCACCATCAGGTCTCCAAAAAAGGGAGAAGGTCACGGACTGGCAGAGGTTACGAATCAGAGCTGTCAATGGACAGGCCAGGAAGTGGAGGGAGAAGAACGTGAAAAATGGCTTCATTCGTTCTCCAACGAGCAGCTGAGCATCGGCGAGAAACAGGGACACATCACTTTGGGAGCAACAGCTGAGAGATTCAAGGATCGAAAACACAGAAAGACAGACAAAGGAAGATGGAAGAAGAGAAGCAGCCGGGCTTGGGCAGGCAGCTCCTTGAAGTGGCTCAGCCTGTCAGCACCATGGACAGCTCCGGTGGTTCAGAAGCTGCTGATTGCAAGGACTTCACACAAGGATGGGGACTCTGTGGCTCTTCCGGTGGTGTTGGATACCAGCTGCTAGCAGCCCCAGCCAGTGTGGCCAATGGGAATGATGGGTTGCTGTAGTCCAGCAACATCTTGAAGGCCACTGGTTTCCTCGCACATGGGATACACCCTAACAAGAAGCAGATAATTTTAATGGCATTTTTGTTGTTGTGATATGCCTTCAAGTGGTTGACGATTTATGGCGACCGTATGAATCAGTGACCTCAAAGAGCATCTGTCATGGACCACCCTGTTCAGATCTTGTAAGTTCAGGTCTGTGGCTTCCTTTATAGAATCAATCCATCTCTTGTTTGGCCTTCCTCTTTTTCTACTCCCTTCTGTTTTCCCCAGCATAATCGTCTTTTCTAGTGAATCATTGTAGCTATTTTTTATAACTCAAACTGTTAACAATCTTATCAGAAAAGGTCCAATAGGCCAGGCATGATTTTATTTTTTAAAAAAAAGATTTGCAGCATTGTGTATGCATACACTGAGTGCTCCCCATCCACCCCCCAGCAGCAAGATCTCCTCATTGTTGCAGGTGAAGTTGCCACCATGCCAGTCTAGGTCAATGGGAAGGGAGAAGATCCAATCATACTCCTGATGATGTCCATTGGGAGTACAGCAGAATAAAAAAATGGAACTGGGCTTGGGGAAGAAATTAGCTGTTTTCTTATTTTGGTTTGAAAATGAGCCCAATTTGCCAAGCCCAGTTGTAAACTGAGCCAAGGAGGGTTTACCCACCTCTAATCTGTTTTTGTTTAAAAAAAACAGTCTCTTTCTTCGTACTGGGAATAATCATCCTAGCCAATTAGGAATCACATTGTAAAGATGATGATGGTGGTGGTGATGAAATTTATTACCTGCCCTTCACCAATAGGTTCCAGGACAGGTTGCAACAATATAAAATACAATCTTAAAAACAGCTTAACGCATCATGATACTATGCAACCAATCAAGTTTGGCTATGCAATGATATCACAATAAAGACTGAGGGCAATGCTTCCTAGATCATTGTCTAAACACTTTTGTCCCCTTTAGGACGATGCCTAAGATGTGGGGCAGTGGCTGAACCTTTCTGCAGAAAATCCATACGCACACCCTTTAGCTCAACTTTACGTTGCTGATCTGTTTTGAGCAAGGGCCTGAGCAGTATGGGGGTTCAGGTCTGGTCAAACAGGGTGAGAGGCAAGGCTTCAATAGCACCCCGGAC
Source organism: Rhineura floridana (assembly GCF_030035675.1). Classification (NCBI taxonomy): domain Eukaryota; kingdom Metazoa; phylum Chordata; class Lepidosauria; order Squamata; family Rhineuridae; genus Rhineura; species Rhineura floridana. The sequence continues at coordinate 8,963,420 of NC_084501.1, forward strand.
AGCTCCTGTAGATTGTAGATTGTGATGGTTATTGTTATTTAACTCTTGTAAATTGTGTTTTGTAAATCGTATTGCTTTATTGTATTGCTTTATTGCCTTATTGATGTATTGTTATATTGTATTTTGATATTTGTGTCTTCTGTAAGCCGCCTTGAGGGCCTTGGGCCAAAACAGGGTGGATGGATGGGTGGGTGGGTGGGTGGGTGGAGAGACAGACGATAGAGAGACAGACGATAGACAGACAGACAATATTTAGGACATTTATATACCACTTAATCATTCACTTCTAAGTGGTGTACATAAAACAAGCCACACATGTACGTGCATGGGCCCACAGTTTTATTTTGAATAAGATGAATGCATAATATGCTATATGTTTATTATGTGCACTAAGATTTTTATTATTAAAAGAATCTGCATTTGTGTCTTTCTTTTAAATGCAAAAGGTGATGGCAAGACAGAGAGCTTACTCGCTCCCCGGGGACCTTGCTTGTAGCTTGAAGATTTATCCAGCCTTCCAGCCCTCACACTTGAGGGAAACGGTGTGTCTGTTTCAGAGGTCACCCAGCACAGTCAAATTAAATCAGTCCCCCCTCCTCACTTGTGCTTTGCAAATTTAAAAAAAAAAACAGGAAAGGGAAAAATCAATATTTGCTTAATTAAACTTGACACTCCTTTTCAGCGTTTGCTCATTCTTTGAATATTTATGAGGAAAGTGACCAGTGTGAGCATGGCAGTACACACAGGCTCATTGAGGTGGCGACTTGAAGACTCCCAGAAAGGAGCCGCAGAAGAGAGATTTTTGTCCTCAGGGAATTGTGTTTTGAACTTCTTTATCCTCATACTCCCCTGCAATATTTTCTAGAGCAGAGCGGACATTTCTCAGAGGACATTATTCTGGGCGATTCATTTTCTCACCACCACCCCCGGCCACCTTAGAAAAAAGGTGCTTTGCAGAATTTCCGCTAAATATTCTCTACCATCTCATATTGGTCGCCACGCTTCACCACTGCCACACTGAAAAAGGTAAAAGTGTCCCCGCACTTGTAGTGCGAGTCATTTCCGACTCTTAGGGTGACATCTTGCGATGTTTACTAGGCAGACCGTATATATGGGGTGGGATTGCCAGTTCCTTCCCCGGCCTTTCTTTACCCCCCAGGGTATGCCGGGTGCTCATTTTACCGACCACGAATGGATGGAAGGCTGAGTGGACCTCGACCCCTTTTACCGGAGATTCGACTTCCTCCTTCCGTTGGAATCGAACTCTGGCTGTGAGCAGAGCTTTCGTCTGCGTTACCGCCGCTTACCACTCTGCGCCACGGAGGGTCATACTGCCACACTAATGCCCTGGAATATGAGGGCAGGTATAGGGAACCTTTGGCCCTCCAGATGTTGCTGAACTACAACTCCCATCAGCTCCAGCAAGCATGGCTGAAGGGCCAAAGGTTCCCCACATGCACACTAAGGGCTGTATCCATTGTTAGTCCTACTCAGAGTAGGCCCACTGAAATTTATTTATTTATTATTTAATTTGTATCCCACCCTTCCTCCCAGCAGGAGCCCAGGGCAGCAAACAAAGCGCTAAAAACACTTTAAAACATCATAAAAACAGATCTTAAAATAGATTAAAACAAAACAGTGTTAAAAACATTTAAAAAACAACTTTAAAGAAGGGTTAAAAACATTATTAAAAACATATTAAGCAATTCTTACACAGACGTAGATTGGGATAGGTCTCAACCTAAAAGGCTTGTTGAAAGAGGGAAGTCTTCAAAAGGCACCAAAAATATAGCAGAGTTGGCACCTGCCTAATATTCAAAAGGAGAGAATTCCACATGACTAATTTAGGTCCATTATATTGAATAGGGTTACTCTGAGTAGAGTTTACTTGGATATAAGCCCTCAGGTTTGAAGCATTGAGGAGTATGCAAAATGGTGATTGCAGAAACATAAAAAGTGGCCTTATATCAAGTCAGATCCCCGGGGTCCATCTAGCTCTCTATTGTCTACACTGACTGGCAGCAGTGCTTCAGGATTTCAGTCTCTCCCAGCCCTACCTGGAGACGCTGCCAGGGATTTAACCAGAGACCTCTTGCACACAAAGCAAATGCTCTACCATTGAACTATGGCCCGTTCCTAGGAGGCTACCAGTTTGGTACTTGCAATGGCAGAAAAAAAAAAAGGAAAAAATGCATGCTACCTCAGAAGAGCCTGGCTGCTGGATCAGGTCAACGGTTCATCTAGCCCAGCATTGTGTCCCAAGGAGAAGACACTCCAGCTAGGTCCTTCCATTCCGTTTATACTCCACGTTCCCTTCAAGGAGCTCAAGGTGGCATATGTGGTTCTCCTCCTCCTCCGCTATTATCCACAAAACAACCCTGAGAGGCAGGATAGACCAAGAGACAGTAACTGGCCCTGCATCACCCAGAGAGTTTCACATCTGACTGGGGATTTGACCCCTGGTCTCCCAGTTCCTACTCCAGTGTTCTAACCACTAAACTAAATGGGATATCAACATGTTGCCTTCATGACTTCCATGTGAACCTCCTATTGGAGGTAGGATGGTGCACTAGACGGTCCTTTGACATTCCCCACTGGGCTTTGACCCCTTTCGTCTTCCACCATTATAACACTGAGGACAAGAAACATATTTCTACAAAATACAAAAGCAAAGATTCTCTGGAACTCAAATTGATCAGCCAACAACATCACACTCTACACCAGTGCTCTTCAACCTTTAGTTCCCAGGTGTTGTTGGACTACAACTCCCATCAGCCTCTGCCAGTATGGCCAATGGTCAGGAACAATGGGAATTGTAGTCCAGCAACATCTGGGGACCCTTATCTACACCGTTAATTGGACTGGTCTAAGTTTAAAGTTTGAGTGTATAAACCCCTATGCAGCTTGGGCCCAGGATACTTGAATATTGTCTCATCCCTTATAAACCCAATCAATCACTACGTTCTGCAGGTGAGGGCCTCCTGCAGATACCACCTTATCAGGAGGTCCGTTCCGCACAGTATAGGAAGAGGACCTTTAATACTGTGGCACCTACCCTTCAGAATTCTCTCCCATTACATATTAGGCTGGCACTGTCTCTGTTGCCGTTTCGGTGCCTACTGAAGACCTTCCTCTTCCAACAAACCTTTCAAGTAGAGATCTTTCCCAGTCTGTATCGGTTTTGTTGTTGTTATATGCCTTCAGGTCAATTATGACTTACAGCGACCCTATGAATCAGCGATCTCCAAGAGCATCTGTCATGAACCACCCTGTTCAGATCTTGTAAGTTCAGGTCTGTGGCTTCCTTTATGGAATCAACCCATCTCTTCTTTGGCCTTCCTCTTTTTCTACTCCCTTCTGTTTTCCCCAGCATTATTGTCTTTTCCAGTGAATCCTGTCTTCTCGTTATGTGTCCAAAGTATGATAACCTCAGTTTCATTATTTCAGCTTCCAATGATAGTTCTGGTTTAATCCTGGAATTGTTTTGAGATGTTTTAACTGTTTGATCATTGGTGTGTTTGCCACCCTGGAGTCCTTTGGGAGGAAGGGCAGAAAATACATTTGATAAACAATCACAGAATCATAGAATAGTAGAGTTGGAAGGGGCCTCTAAGGCCATCAAGTCCAACCCCCTGCTCAATGCAGGAATCCAAATCAAAGCATACCCGACAGATGGCTGTCCAGCTGCCTCTTGAAGGCCTCCAGTGTCGGAGAGCCCACTACCTCTCCAGGTCGTTTGGCATAACGCCCAGCCAACAACACAAGCACCTTCAGGCCTCTCGGGCTGCTGTGAAGCCCAGTGGCATCTCTTTGACACAGTGTGATTCCATCTGATGAGGATGCCAAAGGCTACGTGGAAGAGAAACATATATCACCTTCCGAAAAACACAGGCTCCAGAGGGAGTCGCCTTCCCCTGCAACGCCGGTGAGCTTTTGCTTGATGTCACATCCACTTTTGCATGACCCAACAGCCGAGCAGACCCAGGGCGCCAAGATAAAAGTGGGTTGCGTAAAGCTAGGCAACCAGGGGACCTGCAAAGCACGGTCAGACACCCGTTCAGCCACAGGATTTCTATCCTTCCCCATCCTCCCGAGTTCCTCCGGTGTGACTCACCAGCTGCCGCTTCAAGCAAGAGCCAACAGGGCATCCTTCCAGCCACATCACGGCATGACGATCCAAAGCTTCTTGGCACCGGCAACCCTGGCCAGCAGCCGATGTGGCAGCTGGAGAAGAGCATCACCCAAATTAAATAGATCCCCTGGTCGGAGCTGTACAGCAAATTCATACCAAAAAATGGCCCAGATGTAGTTATTGGGCTGTTTTCAGTTCTCTGAGCATTTGATATAGGTCACAGATGGAGAACCTTTTTTTTCCCCTGTTGAGAGGCCGCATTTAATGTAAGAACATCAGAAGAGCCTGCTGGATCAGGCCAGGGGCCCATCTAGTCTAGCATCCTCTTCTCACAGTGGCCAACCACATGCCCACGGGAAGCCCCCAACTAGGACCTGAGCACAAAGAGGATTCTCCCCTCCTGTGGCTACCGCCAACTGGTTTTCAGAAGCATATTGCCTCCAATTGTGGAAGCAGAGAAGAGCCAACATGGCCAGTAGCTGCTGATAGCCTTCTCCTCCATGAATTTCTCCAGTCCTCTGTTAAAACCATCCAAGTTGCAGGGCTGTGGAGTCAGAGTCGTGGAGTCGGAGTCGGAGTCGGTAGAAAAATAGAGGAGTTGAAGGTCTACAAAGTAGACTCATCAGAAGACAGCGTTCAGCATGAAACTCTTTCTTTATGGAATTTCCACCTTAAAGGCCGACCAAAATCAGTTCTCAGACAGTCCCTGCCTTCCGGCTCACAATTTAAAAAGAGACATGGCACATAAGGAAAAAGGAATGGAACAGATGAGGAAAAAGAAAGGCTTAAGTGAACAGTTCTTCTATAATTCAGTTATATAGGTTCTGGATGTCTTTCCCTTGATAAAGAGCAGCCCCCCATCCCAGCAACCCCCATCCTCCAAAAATCAGAACCAGGAGCAGAGCAGGTGACAACAATGTCCGGGCCAGGAGGTCAGGGCAGCTTCTGTCATAGAGTTCTTTCCTCAGACCAAGAAATGAAGTGCTATACACTAGACAGAGCTCCGTTCAGCCATGAAGCTCATGAGGTAACTTCAAGCCAATCGCTGCCTCTCAGCCTAACAGACCTCACAAGGCTGTTGTGAGGTTAAGATGGAAAAAGAAGGCTCACATCTGCCGCCTTCTGCTTTTTGGAGGAAAGGCAGACTATAAACATTGGAAAGAAGGAGGCAGCGATGGCCACCAGCTTGGAGGGCTTTCAAAGAGGATTAGACAAATGCAGGGAGGATCAGGCTATCCGTGGCTGCTAGCCACGAGGGCCACGCTCGGCCTCCGCAATCGGAGCCGGCATGCTTCTGAATTCCAGTTGCTGAAACCACAGGAGGGGAGAGTGCTGTTGCATCCAGGTGCCGCTTGTGGGCTTCCCATAGGAGTCTGGTCGGCCACTGTGAGAACAGGATGCTGGGGATGGTCCACTGGCCTGATCCAGAAGGACACTGCTTACATTCTTATGTCCAATCCTTGGTGTCTCCAGTTAATGCAGAAAGAGGCCATCCCTGTGACAGATGAACAACATTCTGCCTCCACTGTCAGAGGCGGGATGCTTCTGAAGACCAGTCGACGGAAGCCGCAGGTGGCGTGAGTGCTCCCGCAGTCAGGTCCCGCTTGCAGGCTTCCCAGGGAGGCATCTGGCCAACCGCTGTGAGAACAGGTTGCAAGACGAGATGGGCCAGTGGCCTGATCTGGCAGCCAGGCTCTTCCTACATCATTAACTAGCTTACTCAATGGATAAATAATCCTGCAGCCTACAGTAGACTGCCCACATGCCTCTGAAAAGCCCACAAACAGGAGTTGAAGGCAAAGGCTCCCCTGCGTTGTTTCTCCCCTAGCAGCCAGAATTCAGGGACAGACTGGCTCTGAACCTGGAGGCTCTACACAAGCATCGAGTGCAATACCCATATTGCCGCCCTGGGCTCCTACTGGGAAGAAGGGTGGGATATAAATCTAAATAATAATAATAATAATAATAATAATAATAATAATAATATAGTAGACCTCTCCTCCTCCGTGAATGTACCTAATCCCATCTGAAACCCTTCTAAAGGTAGTAGCATTCACCACTTGAGTCTCAGGCTTTGGGGGTTAAAGAGAACCAGTGTGTTGGGGGAGGGGGAGGAGAGAGAGATGGACAGGACTTCAGAAGGGGATCTAAGCCAGGCATGGAAAACCTCAGGCCTGGTGGCCAAATGAGGTCCAAAGGGCCTCTCCAGGTGGCCCTTGGGACTCCCCCCTGGCCACGCCCTCTCATCTGGCACCGCCCTCTCCCCAGTCACACCCCCTACCAGACTTGCCTTGCCCCTCCTGGCGCGCTTGGCTGGAGCGCATCCTTGAACTCTGGGATCCTTTGGGGAGGGAATTAATTTTTTTTTAAAAAGCCTCTTGCTGGTCTGGATGGAGGACAGAGAGACATGCGTGAGTGCACGCAGAAACCAGCCAACTGTACAAAGGTAAAAGTCACACATGTTGCTCCGCCCACTTTTGCCTCTGGCCCTGCCCACCACTAGCAAGCGGGCCCCGGCCGGTTGCCCAGAAGGGAATGCAGCCCTAGGGCTGGGGAAAAAGCTTTCCCACTCATGAAGCAGTTAGGCACACACTCTCTTCCAGCTAGTGTTGCCTCTGGCCCCGCCCACCACTGGGAGAAGAAGATTCCCCGGCATGGGCTGTGGCCCTCGGGATAAAAAGGTTCCCCACCCGTGATGATCAAACATGCTCACTTGGCCCAGGAGAAAGCAAGACGGCCACTGCTAAAGTGATGTGGCAGAACGGAGAGCATCACATTGGTCTCCCTTGGCAATGGGGACAACAGCAAGGAGCCACATGGGGGTTCGGAGCAGGGGAAGGAGGCGTGCATGACTTTGACAACGGCGTATAAGGGCAAGGGAAAGTAAAAGGAGGAGGAATCCCCAGAGGTCCTATTCTGAATGGAGACGAGGTAGTAAAAGAGTCAGGCTTGTTTTGCAGCCTTCTTCCCGACAGCTCACAGAGCTAGACAGGAAGGTCAACAGGACCCTTGACAGAAATGTGTATTTATTTATTTATTTCATTTGTTGGCCACCTCATACCCAACCGTCTCTAGGCAGGGCACAACAGATTTAAAAACGGGCCATACGAAACAGGTTCTTAAAGCGTACTATATTAAAAACGTAAACAAATGAAATTGAGATAGCCTCGCCTCAGAAAGACCCTGGAGCCTATTTGGCTGCAATTTGGCAGGCTTGATCCACCGTGGAGGGGGCTCCTGTGCCTGCTGATTTCATCTGCTTCTGCCAGAAGGGTTTTTAATGCTGTTTTGTTTTAATGTATTTTAAGATCTGTTTTTATGATGTTTTAAAGTGTTTTAGCGCTTTGTTTGCCGCCTTGAGCTCCTGCTGGGAGGAAGGGCAGGATACAAATTAATTAAATAAATAAATGATAAATAGGGAGGGAGGTCGATAGATAGACCGACAGCTGTTTTGAGGTTCCCCATAAAGTATGTATGGGGGAACAGATTGCTTCATTTTATACAGAGCAGCTCACTGTCTGAATTACAGAGCGCAGAGAGAACACAGGACGACGCAGAGACAGATTGGATTTTTGTTTTTTTGAAAGTACAGATGCAAGGCAACTCCTGAGGCTAGTGCATATCCCTACTGTCGCATATGCACTTCCTGAACCAGCAGGCAAAGTGAAACGCAGCTAGCCTTTGAGATTTGCCCTTCTCCCAAGCTTGCAACACAGTGCTCCAAAAATGCATCTGTGAGGGGAAAGCGCGCACACAAACTTGCACACCAATTGTCATCTGACTTTAAAAATATCCCAAACTGAGGCCAAAAAACGGGAAACAGAGAGCCCAACATTGAAAGATTTGCCCACAAGAAATGCTGAAGATGCACCTCCTTTACCCTGACAGTTGACACCTGACACGTATATTTTTAGGACCCACCCTATTTTTTGCAATTTCAGTTGTTTTTAATTTGACTGGAAGAATGCATTTTAAGTTGTTGCAAACCACCCTGGGTCCACAGGGTGAAAGGCAGCTAATTATTTATTATCACCTAACCCAGCCCGCTGCTGATGCAGGAAATCCACAACTATTACTGATTGATGGCCATCCCACCCACCCACCAAAAAAACTTTGAGGAAAGGAGACTCCACTGTCCTCTGAGACAGCCTGTTCCAATGTTGAACTGTTCATACCCATCAAAGAAGGGCCATGGTTCAGTAGTTAGAGCAGCCTTTCCCAACCAGTGTGCCTCCAGATGTTGTTGGACCACAACTCCCATCTTTCCTGACCATTGGCAGTGCTGGCTGAGGCTGATGGGAGTTGTGGTCCAACAACATCTGGAGGCACCCTGGTTGGGAAAGGCTGGGTTAGAGCATCTGCTGTGCACACCGAAGGTCCCCACATCTCAGGGAAGACCGGGAGAAACTCCCGCCTTAAACGCTGGAGAGCTGCTGCCCGTCAGTGTAGACAACATTGAACTAGATGGACCCATGGCTCTGATTCAGTACAAGGCCACTTCCTGTGTTCTTAATGTAGGTCAAACCCCTTGATTTGAGTCCGATGCTCCAAAGCAACAGAGTAGATGTTTGCCCCATCACCGGCGTGACAGCCCTTCAAGTATTTCAAGATAGCAATCGAATTCCCTCTTAGCCATCTCTTCTCCCGGCAAAAAGTAGCCAGGTCCTTCCACTTTTCCTCATATGAAAGGCTGCAGCTCAAGAGGAGGGCATCTGCTCAGCACTCAGCGAGTCCCAAATTCAATCCCCAATGGTGTATCTGCAGGTGGCACTTGGAACATCCCCCCTCCGAAAGCCCTGGATTGCTGCTGTCAGCCAGTGTAGACCATTCTGAGCTCGATAGTCCAAGGGTCTGACTCAGCAGAAATCAGCTTCCTAGTTCCATATGACTTTGTCTCCAGACCCTCTCACCTTCATCGTCACCTTCCTCTGGGCATGTTCCAGTTTGCCAATGTTGGTTTAAACTTTGGGGCTCAGAACTGGGGCACAGGAGTCCAGGTGTCAGATCAAAGCAGAGCAGAGGGGTACCATTTTTGTGATTTGGACTCTGTACTCCTGTTGACACAGCCTTGAATGGCACTAGCCTTTTTAGCTGCTGCGCCACACTGCTGACTCACGCTTATATCGTGGTCTACTAAAACTCCTAGATCCTTCTCAGATTCCCTGCTGATCAAGCCAGGCAACACCCATCGTCTATTGCGATTGATGCGCCTGATTTGTCCTGCCTGAACATGCAAAACATTCCACGTGTCTCTGTTGCAATTTGTTTTGTGGACTTTGGGCCCAGTTCTCTACCCTGCCAAGATCAACCTGAATCCTGTTGCTGCCTTTTAAGGCACAAACAAAAACACTTGTTGGATCCAGCAATGCAGGTGAGCAATCCCAGGCCCAGGGGCCATTTGTGGTTCTCCAGACCTCACCGTCTGGCCCTCGGAACTCTCTGAGGGCCACATCCCATCTTCCCAACCCTCACCAACCCTTGTTTGCATCCTCCTTGAGCATTTTTGCCTGGCTGGGATATGCCCGTGAACTCTGATGATGCCTGTCACTTGTCCAAATGGAGGGTGTGCAAGAAGAGTGCGCGACAGTATGCAGAAACCAACTTACAGTGCAAAGGTGAAATCTGCATTCATCACTCCGCCCACTTTTGCCTCTGGCTCCCCCCACCACTGGCATGCGGCCCCTGGAAGGTTGCCCAGAAAAGAATGAGGCCCTTAGGCTGAAAAATGCTTGCCATACCTGTAGTGAGGTTATTAACCATTCCTCCTAGCTTGGCATCATCTGCAAACAGCTAAAGCATCTCTGCTACCACATCATCAGGTTCACGAATAAAGAGGCCCTAAACTGCAGCCTCTTAAAATTACAGACTTGGCTACTAGTAGAATGGATTCATGGAAAAAGTCCATTGCCAAGCACTGTGCATGATGACCAAGGCGGAGAAGAGGTGCTAAGCTGCTCGCTCCGGAACACTGCGGCATCAGCCGGTTTTGTGGTTCAGCAATATTCAAATTGCTCACTGCCATCCGTTAATTTATTTTATTTTTTGCTGGCCTCCCCTTAATCAGATGGTCTTCAGAGAGAGAGAGAGAGAGAGCATCAGATACTGCAGGGAAAGGAGAGGAACTAGAAATTTGTGCAAAGGAAGGGCTGAAGGATCGGTCTGATTTAACGTAAAATGGGGGGGGTCCCCTCCAGGCTTAATTGAATGGGCTCCAATTACGAGAAAGGGTTTGTGTTTTTTTTACCAAACATTAGGAAAAAACGTGCATGCTCCCCCCCCAATCCTGTTTGGGGGCTCTCGGATTGAACGCAATCCAACCCAAGATGATCCAGACCCGATGAGGGCCTGAACTGAATTGGGAGCCTTGCATAGCCCTAAGTTTAAGTCTTGCCCCCTTTCCGCTCCTGACCACATGCCTGGTCAAGGTTTTAAACCCAATTTTAACATGGGGTTGACAGTGAGGGGGTGGGGATCTCCCCTCTGACTGTATATTTAATTAGGGTTTAAAACCCTGATTAAACATGCAGGAGCTCAACCACCCCTTTTGACAGCCCCAGATTGCTCCAGAGAGATCCAGCACTCTGTCTGCTCTAGGCAAATCCCTGACCGACCCTGTGCACAGCCCCAGTTCATTCTACTCTATAGAGGAAGAGGCTGCCTCAAAAGGTGGTGGTCTCTTCACCATTAGAGGTTTTTAAGCAGTGCCTGGATGGCCACCTATCAGGGATGTAGAAGTGGATTTCTTCTGAAGGCATGGGGTTGGACTAGATGGCCTCAGAGGTACCTTCCATCTCAAGTGATTTCATACTCCACCCTCAGTTTTTTGGACCAGAAGACAAGGAGTATACAAGAAACAGCTGATTGGTAGTAGCTAGGGACATGCAGTGCCCTGCCACCTCCCCACCCTCGAGAAATATTTCTACCCAGATTACTCTGGCTTCCCGGGCAATTCACTATGGTTCTTCCTAGCAAGATGGAGTCACTGTGGGTTGGTGGTTCCCAAGTTTGGATAATTGGTCAGTTACTTGCTTTGGATGGGGATGTACTCCCTCTGAAAGGGCAGGTCCATAGTCTGGGGATGTTCCTGGATTCGTCTTTGTCACTAGAGGCCCAGGTGACCTCAATGGCTAGGAGTGCCTTTTACCAACTTCAGCTGGGAAGACAGCTGCAGCCATTTTTGGACCAGGATAGCCTGACCACTGTTGTACATGCACTGGTAACCTTCAGGCTGGATTACTGTAATGCACTCTATATTGGGCTGCCCTTGAGGTTGGTCTGGAAGCTGCCACTGGTGCAAAATGCGGCATCGAGACTGCTCACTGGGTCAGGGTATCACCAACATGTCACCCTGCTGCTGAAAAAATTGCACTGGTTGCCCATTAGCTATGCGGGTAAGTTCAAGGTTCTGGTTTTGGTGTACAAAGCTCTATACAGCTTGGGACCAGGATACCTGAAAGACCATCTTATCCCTTATGTACCCAGTCAGTCACTGTGCTCTGCAGGTGAGGGCCTCCTGCAGATACCATCTTATCAGAAGGTCCATTCTGCACAACACAGAAAGTGGACCTTTAGCGTAGTGGCACCTACCCTTTGGAATTCCCTCCCCTTAAAAATTAAGACAGGCCCCATCTCTGTTATCTTTTTAGCACCTATTGAAGACCTTCCTTTTTCAACAAGCCTTTTAAGTAGAGCCCTTATCCCAGTCTGCCTCTGTGTTGGAATTGCTTTTTAAGATATTTTTTTAAAAAAAGGTTTAAAACATGTTTTTAAAGCTTTTGAAAAATGTTTTTTTAAGAAGTTTTGTTTTAATATATTTTAAAGTCTGTTTCTGTGATGTTTTAAAGTGTTTTTAGTGCTTTTGTTTGCTGCCCTGGGCTCCTACTGGGAGAAGGACGGGATAGATAGATAAATAGACAGACAGACAGATAAACAAATGGTTTTTGCCCTAGGAGGAATCTGTACATTAGTTTCCTATTTTGCTTCAGATGGCAGCCTTTCCCAAACCTTTGGGTCCTCAGATGTTGCTGAACTACAACTCCCATCAGCCCCAGCCAGCATGGCCAGTGGTCAGGAATGATGGGAAATGTAGTCCAGCAACATTCGGGGACCCAAAGTTTGGGAAAGGCTGAATAGGGTTCAGTAACAGTTTCAGTAACTCTCTCCTCCTCCTAACATAATGAAAATATAACATTCTATAATCATAAGGACTAGAAACGCTCTTTCCAAAGAACTGAAATTAGGTGTTCCTTTGGTGTCTGTGAGTGTTGTGCTTTAAATATAAAATATCAAGTCAATTCATGGATGAATCACTCCAGCCACCTGCTTCAAAATGGAGTGGGTCTTGCTACTTTCCAAGACAGCACAGGAAGGGAGGGTGATAAAAGGAACCCTTAAAAAGACAGTAAAGCAGTGTCCCTCGGAGGGAGACATGCTAATTCGATTTCCCCTACACATATTGAAAAGAGAGAAACATCTCCTCCTCAAAAAAAAAAAAAAAAAAAAAGACAGACAGGAGCTCAGTAGCCAAGCAACTCTGCAAGATTCAGCACAGGAGCGAAATATTCCCACACCCCCATGAGCTAAGCATGGAGAAGCACAGGCACACGCAGGCGTTCAAACAATCTGGACCGCCGTGCAGGAGGAGAGACGTTCCAGGAGATTGCCCAAGCCGACAGAGCCGCACCACGCCTAACGAGAACTAAACGATTGGAAAATGGCTAGTAATTAGCAATCGATAGGCAATTAACGGGAACGGAAAGACAGCAGGTGTTGGAGAAAGCAAGGGGAGGTGAAAGGGAAAGCAAAAAAGAGCCCCCAGCATGGCTCTGAGATGTGCATCCCTTTGTTTGCCAATTCAACCCAAATGCTCTGCTAGATTCTGGCAAGATCAAAGGAAAGAGCTTCCTTGTGCCACTTGCAATTAATTTATGGCACTGGCTGCAAATAGGATGAAGGTGCTGACAGCCACTAGGTTAGCTGGCCATTGAAGGGGATTTGGAAAATATGCCAATAAGCCACTGACAGTAGTCCTAGGTTTTGCTTTTAGCACTGAAAGCCTTGAACAACTTGGGACCAGGTTATCTCAAGGGACTTCCAAGCCCTCATATATCCCGGTTCAGCAACTGTACTCCTAAAATGGGCCATTAGGCAGAGTACTGCGTGCCTCAAAGGAGTAATTAGTTTGTACTAGAAACCAGGCTTTTAGTGTTGCACTCCAGCCCTCTGGAATCAGTCACCAAGTGAAATTGTACAGGCGCCTGGCACCTTGGATGTTTTAGCAGCTATTGAAGACTTCTTATTTTTATTTTAAGAGGGCTTTCCCTGAAGTGTGACCCTGTCATTTTAGGGCGTAAGAGTTCTCCAACTGTACAAATTGTCTTTTTTTTTTAAGAGTGTGTATTGTACACTTTATTGTACACAACTTTGTCAGCCGCTGGCTCTGAAACAGTTTACACATCTGTAAAATAAATCAATAAACACCCGGTGGAGGAGAGATCCAATAATGGATATTAACTGTAATAATTAAATTGAATCTCCCATTTAATAGGTAGTCTAAGGACATAAGAAGAGCCACCTGGATCAGGCCAGTGGCCCATCTAGTCCAGCATCCTGTTCTCGCAGCCAGCCAGAGGCCTACAGGAAGCCTGCAAGCAGGCCCTGAGTACAACAGCCAGGGACAACACCAGAGGACGTCCAGATCGGGCCCTAGCCATGGGGCCCCTAAAGGGCCCCTCCTTAGGGTGGGTAGGTAGTGCTCCCTTCCATGATCCATGGCAGCATTGGCTCCCGACCCTGCCATGAATCACAAAGAGGGAGCTCCCAGGCACCCCCTACTACTGCTCAAGCCCGCATCCCCCACCTACCTTTCCATTGATGGAAATGCTGGCTGCGCTGTGGGCACATGCCTGCCATCAACCAAGATGGCAGCCAAGGCTTCCCTAAGGGGCTGATGTTCCTGCTGCCATCTTGGTTGATGGCAGGCATGTGCGCATGTAGGTGGGCATGTGGGCAGGTGCCAGGGCCTGGGGCAGGCTGGTGCCCAAGGGTCCCAGCATGCCTGGCACTGGCCCTGGCAACAACACTCTCCCCTCCTGCAATTCCCACCAACTGGCATTCACCAACATGCAGAACATCATTATCATTATCATTACTACTACTACTACTAATACTAATAATAATAATATCCCACCCATCCTCCCAAAAGGAGCCCATCCTGGGCCATCAGGGTTAGTATCCATTGGTAGCCTTTTCCTCCATGAATATATCTAATCCACTTTTAACACCACCTAAGCTGGTGGCCATCATTGCCTTCTCTGGGAGCGACTTCCATAGCTTAACTCTGCACTGTGCAAAGGCGTCCTTTCTTTTGTCTGCCCTGAATTTCCCCACACTCAGCTTCATGGGATGCCCCCGAGTTCTAGTGCTGTGAGAGAGGGAGGAAAAAAAGTCCACTTTCTCCATGCCATGCATAATCCCATATGCTTCTAACATGTCTCCTCTTCCTCTAAATTAAAAAGACCCAAATGCAGCCACCTTCCCTCATAGGGGAGTCGCTCCATCCCCTTGTTCATTTTGGCTGCCTTTCTCTGAACCTTTTTGCGGTGAAGCGTCCAGAACTGTACACAGCATATCTGGCTATTGGCAGATTTATTTTCAATTCCTTCCCTAGTATTCCCTAGCTTGGAATTTGCCTTTTTCACAGCTGCCGCATGCTGGGTCGACATCTTAATCGAGCTACCCACTATGGCCCCAAAGTCTCGTTCCTGATATACCTTTGAATACCACGTACTGGAGGATGCACGTAGGGGGAGGGCTGCTGCCTTTAAGCCCTGTTTATGGGCTTTGCAGAAGCAGCTGGCTGGCTAGCTGCTGGTAAAGGGATGAAAATGGAAATGGACCAGTGAGCTTCATGGATGGGTGGGGATTCGAACCCTGGTCTCCCAGGTCGTAGTCCAATGCTCTAACCACTATGTCACACTGGCTGTCTTGGTAAAGTGTTGGAAATGGAAATAGACTGCCTCCAAGTCGATCCCAACTTTTGGCGACCCTATGAAGAGGGTTTTCATGGTAAACGGCATTCAGAGGGGGTTTCCCATTGCCTCCCTCTGAGGCTAGTCCTCCCCAGCTGGCTAGGGCCTGCTCAGTTTGCCACAGCTGCACAAGCCAGCCCCTTCCTTGTCCGCAGCTGCCAGCTGGGGGGCAACTGGGCTCCTTGGGACTGTGCAATTTGCCCACGGCTGCACAGGTGGTAGGGCACGTAACTCCTGAGCCACTCCCTGTGGGGGTGATCTTTAGCTGGCCCTTTACACCCAGGAGACACAAGTGGAGATTTGAACTCACAGACTCTGGAGTCCCAGCCAGGCTCTCCTCCGCACTGCGCTATACCAGCTGTTGGTAAAGGGTTATGGGGTTATTATTTCAATTTGCTCTAGAAGGGCTCTTTGAATGTTCCTCAGCATCCCTTCACGATACTGCTATTGGAAAAACAGTCCAAAGTCTCTTTTACCAGCATTTTCTTCCCTCCAAAGATGCAAAACGGATGAGAATACAGTTTTAACACTCCGTAGAATCAGGTCGGCCGGCTCGATGCAGGAAGCTGAAAACTACAGCACCACTCACTTAGAATCACAATCCTGTGCTACAGTAACTCGAATTCTGCAACCCAGAAAGCAGAATTCTGGAATGCATACCATTCAATCAAGTGGCACATATTTGTGTCACTTCATTGCTTTTGCAAACTTTATTCCATTTTTTTAAAAAAAGAAAAACCTATTTTTCACTAGGTACTCTCATTACAGGGAGAAACAGGGAGCTATCCAGGGTACTGAAGTCTCCTCTCAGCCACAGTCTGCCAGCTCTCCACACAGTCACATTCACTAGAACCTTGAGAATGTTAACTTTTTTTACAGATATAATAAAAAAAGTGTTGATTCTCAGAAAGATATACTAGCTGTAGGCTGCAGAAAGCCAGGCTATGCACAGGATGTGGCAGAGAGCACAGTATTCCGCTTCCTGGAATTTTTTTTAAAAACCTACCAAGTTTCTATATCTTAAGGCTACGAATATATGGCCTTTTCATAGGCATTACCTACAGAAATCTTAGAAGGCAGAGAGCCAGTTAAGTTTTTCAGGAGGTGGGAGTGAGGCTTTGGTGCAAACTCAGAATAACAGTAAGAAAATAAATTCAGAATAAATTCAGAAAATTAATCTTAATATATATATATATCTCAAGTTGCAGAAAGTGCGTTGTTAGGGTGAAGAACGGCATTTTTATTTCAGCATGAAGCACACTGTTAAGCAAGTGTGGGGAACCTTTGGCCCTTCAAATGTTGCTGAACTATAACTCCCATCATCCCTGGCCATTGTCAATGCTTGCTGGGAGTTGTAGTTCAGCAACACCTGGAAGATCCCTGCACCTGCTCTTAAGGATGCTAGGCTAAACAGGGAAGGGGGCTTAGTTCAGTGGGAAAGCACCACAGGCGTCTGGGTTTTTTTAAGGGGTCAGATAGGACAGGTGTTGCCAACGTGGTGCTTTGCAGATGTTGCAGGACTCCCAACTCCCATCAGCCCCAGACAGTGTGGCCAATGGGTCAGGGATAATGGGAGTTGTTGTCCAGTAACATCTGGAGGGCACTGCATTGGCTATCCCCTAAGATAGGAGGTGATAGGCAAGACCCTTCTCTGAGAATCTGAAGATCTGCTGCCAGTCAGAGTAGACAATACTAGAATGCACAGACAACTGGTCTGACTCATATAAGGAGGCTTCCTAATTATGCATAGCATGGAGAGAGTAGAGAGAGAAAAGCTCTTCTCCGTTTCATAACGCTAAAACTCGTGAACACCCAATGAAGCTGCCAGTTGGAAGATTCAGGGCAGACCTAAGAATCATAGAATAGTAGAGTTGGAAGGGGCCTATAAGGCCATCAAGTCCAATCCCCTGGGACTCCTTCACACAGCACAGAGTTCAGCTATGGAATTTGCTCCCACAAGAAGCAGTGACGGCCACCAACTTGGATGGCTTTAAAGGAGGATTAAACACATTCATGGAGGCTAGTTGCCATGATGATTGTTCTCTGCTACCATAGTCAGAGGCTGTACGCTTCTGAATATCACTTGCTGGAAATCACAGGTGGGGAGATGCTCTTGCACTCAGGTCCTGCTTGCAGGCTTCCCATGGGCATCTGGTTGGCCACTGAGAGAACAGGATGCTGGACTAGATGGGCCGCTGGCCTGATCCAGCAGCCAGGTTCTTCTGATGTCCTTGTGTTCCAAAGAAGAGACCATAACTCAGCGGTAGGGCCCCTGGCATCTCCAGTGAAAAGGATCAGAGCTAGCAGATACCACGAAAGGCCTTTCTCTTCCTGACGGCTGCTTCAGAGCAGACCACAGAGAGCTAGACAGACAAATGATTTCCCATGGCATGCAACCGCTTCTGATAAGATCTTCCGCTTGCCTCTTCCTTGATTTCAGACAAAAGGGGGCGCGAAGGGAAGGAAGAAACGCAATCCGCTTGCCTGGTCGCCTCGTTGCCAGTGGCTCGGCTGATAAGACATCCTGGCGACGAGTCCCTATTGTGTGTACACTTCTTTTTACACCAATTAGCTGAACAAAACACAGCCGAGTTGGAAGCTGATCCAAGGGAAGACGCCAGCTCCAGCCGTGGTGCTGGCAGTGGGGGAGGAAGGGAAGTTGGCACAGGATTCATCTGGAAGCCAGTACCACCTGTGGCAAAGACAATCTGGCCAAGGCTGGCATCTGAACTGGCAAACTGAAAGCTCCCCCAAAAAACCCCACCCCTTATCTCATGATCTTTCACACCAGCTCTACACATGTGGCAAGACAAGACGCTGGAGCCTTGCAGGGTGAGAGAGGGCGGTTCCACTGCTGATTGCCTGCCCCAAATCCCCCAGGGTTGCTTTTCTTTTTTTTTAATGAACTGCTATGTCGGGGTGGAGCCCAGATGTGGCCCTTGGGAATCTCCAAGGACAGATATTCAGGACAGAGAAAAGAAAGGATTTAGCACATAGATAAGCTGTGGAACCCATTCCCAGAGGAGGCAGCAATGGCCACCAACGTGGAGGGCTTGAAAAGAGGATTAGACAAATTCACAGAGGAAAAGGCTATCAGTGGTAGCCAGCCACAATGGCTGCGCTCTGCCTCCACAGTCAGAGGCAGGATGCTTCCGAATATCAGTTGCTGGAAACTGCAGCGGGGTGGCGAGTGCTGTTGTGCTCAGGTCATGCATGTGGACTTCCCATGGGCATCTGGTTGGCCACTGTGAGAACAGGATGCTGGACTAGATGGGCCACTGGCCTGATCCAGCAGGCTCTTCTGATGTTCTTAAGCCCCCTGGACACAAAGCCCCAGGTCCCACCCCTCCCTGTCCCATGCCCTCCTCAAGTGCTTTTGTGTGGGTACATGTGACTATTAGGTGGAACGTAGCCAATAGGAACTATGTCAATAGGAAGCATGGAATGTAGCCAACAGGAACCCTCTTTTAAGTGATATTGTGTGGATACATGCGACTATCGGCAGGAACATAGTCTACCGTGCAAAGGTAAAAACCGCATCTGTTGCTCTGCCACTTGTGCCTTCTGGCCCTGCTTGCCCCCGGAAGGCTGCTCAGGAAAGGAACGTGGCAATTGGGCTGAAAATGTTTCCCAACCCCATGCTACATTAAAAACTCTCTGCAAATCGGACACCAGCATAGTAGCCGCAGGGCTGCTCTAGCATCGTTCTCGGTAATATGCTCATTCCCTAGTGACAAGGAGCTGCTGCTGCTGCTTTTCATCAACACGTGGAAGCAGCCAAGAAGTGGTATCCCCCTACAGCGGTCATTCAGGGTGGTACAGTCCATTCTACCAGCTGCACAAGGCCCTTCCCCTAGGCCATGCCCCTTCCTGGCCTTGCTCTTCCCCCCTCCTGGAGTGGTTTTGCCTTGAACTCTGATCATGCCTCCGGCTTGCCTCGATGGAGGATGGAGAGAGGTGTTTGCATGCGCTTGGGCATGCATAAAACCAGCCTACTTCAAACGTCTATATTCAGTTCCTCCACACACTTTTGCCTCTGCCGCTGCTCACCCCTAGCAGGTGAACCCCAGAAGGTTGCCCAACATGGGCAGTGACCCGCAAGCTGAAAAAGGTCCCCCAACCCCTGTCTCACCGCATGTGTCGGCAAGGCCTGTATTTTGGGCCAATGAAGCGGTGGGGAGGGGGCGTCTTTGGCAATGGATGTGGGGTGCCTCCAAGCACACTTATCAAACAGCACAGAGCGTTAACAAAATCAGGGGCTGCTGTGAAGATGCACTCCTTTCCTCCCATGCATCATTATAATCTGATTTTGCTGACACTCCCCCAGATAAGTGCTGGATTGTGACTCTCATTACCGCAAACCAGACATAGCACCACCATCCATCTCGGGCGGCTGAAATTGACTGGAGACTGGGAAACCTGTTTCAGCTCTCGCACATCTCTGCTGGCAAACCGAGAGGAGACGTGTGCCTGCCTGAATCCAAATGGAATCGTTCACTTTGTTCCAGAGTGAGATTTAAAGGGAGGGGGGGAGAGAGAGAGAGAGAGAGAGAGAGATTGCTTTCATGAAAACATATAGCACAGGTGTGGGGAACATTTAACCCTCCAGATCTCGCTAAACTCCAACTCCCATCAATGCCAGCAAGCATGGCCAGTGGCCAGGGATGATGGGAGTCGTAGTTCAGCAGTGTCTGGAGAGGAAATGTCTCCCACACTTGCTATAGCATAGGATAAAAATTTGATTCAGTCCGTATTTCAAGCCAAATCTATCATATTTGCACTTTCCAAAACAATATGAGAACAGCCATCCTTCAAAATTTGCACTTAATCAAATTTTGCCATGCAGTTCACCAACCAACCAAAGTTTATAAAAATGCATATATGAGGGGGCAACGTGCATAAAAAGGAACATACGAGCAAAACTAACATACAAATGGTATTACATGACGAGAAATGGCTTGCAAAAATGTGTACATCACTCCAAACTGCCTACAAAAATGTGTTTGTTAGGAGAAATTCATACTAGAATGCTGGGTAATTTTCAGGAGGATTAAAAAAAAACACAAATAGAAATTGCTGCAGAAATGTGGAGAAGGGAATTGACTATCGGAGACATGAGAACCAGAGAACGGAAACTGACAGCTATTTTCATCCCTAATGTCTGTTCGGAAGCAAGTCCCATGGAGTTCATAGGAGGCTGACTTGTTCAGAATCAAGCCGTTGGCCCACCTAACTCAGTATTAGCCAAACTGATTGGCAGGGACTCTGTAGGGTTTCAGACATTCCCAGCCCTACTTGGAGATGCTATCGGGGATTGAACCTGGGACCTTCTGCATGGAAAGCAGCTGCTCTACCACTGAGCTACAGCCCTTTCCTGAGTTCAGTGGGGCTCACTAACAGGTAAATATATATGGCCTCCACGTCAGGCATCTCTGGCCTGTGTGCCAAACACATTGTGCACCAGAGCTTTCCCCAGCTCCTGATGTCCAGACACTTAATATGAGATGCCAGTCCAATTTATAAGGACTCCACACAATTAGGATGCCTCGTCACACAATACCTTTGCACACAAGTTATGCACGAAGGGGGGGGCTCCAAGTGTTAAGAGAGAGAAACTCCTTTCTGCCAACTTCCTAGATGCCACGGGTTGCATCCAATCCTAATCCTGCTCAGAGTAGACCCACTGAAGTCTACACATGGGTGATTTAGGTCCAGGGGTGTAGTCGCCCATGGTCTCGGGGGTTCGTAGTCTCTTTACTTTTTTGGAAGCAGGGTCCCTAAGTCTCCGGCATCCTGCGAGCCAATCAGCAGGAAAGGAAGAGTCTTCTAAGATGCCTCCTTATCATTTCCTGCTTAGAGCCAATCAGAGTTAAAGGAGGAATGTCGGCCACTGAGAAGACTCTTTTCAGTAGCTAATACTCCTACCTTTCATGGCCATTGGCTACTAGGGATGTCTGTTGTTGTGGGAGAAGGCATGAACAAGGATCTCATTCTCAACCCAGCAGCAAAAGGGGGAGGGGGCATGGCTGTGACTAACAGGAAGGGACCTTGCACTTCTGAATTTGCCACTACACGACTGCTTAGGTCCATTAAGTTAAATGGGCCTTCTCCAAATAGAGCTGAGCTGGCAATAATCCTCAGTATTATTTTATACACCTCTGTCATCTATCCCCCTCGGGCTTTTCCTCCCTAAACTAAAACTCCAAAAATTATTTTATTCATGTGATGTAATCATATCTTGCCTACTAACTAAGCTTGTCAAGGCAGCTTGATGATAGATCCTCGCCAGGTCAGTCCTACTCAGAGTAGATCCCCTGAAATCAATTTCAGTTGGTCTCTTCCAAGCAGACCTGTGGCTGGAGACAGTGCATTTAAGCCACAAAAAACTGTCAAGATCTATTAAGGTGGAGCAAAGGTGTGTATATGTAAGCTTCCGCCCCAAATTTTCCAGTGGTTCAGCTGCAACTATGAAGCTGAATCTCCTGGCCTGGAAATGACTGTTGAAGTAGCCAGATGTTAGCCCAGATGTTGCTGAACTACAACTCAATGTTGCTGAACTACAACTTGAACTGCAAGTTTGGCCAATGGCCAGGGATGATGCGAGTTGGAGTTTGGCAACATCTGGAGGGCCACAGATGCTCTCCGCTCCTGCACTAGGTCCCTCACAGGTCAGGGCTTCCTCGCTGGACTGCTGCTGCCACTGTCTCTCACAGCTCAGAAGCTCCACTGGCACATATAAGAGACGCCGTGGGAACGAGAGTGTTTGTTAAAAGCTGCCCCCCACATGCACGCCCCCAGCCCTTCCAGACACAATCATTCTGGTCACCGTTCTCCTAGTTCCACAATATCCTGGAGATGATGTCTGAAATCTCTGGATAGAGGCAAAGGCCGGCGTGATACATCCATCATGAGCAATGGTCTGCAAGACTCTTTGTTTTCCCTGCCACCCTCTCTGGTCAAGCAACTGTTTTTGTAATGCTTTTTGGGAAAAAGAAAAAAGAACCTTCCAGTTTATTCCTTGAACGGAGGTGACAGAAATGTGTGCACATAGCACGTACCGCTGACAACCACCACTCTGTCATGTCTCTGAAGAAATGCGAGAGAGCAACCACTCCATCATACCACCCTTCACATCTTGGGGGGGGGGGAGTTATTTGAGTCTCAGCCTTTCTGCCTATGGCAGTGTTTGATCTTGGAAGATTCATTCACACCCCTGTGCTGGCACTGGTCATTGAGAAAAGGGCCATCGCTCATAGCTCTGATGTTCATGCCCATCAGAGAAGGACCGCAGCTCTGTGGCAGAGCATCTGCTCTGCTTGCAGAAGCTCCCAGGCAGCGTCTCCAGATAGCTATGAGAAACTCCCCCACTTGAAACCCTTGGGAGACACTGTCAGTCTGTGCAGACATGGACTTGATAGCCTTATAGGCCCCTTCCAACTCTACTAGTCTATGATTCTATGACATTACTGAGCGAGACAGACCCAAAGTTCTGACTCCATATAAGGCAGCTTCCTATGTTCTTATTTAATACAATCCTTCCCTCAGAACTACGAGGATTCAAATCTTATTTGGGAACAGCCATCGCTCAGTGGCGGAGCAGCTTGCACCACTGAAGGCCCCTGGTTCAACCTCTGGCAGCATCTCCAAGGGAAGCTGGGAATGTCCCCCACCTGAAACCCCGAAGAGCAGCTGCCAGTCAGTGCAGGCCATACTGAGCTAGATGGGCCAGCGACCTGACTTGCTATAAGGTAGGTTCTTAGGCCGCTGCGCCTCCATGCATGCGCAAAGGGCCCCCAAAAGTTAATGTTGGAATAGTTCCACAATTTATCTCACAAAAAACAGATTTGGTGCAACCACTCAATCATGGAGGGATTTGGGGGGTGGGTGGCTGCCCGCCTATCCATCTACGGAATGTGAATGTCAGCAGAGCTATGAATGGCAGTGTGCGTAGGTTCCGCCACTGCAAAACTCAATCTCTTTAGCAAACAAGTTCTGCTGGGAAGCTGATGACTCTAGGGAAATGGAGGAAGGGAGAGAGAGAGAGAGAGAGAGAGAGAGAGATCAGGGGACTGACATTACTCCACGCTAAGATACCAGACCATTGCCTGGAGCCACCAACATTGCTCTGTCACTCAGAATGAGCCATGTTCATTTATAAACTAATGATATACAGACAAAACATCAACCTATAACTACAAGGATATTTATGTAACTCTCTCTCTCGTGGTCTTTTCCCCTTTTTTCTCCTAAATTTTTCTTATCTGCTTTTTCCCCTTCTCTGCAGCCAGGTCTGGAATGTTCTCCCACCCCCGGTAAACTTTGGAACATCCCAAAGCACACATTCATTTGGAAACCTCAAAATCCATCTCATGTTTTACTTTTTGAGCTGCTCTGGTGTCTTCCTTTCAAAGACAGCATTCTTGCCGATGATGACATGGTCCAACTTATCAGGGATGATGCGGTGATACCACAAGTCCCAGCTAGTCAGGTTTGGCTAGCTAATTATGCCATAAAGCCAAATGGAGACAATGTCTGAGGTGGGTGTCAGTATTAGAAATGGCCGTGGCCAGCAACATTTTTTTATCTTTTTATTATTACATTTATATCCCACCTTTCCCCAAAAGGAGCTCACAAGCACCTTGTGAAGTAGGTTATGCCAAGAGACTGGCCCAAGGTCACCCAATGAGCTTCATGGCTCAATGGGGATTTGTCCTAGTCCAACACTCTAGCCACGTCCCTTCTCAATAGTCCCAGCCAAGCCCTCTTCTACGACTACACAACCTTCTAGGAATCATCTGGCCAGTCTTGAATGCTGCTTTCTGCTTCTCTGTCACCATCACTGTGTGGCTGTCCTTTCTCACTGTCATGAGATATTGCGCAAGTTACTGGATTTAATGTCTGCATGTTTATCTCCTGCTGCTACCAAACTGCTTGAAGATGTCGAAGAGATGCTATCATCAGGATTCACTGACTCTTTCTCTGCGTTTACAGAGAATTCTCCGCAACTTGGCTTTTTGAAGTAGGAACTAATAGGGACCCCTTTCACTCCGATTGGCCCCAATCAGCAGGAAACGACCAGGAAACAACTCTGAGGCCTCTTCTCAGTGGCTAACACACTCCCCTTTCATGCCCATTGGCTCATAGGGCACTGGAGACATAGGGATGCTGCTGGGACCTGGCTCCCAAAAATGAAAGGGGTCTTAACAAACACGACCGCGACCCTAGACAACTGCACCCCTTGCAATGGTGGAAGCAGCAGCTACTTTGGCAAAAGTCTGGCCACCATTTTGCATCCACAAAGCTCTGGGCCCAACATCATTCCAGGGCATCGCAGGGGACGGGCAATGGCATCTCCCCACAAATAGTAGTGGAGAATAGCCAGAGAAAACTTTGCCAAATGGTTTTGTTTTTCCTTTCTGGGTGGGAGAGAAACATCTGAGAAATTTTCTCAAGAAATGTTTGTCTCCGCTCTAGTAGGAATTCTCTATTATTGTCCATTTGCTCCATTTATTTATTGTTAGTTTCTGGATTTTTTTTTTTTTTTTTTTACAGAGAGTTGCATCCTATGCAGCGATAGGCTAAAGCTACTTAGCGCTCTACTTGTTGAACTGTCAAAACATTGTTGCCCCAGGGAAAACACAAGCACGTTACCAAATATTGTTGCGCAACAGGTTGCACAACAAGAATCAGCCATCGCACAAGCTTCTCCTAGTCTGCAACTGTTGCATTGGATTCCTTCGCTGTGCAGCCTCTAAACTCTACCCTCTGCCAGCGCAAGGGCTCTCGTGTTAGCAGACAAAATGTTGGATATGGTGCTTCACATGCGCAGCTTGCTACAGGTGTTGCTCTTGCCTATCTTCCCGCACAAACACACAGATTAAAAAAACGCTGTCGATCAAGAGAAAGCAAAGCGCCAATTTCAAAACAGAAAGAAAGAAACCAGGCTTCATGTGACGGCACATGCAATTGCACTGAGATTCTTTTTGCGTGTGGGGTGCAGGAAAGAAAGGAGCGTAGACCCGACAGCGTCCAGCTGCGCATGATTTCATTTCCCCTCCTCAGAAAAAAAAAAAGGAAAGGGCCATAGCTCAGTAGTAAAATCTGCTTCGCATGCAGAAAGTCCCAGCATCTTCAGGGAGGGCTGGGAGAGACTCCCTGCCTGAAATCCTGGAGAGGCACTGCCAGTCAGTGTAAACAACATTGAGGTAGGCGGGCCAATGGTTTGACTCCATATAAGGCAGGTTCTTATGTGCATGCTCAATTACATGGCAGAAATTCTCCTGCTCCAAATAACCAAACTGTGCACAGCCCATGGCACAATAAACCAAAGAAACAGTAAAATGAACAGAGTGGAAGAACACTCCCTGCCCCTCCTCCCTGGCACGCCATGAACCACACCCCAGATGGAGCATCCCAACCACCTCAGACACCAGGTACCCATGCACACATTTCCCGGCAAGCTGCCTCGTGCTGAGTAAGTCACGTCACGCACACACTAGCCCGTTTCTCCTGCAGCATATGCCACTCTACACGCCAAAAACTCTCGGCCTTCAGACCTTATCCCAGTCTGCTTCTGCGCTGGAACTGCTTTTTAATATGTTTTTAAGCCTTTTCTTTTTTTTAAAACCACATTTTTTTAAAAAAAAAATGTTTTTCAAGTTGTTCCCTTTTAATGTATTTTCAAGTCTGTTCTTACAATGTTTGAATGTGTTTTTGGTGCTTTTGTTTGCCGCCCTGGGCTCCTGCTGGGAGGAAGGGCAGGATACAAATCAAATAATAAATAAATAAATCCTCACCTGAGAACCCCTGCCTCAGTGCTCCCCCCCCAAAAAAAAATAAAACCCAGGAGCGGTCCCAACCCTGCCCAGCACCAGGCACACATACCCTGCAAACACTGTGGGAACGAAATTGTTTTCCTTTCTGGAACATGGCTATTTCCTGTTGACGCTAATGAGATTTGCCAGATAGCTGACTGGTCGCTTTCAGCTTGCTTGGACAGCTATTTAGCAAAGAGCTGCTTCGCCCTGGACTTCTGCCTGTTATCTACGAGTACTGCAGGTAAGAATGCCATTAAGAGCTCACCGCAGAGCGCAGAGATGCTGAGAACTATCATGCAGGACCTCAGCCACTCAAGGGTCGTAGCTCAGCGGTTAGAACATCTGCTTGGAAGGCGCAAGGTCCCAGGTTCAATCCCCAATGGCACCTCCAGGGAGGGCTGGGGGAGATTCCCTGCCCGAAGCCCCAGAGCGCTGCTGCCAGTCGGTGTAGACAATATGAAGCTAAACGGACCAACGGTCTGACGCAGTATAAGGCAGCTTCCAGTGTTGCGTTCCCATAAGGAAAGAAGCCCACGCCTCCCAGCAAATCGGAAGGGATGGTGGGCAACAGGAAGGCTCACGCCGGTGCCATTAAAGCCGTAGTGATGGTATCGTTAATTTATTTTATTTATTGCATTTATACCCCACCTTTCTTTTCACGATAGAAACCCAAGGCGGCTTACATGTGGTTCCCAGGCGGTCTCCCATCCAGGCACTGACCAGACCTGACCCCGCTTAGCTTCAGCAGGGCACTGGCCTCATGTGTCTTCAGACCATAGCCGGTTAATGCCACGGCAAAGCCTACAGACCCAAACCAGAGCCTGGATTCAGTTTTCCAGACAGCCAAAGGAAACCGATCCAATCACGCCAGCTTAAAACCGCAGTGGATTTGGATAGGTCCATCCGCCCCTATAACTAAGAAGTGCCGGGCTGGAGCAGACCAAAGATCCATTAAGCTCAGCACCCTGCCCTCCCAGTGGCCAAACAGATGCCTCCGGGAAGCCCTCAAGCAGGACCCGAGCTCAACAGCAGGTCTCCTCACTTGAGATTTCCAGCAAGTGGTATTCAGAGACATAGCACCTCCAACAGCAGAGGGAGAACACAGCCATCATGGCTAGTAGCCTCGGATAGCCTTAGCCTTCATGAATGTGTCTCATTCTCTTTTACAGCCATCCAAGCTGGTGGCCATCATGACATTGTTCAACTTTGCACCGCGTTCAACTTTGCACTGTGCGAAATAACTACTAAAAACACTCTCTCCACATTTTAATTGTAACAGTCATAATCTCCCACACTCCCTCTACCCCAAGTGGTGGCTCAAGATCACAGTACAGGATCCACATTCTTTGGAACAGAAAGTACCATAAACTTGCAAGTATCTTTGCCATAATTCTTTTCATGCAGAAATCTACAGGTTGAGTAGGTATGGGAGAAGCACAGAAACAAGCACACTGGCAGCATCAGCCCTGACCTCTAAATGTGACAACCATTGATTTTAGCAAGAGACCGCCTTGTACAAATCTGTGGACTTGGGCAGGAGGGGGGGTCAGTCATAGCAGACCCCACCCACACAGGCCTCTCCTTCCAGAGAACAAGTACTTAGAAACGTCTACAGAGGCACTCTCCGTTCTTCCTGGAGATCTACCACGCTGCTGCGTTGTTGATGGAAAAACAGCTCTCTTGCAAATGCCTCATATGAGCAGCTAACTGCATGTCAGGCTCCCCACAGTGGCTGCCAGCCAGCCACATACAGATTTGCTGCTACTGAAAAGAAAGGGGAAAGACTTTAAAAAGAAAAACAGAAGATTGCCCATCATCTGCTGAGCCAAAAAAAGGGGGCTTCCTTCCAAACAGCCATGAAGAATATGCTACTCGTTGCAAAAAAAAATTCTCCCAGCTTTTGGGTTTTTTTTTTCAAGCTTCTAGATGTCATAGTTGTAGACAGGGCTGGTGCCAGGCATGACTGCGCCCTTGGTCACCAGCCTGCCTCGGGTACATGGCACCATGCAGCTCAACACCCCCCCCAATACAGGCGATGCGGGGCTAACAAGCCCACCCGTGCACCCCACCCACCTCTCGCCAGCAGTGTGCTTGCTGTGAGCGCACAGTGTGCCCACTTGCCATCAACCAAGATGGCAGCAGGGGTGTCCACCCCTTAGGGATGCTCCTGCCACCGTCTTGGGTGATGGCAGGCATGTGTGCACATGACACACACTGATGGGGAGTGGTAGATGGGGCAGATGGGAAGGTTACTGAAGCCCATGCTGCCTGTATCAGGGGTGCCAGGGAGCTACCACTCCTCAGTCCATGGCAGCATTGGGTTGCAGGAGCCGACAGTGCTGCATAACATGGAACAATGGCCACCCTAAGGAGGAGTCTTTCAGGGGCCCCTCTGGGCTGCAGGGACCATCTTCCAGAGCCCAACCTGGCCACCCGCTGGTGCCAGGCCTGGTTGCAGATGCTAGCTCAGGATTCAGAAAAGGGCAGGTATCACACTTTCCCACAAGGGCATGGGGACAGGACGGTGCCTTATACTGAGTCAGACCATGGGTCCATCTAGCTCAATATTGTCAACAGTGACACAGGCAGCAGCTCTCCAAGATTTCAGGCAAGGACCATATCCAGCCCTACCTGGTAATGCCAGGGATTGAACCTGGAACCTTTTGCATGCAGAGCAGATGTTCTACCACTGAACTACAGTGTCATGCAGGGGCCAAAATGTTATTCGATTTATATCCCACCCTTCCTACTAGGAAGGGCAGCAAACAAAAACCCTCAAAACCCTCTAAAACATATAAAAACAAAGCATCTTTGAAAACATATTTTTAAAAAAGCTTTAAAAGCATCTAAAAAAGCAATGCCAGCACGAACGCAGACTGGGATAAGGTCTCTCCTTAAAAGGCTTGTTGAAAGAGGAAGGTCTTCAGTAGGCGCCCAAACGATAACAGAGATGGCGCCTGTCTAATATTTAAGGGGAGGAAATTCCAAAGGGTAGGTGCACCACACTAAAAGTCCGCTTCCTATATTGTGTGGAGCGGACCTCCTGATTAGATGGTATCTGCAGGAGGCCCTCACCTGGAGAGCGCAGTGATCGACTGGGTATATAAGGGGTAAGGAAATTTTTCAGGTATCCTGGTCCCAAGCTGCAAAGGGCTTTGTACACCAAAACCAGAACCTTGAACTTGGCCCGCAGGCTAATGAGCATCTTGTGGAAGCAAGTTCCATAGTTTAACAACCCACTGTTCAGAGAACTTTCTTTCGTCTTTTATGACTTGTTCGACATGCAGCTCAATTGGATATTTCTAGGATTGGATAGTTCTGGTATTATGGGAGACGCTATCCAATTTCTCCACACCATGCATAATTTTAATGGACCGCAAACATGTCGCCTTCTACTCGCCTTCTCCTCTAAACTAAAAAGCCCTAAAAAGAGATGCAACCATCGGGCTCACAGACCTCTCTTTTTTGCTTGCTAGCTGCAAGCTGCTCCTGGTGATGACTCATTGTCTGAGGGCAGGAGGGGGAGCCGCCTGCCCCCTCACCTCATCTCCCTCGCCCAACTCCAGTTTGGGAAACTGACAGCTAAATCTCTTCAGGAACAGAACATACATTAACCAGCAGGGGGTTACGATGGTGGTGGGAGGTACCTAGGAAACTCAAGGTCTTTATTAAATCTGCTGCCCTTTCTCTGCCTCGTGGCAATGAAGTCTAACTCACAGGCCTGCCTTTAAAAAAAAAGGATTGTGCAGAGTTTCCCTCTTTTGGAGCAAGGCCAAGGGCCGCGTCACACGCGTCGCAGCAGCCGTTCAACAGATATGTATCACCGACTCGTGCTGCAATGCCGAAAATGCCGTGGTGGCTGGTCGCCACTGGAGCAGGCAAGGTGGAAGGCAGGGAGCCCAACAGCAGGTGGAGGCGAAGCCAACGACAGGCAGAGGCAGAGCAAACAGCAAATAGAGATGGCTAATTCTTGGTTTTGCCCTCATCCTCTTCCTTGATGAGGTCTACAAGGGCAACACTGAGATGAAGGAGGAGGAAGCTCAGAGGCAGGGCCAGCCCCTGGACTAGATGCAAGTAAGAAAGCAAGCTTGGGGGGGGGGGGATAGCTGAAGGCAAGCGGAGGTTGAAGGGGCAGAGCCTCATTCGCCCTAATGGGCCAGACTCCACTGGCAAAATGCAAATGTATCCTTTTCTCTCACACAGTTCTGTACACAGCAGGCACACACGGTGCAAGAGAGGCACAGCGCACCCTGGACCCCAAAGAAGCTTCTGCAGGGTCCCTTCATGATAGTCACACACCACACACCCCTCATACACACACCCCTTTCCACTTTCCCTTGCTCTCCCTGTCCTCTCAGAGTCCACACTCCACTACAACAGACATCCCTAATAGCCAATCAGCATGAAAGGGTGGGCTGTGTGTTAGCTACTGAGAAGAGTCTTCTCAGCAGCTGACTCACTCTGATTGGCTCCAATCAGCACAAAAGGACCAAGGCTCTTCTCAGAGGCTAGCATGTTCCCCTTTCATGATGATTGGCTCGTATGTAGGGCCCTGGCTGCGACGTTATTCCCAAAAAGGTAAGGGGCCTAGAACCACCCACACACACAACCCCAAATGACTACACCCCTGTTCTGCAGTATACACAAAAGCACACTGGAAGAAACCAAAGAACGGAAGGATCAGATCCAAGGTCTAGCATCCTGTTTTTCACAACAGCTGCTTCTAGGAAGCGGGTCACAGCTAGGGAAGACTCAGAAGGCCCCTAGGTGCCTTTCTCCCCTCCATCAGCAAACAGCATTTCATGCTACGGTGCTAGGGTTTACGGGCACTTAAAATGGAAACACTGCGCTAGCCCTATGGATGATTGGTTTGGCCCAGTGGGTGGGGAAACCTTAAGAGAGGGTCTGTCCTTGTGAGTTTGAGAGAGAGAGCTGGAGGGGAAAAGAGCTGTTCGTGCCACTAAGCAAGAATTAGGCCCTTGCCACCTCAAATTGGGCAATGGGATTTTAATTTATGTGTGCAGTAGGGAACGGAAGAGTACATTCCTTTCCTTTCTTTAATGTATTTGTTATCTATTGTGCATTTCATTTAGGCCTTTAAGGTTTTTTGACTATGGGAACCCCCAATCTTCCTATCTTGGACTTTTCTGCAAACAACTCCCGCATTGGTGCCTAGTGGGATGCACGGGACTTAGGGATTGTGTGCGTGCGTGTTATACTCTGTTGGGAAATGTCGTATGGTAGCTGCTGTTGTCGCTGCCTGGATCAGACAAAACGCCCACCTAGTCCAGAATTTTATTTATGTATTTATTTAGTCACCTCATAGCTAGCTATGAGGCTATGATAAGCTACCTATGAGGCTATAAATCTCTTGCTGATTTACAACACATTTACAACATATTCCTTTCTCACAGTGGCCAATCAGGTGCAGGCAGGTCCCAAGAGTAACAAAAGCTACTTCGCTGCCAGAGGGAAGTACTCCTCTGTGCACCAGTTGCCGGAAATCGCAAGCAGGGAGAGTTGCTGCGGCGCTCAGGTCCATAAGCATCTGGTGGTTCAAACTGGACAAATGCACGGCGGATAAAGCTATCAAGGGCTACTAGCCACACCGGCTACGTTCTCCCTTCATGGCCACAGGCAGACTGACTCTGAATGCCAGTTGCTGGGTATCACAATTGGAGGGAGTCCCTGGCCTGATCCTTCAGAGCTCTTCTTAAGCTAACCCTTAGAATCTGGAAGGATTTTTCTTTTAATAGCTTCAACAAGACTGCCTGAAATCTGCCTAAGAAATATCGCCACTCCTAGACGCTCGCAACGGGCAAGCTCTGAACCTGGGAGGGGGGGAACCCAGCAGAAACTTTGCTTTGTAGTGTTTTGGAAAAGCAAAAAGAAAAACCAGAGGGCTGTTATTGCCGATTCCTTGATCCCCATGATATTTGCTTTGCAGCGTTTCATTAAAGGTTGGCTTGTTGCAAAACGCGCGGCTCAACACTGTCATACAATTGCTCAAGAACACCCTTTTGTCTGGAGGGTGAAGAAGGTAACAGAGAAGCCTGTGGCTCTCAACCCCACCCACTAAACTATGCTGAATATTGATGGGATTTACCAGCAATTTGGCCGCTACAAGATGCACAAATCCAAGCAACCTTCACAGAGGGAACAAAAACAGGGGCATGTTCGCTCCGGTACATCACCGGGATTATTATGTTGGGGGGGGGCTTCAGGATACTCATTAATGGACAACTGAAACTGTCACATAAAAGGGTGCTGCATCCAAGTCAGTTCTACTCAAGTAGCCCCGTTGAAATCAGCGGACTTGACTTAGTCCATTGATGTCGATGGGTCCACTCAGAGTGTGACTTCCCTGGATACAAAACCAAGTCACCTCAGACATTTGTCCCCTCAGTGCATTTTAAAACGTAACCTACCATTTAATTTTACAGTTTTAACCTAGAATGTTTTTGTCATGTGCACATTGCACCCTGGATCATTCTCAGGAGAAACTGTGTTACTTGTTAGTGGGACTGGCATAAACTTACTACCTATAAGGTTTCTATGGCCTTCTTTGGGAGGAAGGGCAGGATACAAATTTATTATTATCATCACTATTATCATCATGATCAATAATAATAACAACAACAATAATATGCCTTTTCCCTTTGCAGCCCAATTGATTAGAGCAGGGGTTACCAAACTGTGGTCCACAGACCATCAGTGGTCCGCAACCTTCATTCAGGCAGTCCATGGGACGTCCCCATAAAATATTCATAATGATTTCTAATTGCATTTTCCTTGCTTCTTTTGTTTATTTATTTATTTACTGTATTTATTTATTTATTTGATTTATATCCCACCCTTCCTCCCAGCAGAAGCCCAGGGCGGTGAACAAAAGCACTAAAAACACTTTAAAACATCATAAAAACAGACTTTACAATACATGAAAACAAAACATCTTTAAAAACATTTTTTTAAAAGCTTTCAAGATGTCTTTTAAAAAAAAGATTAAAAACATATTGGTTTTTTTAAAAGAAGAAGGTTTAAAAACAGCAATTCCAACACAGACGCAGACTGTGTTCCTTCTGTTATTGTGATGTGATGGTTAGGGTGTAGGATTATGACCTTGGGGGATCAGGGTTCGAATCCCTACCCAGCCCTAAAGCTTGCTGAATGACCTTGGGCCAGTCACTGCCTCTCAGCCAAACCTCCCTCACAGGGTTGTTGTGGGGATTAAATGAAGGGGAGAACCATGTATGCCACCTGTAGCTCCTTGGAGAAAAGGTGGGATACAAATGCAAGAAATAAGCAATAATGATTTGAATTCTATGGAATGCAAATTGTAATGCAATAAAATACAACATAAGAAACAAAAGAAGCCATAAAGGTAGAATTAAAAGTCACACAGCATCGAGCACCTCAGGCTTTGCTTTTACTGTATTTTTAATGTTTCTATTGTATTGCAGTGGCTCTTTTTAAAAAAGTTGTTGTAAACTGCGGTGATGTTTTTCATGAAATAGCAGTATACAAATAAAGTTATAAATACATAAACAGGACAGGGGATGAAAACTGCTACGACAGGCAGGAAAATCATTAAGCGGGATGCCCACAGCAATTCAAATGATCCGTGGGGCGGGGGGGGGAAGGTTTGGGAACCGTTGAATTGTACAACAATTCAATTTTCAATTTCATTGTGCAACATGAGGGTGCAGTGACAAGGGGACCATTTATGCCAAGGGTGGAGAAGCTTTTTGGCCCCGTGGGCAAGATCTTGATCTCCCTCCATCCTCGTCAGTAGTTTAGTGGCAAATTCAGAAGTGCAGGGTCCCTTCATGATAATCACAGCCATGCCCCTCCTTTTTGCTGCTGGGTTGAAAATGAGATCCCTGTTATTTATTATTATTCTTAATAGCATTTCTTAGTCTCTTTTTTTCCAAATATAGGACTCAAAGCGGCGTACAAAAAAGGAAAACAAAAACAGACTGCATATGAGATAGCTTCCAGCAAGTCAAACAATGGCAAAAACAATTTCAAGCAAAATAACACCACAATAACAGAGAAAATAACAAATGGCAGATAATAACAAACAGCCACACAAAAAGCATACCGACTCTATAGATATAACACATTGTAACAATCCTAATTACATCCTACACATTGTAACAATCCTGTTACACAACTAATCAACGTAGCAAAAGACGAGAAGTAACACAATTTCAACTTCAACTTAGCTACTAGAACCACCCCACCCATGATGTTCTTCATTATTCACAGTCTCATTCTTCTAGTAACAAAATGTCCTTTTAAACTCCACCAGTCTCTGCCAACCTTCGCCCACAACAACGGATATCCCTAGGCGCCAATACGCATGAAAGTGGGAATGCTTAGCTGCTGAAAAGAGTCTTCTCAGTGGCTGACTCACCTCCTTTTCCTCTGATTGGTTTGTAGGATGCTGGAGACATTGCGACCCTGCTCCCAAAAAAGTAAGGGGTCAAAGACCCTCCCCATGACCCTGAGTGACTACACCCCTGATCCTTGTGGGACAACTTTTACAGATGGGCAGGCCACACACCTGTCAATCATCTGACATTGTGACTGACTGATAGGGCGGCACCCTTGCCCACCTGTTGCAGTTGACCCCCAGAGGTGGGCAAGGGGTCGGCTTCACCAGCGTGTCCTCTGTGCAACAAATGCGCAGGCGAAGCAGCACCCAGCTCCAGTCTCATTGCACAGCAGATGAGCAGAGAAGTGCAGTCCCATTGGTTGCAGGGGTCTCTTTTGTCAGCTCATCCCCTGCAGGGATCATGCTGGCAAAAGAGCACCCAGCAGGATTTAACCCAAACCTCCCACCCATCAGCTGATGGTCGGGTGAGCGTGATTTAGGGAAAACGGCATTGTGGGCCAACTTGGGCCCCCCTAGCAGGCCAGCAATGGCCCGCAGGCTGGAGGTTCTTCACTCCTGGTTTATTATCTTTTTGATTATTAAATCCATTTTGTATTCTATACTTTGATGAGCAATGGCTTTTAGCAAATAAAACTGACCGATTGCCTAGTTAACTTTAAGACAGCCTCAGAAAAATTTCACTTCGATTAAACAAAAGCACTATATAAGATGATCAGTGGCATTATTATTATTATTATTATTATTATTATTATTATTATTGGTGCTGTGCTGGAAGCCAGCTGACAGAATTATACTGCCATTCCTCGCTGTTGGTTCTTGCAGTACCCTTCTCTCCACCAGAAGCTTGCAGCGGCAGACTGTAGTTATTAGAGAAGAACATCAGGAGCAGCCCCTCTGGATCAGACCAAAGCCTCCCGCTTAGCACAGTGGCCAACAAGTTGCTTCTGGGAGACGCCCAAGTAGGACAGGAGGGCAACAGTCCTCTCCTGCTGTTGTTTCCCAGCAATTGGCATTCAGAGGTAGTGTGCTTCTGAACCTGGAGGTTCTATATAGCTTTGGTGGCTAAACAGCCTTTTTTAAAAAAAGGCCAGCTGGAGCAGGGCCAAAAGTTCATCTTTTCTAGCATCCCATTTCTGGTAGCAGACAGCATTATTATCATCATCATCATCATCTTCAGCTGAAAAAGGCCCCCCAAAGCGCCTTACAAATACTTGCGATAAGACCCTGGGTGGTATCCAGTGCTAGTCCAAATCAGAGTGGACCTGTTGAAATGGACATGACTAACTTAGATTCATTCATTTCAATGGGTCTATTCAGAGGAGAACTGAGTTGAGTACAACCCCAGCTCCTGCCACCCCTTGTGCTCAGGCTCACCATCTAAGAGACATGCCACAAAAGGAAAAAAGACTAAGATAGGGAAGGAAAACCACAGGCTTCAGCACTAATCCTTAGCAACAGAATTACACAAGTTAAACATTCTTGGGAGGCCCCTAAGTAGGCCACAAGGCAATAACCTCCTCTTCTGTTTGTCACCAATGTCTGGTACTGACAGGAAGACTGCATCTACAGTTAGAGCTTCCACTTTTTAGTCACTGTGCTTAACCACCCTGGGCTTCTACTGGGAGGAAGGGCCGGATATAAATCTAATAAATAAACAAACAACCAATAGTTCTGGCCATCATACATTTAGCTCATTCGTTGTTATAATTGCCCTATTGGATGTGAACAACAATGCAATGCAACTGCTAAAAAAAAAGTTAAAGCAAACTGAGGCTGGATTGCAGAACCATGGGGTTCAGATCATGAAAAGCAATAGTCCCACTCTGTTCTTCACTGGTCTGGCTTCATCTGGCATACAGTGTCCAGTTCTGGGCACCAAATTTTGGAGCTTTTTCATTTGCATAGGGGGTTGGACTAGATGACCCCCATGGTCCCTTCCAACTCTAAGAGCATAGGAAGCTGCCTTATAATGAGTCAGACCATTAGTCCATCTACCTGTTGCTAACATTGACTGGTAGCGATTCACGATGGAATTAATCTGAGAGTTTCAGACAAGGAACATTCCCTGGAAATGCCAAGGATTGAACGTGGTACCTTCCACGGACAAGGTGCATGCTGCGCCCCTGAGCTATGGTCCTTCCCCAATGAACCTATACAGAGCTCCTTGGAAGAAGGGCAGAGTGAAAATGTAAGAAAATTAAGAGTGACTGTGTGAATATGCCCTGAATTTCACTGAATTTTGTTATTTCACATTTTAAGCAAAGCCTGGATGGCCTTCTGTCAGGGATGTTGCTGCAGTTGCACCTTGCACTGCAGAGCCTACTTTGAGGTTGGACTAGATGACCTCCAAGTTCCCTTCCAACCCTAAACTTCTACAATTATATCTAGCCCAGCATTCTAGTTCCAAATAGTTATTGAACCAATGACTCCAGAAGCTCATGAGCAGGGCGATGGTGGTAATCCTATCCTGAGTGGATGGGGGAGAAATTTGATTCAGTTTGCATTTAAAGCCAAATTTATCAAATTCACACTTTCAAAATAATTTGAAAACCAAGACACAGTCCTCCGAAAATTACACTTACCAAATTATGTCAATGCCTGCATGCCTCCTATTTGGCTGGGATCACACTGTGATCCCCAATTGGCTGGGAACATACTGCCAGGAAGATTACAGTGTAGTTCTCCAACTAACCTTACACAGCACGGGCCCGCAATACCTGATGGAACGCCTCTCCCGATATGAACCTACCCGTACACTGCGCTCAACATCGAAGGCCCTCCTCCGGGTGCCTACTCAGAAAGAAGCCCGGAAGGCGACTACAAGAAAGAGGGCCTTCTCAGTAGTGGCCCCCGAACTATGGAACACCTTTCCTGACAAGGTACGCCTGGCGCCTACATTACTATCCTTTTGGCGCCAGGTGAAAACCTTCCTCTTTACCCAGGCGTTTTAGTATTTTTAGTATTCTTGGTATTTTAATTTTAGTATTTTGTATTTAATGTTGCAAAGATAGTTATATGTTCATCTTTTCCTAATTACTTTTTGACTTGTATTTAATGGGTTTAATTATATTAATCTTAGTTTTTGCTGTATGTTTAAATTGTTGATTTGATGACCAGGTGGTTTTTAAATTGAATGTAAAGTGTTTTTACTTGATGTACACCGCCCAGAGAGCCTTGCTATGGGCGGTATAAAAAATTGAATTAAATAAATAAATAACCAATGTTTTTGGGGAAAATACATATATTAAGGGAAAGTGTGCATAAAAATGAACGTGTTAGTGAAAAGAGCATACAAAAAGGCATTATGTTAGGGCAAGTCGCTTGCACGTTAATCAAAACTGCATGCAAAATGTCTGCACTCAGAGAAATTCACGCTAAAATGCTGGAGAATTTTCATGCGGATTATTATTTTTTTAAAGAAAGTCACAAACTGTTGCAGAAGTGTAGAGAACCAAATCTGAGATTGGAAAGATGAGAAACTGAGAGAACCGAAATAGACAGAACTTTCCATCCCTATTCCTGACTCCAGCCATCTGAGCCTGGATCTAAGCTGGTCTGGGTCTGGTCAACGCTTGGCTGAAGGACCACTTGGGAACCACAGGAATGCTGCCTTGAGCTTCTCGATGAAAGAAAGACTGGATATAAATGTAAGAAAAAAATATATCCAAAGGTATACTGCCATGGTTCGTGGAGGTTCAATTCAGCCATCAGGGCAGAATGGGTAGGACGCTGCTTGTTGATTATTACTTATATTTCCATTGTTAAGGTCTAGAAAGCTGGGGGGGTTAAAAAGAGGGGGCAGGAGCATCCCAGTGATATAGCCCTGGTGGAGCCGGCTTTAACAAAAGAAAAACTTGGCTCCTTCTTCCTCTGTGCTCTCTTTACAGCCTTCTGCTGCTCCCCCTGCAACTCTGGTAACTTGTCTTAATTGAGGCACTCTCTGTACTGACTTAATGGGAAAGGCAGATGGATTAAGGGAGAGAGACAAACGGAGCGATATGGCTTGGGAGGCAAAGAACCAGAAATCAGAAGCCCTGACAACAAGCCAGACAGAGAGTTAAAGAGATGTTCTGAGAGCACCTCTGAGCTGTCAAGTCCAGAGCCCCATCCTCCCAACAGCCGCCAGCGCAGCGGAGACATAGGCCGGGCTGGTTTCTTTTTATCATTATTATAATTCACAAAAAAATGTTTAGAGGCCAGGGGAAGTAGCCAGCCCTGTCCAGCAATTTTTCAAGGGGTGCTATGGAAAAGGGTAAGAGGGATTTGCCCATTGACAGAGAGGGCAATGTTGCCCTGGGAAGCACCACCCCCTCCCTCTCAACTGGCTTTGCAACATCACACAGCCAAAGCCAACAGGTCGTGCAACATCATGGCATTTTAATTCATTTATTTTATTGAGACAATTTGTAAACCACTTGACATCAACACCTCTAGACAAATAAAGTTATATACGCACCATATCTAAAACCCACAGACCAAGAACAAATCTACATAAAACCGTCATCATTAAAAACAATAACATCGATAAAACATTTAAAACAAATGTAGGTAACTAAGTCATTTTTCCGCATCGCCTTGCCGAAAGAGAATTTTTCAGCAGGCATCTAACACAATAGGCAGGGTGTTGCAGAGTGCAGGTGCTGCCTACATGACCCGTGATTGGCTGGGATCACACTGTGATCCCTGATTGACTGGGATCATATTGCCAGGAAGATGCACCCCTCTGCTCTCAAAAAAGTGTTGCTAAAGCAGCAGCCATGAACTAGACAGGAAAAGGGGTTAGGACATATTTCCCCCCCCCCAAAAAAAAACAGATTAGCATGCAATGCATCCTAATTTAGAAAGCAGGACAGCATAGCACTTCCGAGCTGGAAGAGTCAGGCCTCTGTTGGAGCAGCGATCACACGGATACACAGAGAGTATAGAGCCATCTCGAGCTCAAGCTGACCCTAGGCCCATCTCACCCACAACGGCCCTTGACCTCAGGACCTAGGCAAGAAGAAAACCCTCGTCATTGCTATTCTCTTCCCTAGGCCTGCTCCCTCTCCTGGGATCAATAGAGGCATTATTCTAAGAGTGACCTCGCTCTTTCCCCCAGAGAAGGGGCAAGAGCCCTTCAGAAGCACATCAGCTTCAATGACTTGTTTTCTGTGCGTGCGGATTTGGTGTGCACGTGTGTGTGTTTAAAAAAAAGAAAGGCTTTTGGAGACGTAGCAAGAAGATCTTCTGGAACATTCCACCGTACAGAGCAGCTAGAGAAGGTGGTGCCGGGAGGTGCATTGTGAGCCAGGTAAAGGTGCTCAAAGTGGCATACAAACATGGCTCTCCTCCTCCTGATTCTATTCTCACAACAACCCTGCAAGGTAGATTAGGCTGAGAGGCAGCCAAGGCCAGTCAGTGAACACAGGATCGCACTGCAAGTAACTTTAACCCAATCAGGCAACTGTGTAACTTTGTGTGAGTGTGTTTTACCATTTCATGTTGACTGACAACACTTCTTGGCTGCAGTGTACCCTTAGGGTTAAGGTTAAAATTGGATTTATTGCCCACCCTTCATCTTAAGGTCCCAGGATGGATCACAACTGAAAATACCATTGGGGTATAGCTAATGTCAATCCTACTCAAGAATAAACTGATGAAAAATAATGGATATGGCTAACTTAGTTCCATCCATTTCAATTCCAATTCCAATTCAAGTCCTATTCCAAGTATTAATGAGCTGGATGCACTCTTTAGACTCTCACGGAGAGATGCAACAGAAACATTTTCATTACCCTGTTGCTCACTCTGTGTGTTCCAAAAACAATGGAGCAGGAGAGGAGGAGGAGGAGGAGGAGAGGATCAGCGTTATTATGATGATTAGTTTTGAATGCTACCGATCCATTGCAGTCTTCCCACAGGTAGAGATGGGCGGGAACTTTGATTCAGTTCGCATTTCAAGCAGAATCGATAAAATCCACACTTTCTGAAACAATATGGGAACCAAAACGCAGCCATCCTTCCTTCAAAACTCACACATTTTCGAATCTCGAAATGCAGTCCGCCAACCACACCACGTTTACCAAAATGCATACACCAGGGGAAAGCGTCCATGAAAATGAATGTACGGTGAAACTAGCGTACAAAAATGCATGAAACGACCAGAAAAGGCTTGCCAAAACATGTGCATTAGTCAAAACTGCCTACAGATGCTTAAGAATTCTCATAAGGAGTTTTTAAAAAAAATGGCAAATTGCAGCAGAAATGTGAAGAACTGAATTTAAGATTGGAAGAAGGAGAAACCGAGAAAACTGAAGTTGACAGATCATTCCATCCTGACCCGTAGGTATCTGGCCATGGAAAATATGAAGCTGGACTAGATGAGCCATTGGCCTCATCCAGCAGTCAGGCTCTTCTTATATTCTTAACACAGGACAACTAGATGCTCTTATAATATTATTTTTCTATCCATCCGTCCCTCTACAACAGGGGCAACAAACCCTCCAGGGGTTGTTGGACTCAGCCAGCATGGATGACAGGAGTTCGACCTCAACACTTGGAGGGCACCAGGTTGGCTACCCTGCTATAACGCATGGTGACACAGCAGTTGGCTCAGGTGGCAGATTCCAAAGGGGGCTTCAGATCCCCCTCACCAGTTGCAACCTCTGTGCATGACAGGAGAGCAAGTCTCAAGGGCCACAGCCTAGTAGCAGACCATCCACCTGGCAAGCAGAAGGTTCCGGATCCATCCCTGGCATCGCCAGGTAGTGCTAGGAATGTTCCCCCACTGGAAACCCTGGAGAGCTGCTGCCAGTCAGGGCAGACAAGAGTGAGCTAAAATGGACCAACGGTCTAAGGATGAAGCCGCTTCCCATGTGCACCCACGTCAAATGCCGCCCACGCGCCATGCATTCATTTGTCCCTCCTTCTCCCACACAGTTTTGCTCTCCGGGACAAGCTGCACAAAACAGGTTGATCAAACCCCTGGTGGACCCTCCTGCGTTATGTGCTCTGCGAGCCTAATTTAGAAAGGGGGGCTTAGCTGCACGCGCAAGTTGAGCATAATGCATGAGCACTCTCATTTGAACGTTAACATGAGACACAGCTCTGGGGGAGAACATCGGGTCTGCATGCAGAAGGCCCGAGGTTCCATCCCTGGCATCTCCAGAGAGAGCTAGGAATGTCCCGCCTCCAGTCCCAGCAGAGCCGCTGCCCGTCAGGGTAGATAGTACCGAGCTAAATGGGACCCAATACTCTATTTAGTATAAATCACGTTCCTAAGTTCCTGGATTTTTAGGAGAAGGGCTGTCCTCGGCAATGGAGCATCTGTTTTGCATGCAGAAGGTCCGAGGTGGAGTCCCCTGGCATCCGTCTGAAATCCTGGAGAGCCACCCCTGGCCAGGATTGACAATACAAAGCCACACAGAGCAGTGGTCTGACTCGCCATAAGGCAGCTTCCTAGACTGTGGTTTCCGACATGGCTACGGATGGCCACATTTCTGGCCAACCAGCCTGGGATCAGAGGGAAGGCACCTTAATGCTAAACGATGGGATTTGCTACCAAAAGACGCAGCGATAGCCACAAACTCTGATGGCTCTCAAGGGCTACCTGACAGACGCAGGGAGGAGAAGCCTTTCGAACATAAGAGTTACTGCCTTACACCGAGTTGGAACCATTGCTTCATCTAGCTCAGTACTGTCCACACTGACCACCAGCAGCTAGGTTTCTGGCAGGGAGTCTCAGCCCAACTTAGACATGCCAAGGACTGAGCTAGGGGCCTTTTGTGTAGTCAGACCATTGGCCCATCTAGTTCAGGGTTGCGTACCCCGACTGGCAGCAGCTCTACAGGGGTTCAGGGAGGGAGTCTCTCTCAGCCCAAACTGGAGATGCTGGAGATTGAACGGGGGGAGGGGCCTTCTGCACGCAAGGCAGATGTTCGACCCCCGAGCGACAGCCCTTCCCCAACAACTCCAGTGAAGAAGCGACCGCTGCTAAGAAATCTTGACCTCTGCTCTGAAGAACCTGGCCTGCGTTGGAGAGCTGCCCCCATCTGAAATGGAAATGGACTGCCTTCCAGTCGATCCCAACTTATGGCTTCCCTACGAACAGGATTTTCATGGTAAGCGGTATGCAGAGGGGGGTTACCGTTGCCTCCCTCTGAGGCCAGTCCTCCCCAGCTGGCTAGGGCCTGCTCAGCTTGCCACAGCTGCACAAGCCAGCCCCTTCCTTGTCCGCAACTGCCAGCTGGGGAGCAACTGGGCTCCTTGGGACTATGCAGCTTGCCCACAGCTGCACAGGTGGCAGGGCACGTAACCCCTGAGCCACTCACTGTGGGGTGATCTTTAGCTGGCCCTTTACATCCAGGAGACACAAGTGGGGATTTGAACTCACAGACTCTGGACTCCCAGCCAGGCTCTCCTCCCCACTGTGCCACCCTCCAAATGGGCTTTTTGAAGGAAGGCCATCAGCATTTCTAGCATGCGGCCAGGCTGATGATGAACAACCACCCATCCCAACCAACTTGGGGGGGGGACAGAGGGAGAAGGAAACATCTGGCATCCAACCGGCACTCCACATCCCCTAAATCAGCTAACACCAGAAGCAGACGGCCCTCTTCTGCAGTCCCAGTACAGCCTAGCCAGATGTTCCTGCTTTTAGCAACCTATACCGCCCTCAAAACCCCAATCCAGCAGGGAGCCATTAAGAATGTACTCGGAGAGAGAGGCCCTCCCCCTCTGACCTACATAACCATAATACCCTCCACTCTACACACAAGCAACACAGCAGCCGCCCAAATGAAGCTCCTCCTCTCATCTC
This sequence comes from Rhineura floridana, assembly GCF_030035675.1. NCBI lineage: Eukaryota > Metazoa > Chordata > Lepidosauria > Squamata > Rhineuridae > Rhineura > Rhineura floridana. Next base: position 9,006,594 of record NC_084501.1, read on the forward strand.
TCATTTTTTTTGGGGGGGGGACGTTTCCAGCTGAGACTCTCTCCTAGATACCCCCCCATCTCTCTACTCCCCCCATAAAGAAGACTGCAGAAGCAGCGAGCCATCCTCGCACAGAAGCATGCTACCTTTCCAATAGGGCAAGGCTTCCCAAACCGTGGTCTGGGGGCCGCCGATGGTCCATGAGCTTCAGTCAGGCGGCATGCCCACAAGAGATATTTGTGTGCATTTTTAATTGCATTTTTATTGCGTCCCCCGGTCTCCTGCGCTGCACCCTATTGAATTGCAGCCCGAACTCTGCGGAATGCACGCGGCAACACAGTGGAAACAGAAAGCAAGAAACAAAGCAACGACAATACAAATAAAAATAAGACAGCGCCTAGCCCAGCGCAGGGCAATGGCCACAACAGGCAGAGAAAAGCATCCAGCGGTCCGCCAAGGCCTTCAGCGATTTTCAAGTGGCCTGGGGGATGGAGGCATTTGGGGATCACCACACCAGGGCATAGCCCAGAGGCCAACAGAAGAAAGAGTCCTAATTCTCACCACCACTTCTGCTTCCCAGTAGCCTGGACGCTGTTATGCAGAAGATTTCATTTCACATGCCTCTCCCCTTTGCTACCTTGGCCTTCGTGATCGGTGCATTTGCTCTGTGTTTCAAAAAAATAATAAAAAAAAACTGCCTGCAATGTTACAAAACAAGAGAGTGCGCAGCGCGCACCTTCAGAGACAGCCTCCCTCTGCTCCACTGTTATGGCCATTAAGGCCTGTTCAGATGTGGCAGCTGCCTGTTCACCCAGAATGGGAGTGAGTCAACAGACACCCTGGTAGCTCCCCTGAGAAGCCGGCTGCCTTTTCAGCATGCTTGGGAAAGGAAGGTCCTTTGTCAGAGAGATGCACAGAAAAGGGAGCCAAGGGCGGCTTTTAGGGATCGATGCTTAGGTCGAATGGCAGCCATGTGCTCTTATTTATTCTTGGCTTGCCACTCCCCAGCCGGCTCGCTCGCTCCCCCTCCTGCCCAGCCATCGTCACCTGCCACTGCAACTCCTCGGATGCCACTGCAGCCAGAACTGAAGGAGAGGGCAGAGTAAAGAAGAAGCAGTAGTGATGATGGCAAGGACGGCCCAGCCACCCCTTTGGAAAGCAATCCACTCCCCCGGCCAAGCAACAAAGGCGGCGCCTCGGCACTAAGGCAGCCCTGGAGGGTGCCAAGCCCATCGCCTTGGCAAGCGGTGGCTGGAAGCAGTGCCACCGCCCTCGGCCCCTTTCCTTGCCAGCCAGGTTTGCGTCTGTTGCTGCGGCAGCCGCGTGTTGCCCAGCCAGCCACATTCAGCGTGTTGATGTTGCGAGCAACGCACAGTACCCACCCACCCTCTCCTCCTTTCTTTCTCCAGCCACCCACCCAGCCAACCCGCATGCCCGCCCCTCCACCCTCTTCAGCGCCGTTCACTCCCAGGGTGGGTGTGTTTGCATATATTAGACCTGGCACCGTTCCTGCAGCTTTGCCACCCCACCCCAGGCACATAAACAGAGCAAGCTCGGCTTCCATCATCCTCTTATTTTCTCTTCCCCCCCCCCCCCGGGAAAGCAGCAGTAACCCCTTGGCCTCCTCCAGTGTGTCCAGACTGGTCCTCGTTTTCAGGGCTTGCCCCTTCATTTTTGCAAAAGGACACCCCCTCTCAAAATGCCCTTTTAAACAGGTGGACCTCTGATGAAAAGGGCCATCCACTTCATCCCAGGAGATTGTTTTAAACGCGGAAGCCTTTCCGAACAAACAGCCTCCCCCACGAGCCACAACGCCGTCGCTTTCACAAAAAAAACCTGAAATAATATAATTTATATGTATATCTATATATAAAAACTGAAATATATATCACTGCAAAACATATTTTATATATATATATATATATATACACACACACACACATTATATATATATATATATATACACACACACACATATATGAGATATAAAATTGATAGGTAGATAGATTTCCTTCCCTCCGGCCCGATCCATGGAAAGCAGTCCCAGAACATCCTCTTTGCTCTTTAACCCTTGCCATCCCGGCCCTTCTTTGGTTTCTCTTCCCCTCCCATTAAACAAAAAATCCACGTATATCTCTTATTATTCGTCACCACCACATCCTCAACCTCCCCCCCCGCCCCCCAAAAAGGGAATACATGCTCTTAGGAAGGAACTCACGATCATGAGACAGGTTCCCTTGGCAGGCTGCGATCAAGAGGGACCCCAGGAGGACCACAAGGTTGGAAACCGGAGACAGCATCTTGGGGAGGGGGAGTTAGCCAGCGGTTGCTTCTTCGGGGGCAGGGAGGGAGGGAGGGAGGGAGAGGAAGAAGGAGGAAGGCAGGCAGGCAAAGGAGGGGGGAGGAGAGGAGAGGAGATCTTCCTTCTTCTTGGCTCCTTGCAAACTTAAGTCCTTCCCCCTCCCCGCCGGGTGAAATCGGAGGGGGAATCAACGCCGGCGCGTTCCCTTTCGGATTTTCCGCCGGTGTAGCTCTCCTTCGTTCGCTCTGGCTGGATCCCAACCGCAGTGGCACAAAACACGGGCGCGGGGCGAGCGGGCCAGCCAAAGAGATGCCGCCGTGTTGACTAGCGAGCGCGAGAAAGGAGGATGCGGCAGTAGCCGGGATTAAATAGAGCACCAGGGCGAGACCATTCGGCCTGGGAGGAGGGGGGGAGGACGAGGAAAGACGGGGGGAGGGAGAGGGAGAGGGAGAGGGAGGGGAATCAAACCTCGCCTCCCCCCCACCCTCCGACCCAATACAAATCTAGGAGGTCTGTGGGGGTTTTTGGGGGAGGGGGTCCGGTTGAATTGGGGAGAGGAGACCGGAGGCGACGAAATATGTGTGTGGGGGGATGCTCTGCCCCGATTTTCCCACCAGCCTCAGTTCTTCCCCGCATGCAGGTCTCGTCGGGTGCCCACCCTTCTCGCCGGTTGTCCACCCGGCTCAGCCACGCACCCACCCACGCACCCCTCTTTCCGAAAGGGGTTTGGTGCAGTCCAGATGGCTCGGCTCCCCCGAGGGAGCGGACTGCTGTTGCTGATCGCGGTGCTTTCCCAGCTGGGGCTGCCGGGGCTTGCTGGGAGATGGTGCCGCCTCCGCCTCTCCCCCTCCCCGGAGGAAAGCCAGAGGGGAGACACCGATCCTGGCCACTGGGATGCCATGAGATGATTCTGATGTGCATCATGGGGAGGGGGCGCTCGGGGTGGGCACTGCTGGCAAAGGACAAAGGCACACTGGAACATAGGGAGATGGGTCCATCTAGCTCAGCATTGCTTACACCGGCTGGCAGCGGCTCTCCGGGGTTTCAGGCAGGGTGGCTCTCCCAGCCCTACCTGATGCCCCGGGGTGAGGGGGTTGAACCGGGGACCTTCTGTACGTGAGGCAGATGCTCTAACCACTGAGCTACAGCCCTTCCCTTAAAACATAAGAAGCAGCCTTATCCTAAGTCAGAGCATTGGCCCATCTGGCTCAGTGTTGCCTGCACTGACTGGCAGCAGCTCCTCAGTGTTTCAGGCAAGGCATCTTTCCCAAGCCGTACCTGGGGATGCCTTTGGGGATTGATCCTGGGACCTTTGGCATGCAAGGCAGGTGCTCTACCACTGAGCTACGGCCTTCCTTCAAGGCGTAGGAACACAGGGCGCCTATGGGGAGGAAGGGCGGGATAGATAGATAGATAGATAGATAGATAGATAGATAGATAGATAGATAGATAGATAGATAGATAGATAGATAGATAGATGTTATGTGCCTTCAAGTCGATTATGACTTATGGTGACCCCATGAATCAGCGACCTCCAAGAGCATCTGTCATGGACTGCCCTGTTCAGATCTTGTAAGTTCAGGTCCGTGGCTTCCTTTATGGAATCAATCCATCTCTTGTTTGGTCTTCCTCTTTTTCTGCTTCTTTCTGTTTTCCCCAGCATTATTGTCTTTTCCTGTCTTCTCATGATGCGTCCAAAGTGTGATAACCTCAGTTTCATCATTTTAGCTTCTGTGACTTCTGGACAAGCCTGAGTGCCACCACCAACCAGTTAGTCTTCCTAGCAGCTTTGCGTCTTCTTCAGGGTTAAGCCCAGGAATGTATGAGGCAATGAAGGAGCATTCTGAGTATGTGTAGAGTGCTTTCCTCTCACTGCTGAGTACTAATGTTCTCTCAGTCACTCACACACACTCGAGCAAGCCTTTTAAGGAGAGACCTTATCCCAGTCTGCATCTGTGTTGGAATTTCTTTTTAAGATGTTTCAAAGCTTTATTTATTTATTTAAAGATGTTTATAAAGTTTTTTTAAAAAAGATGTTTTGCTTTAGTATGTTTTTAAGGATGTTTTGTGGTAATATATTTTAAAGTCTGTTTTTATGATGTTTTTGAGTGCTTTAGTGCTTTTGTTTGCCGCCCTGGGCTCCTACTGGAAGGATGGGGTATAAATCTAATAAACAGGGTGTAGTCATCCAGGGTCTCAGGGGGTCTTAGACCCTTACTTTTTTGGGAGCTAGGTCCCAACAGGGTCCCTATGACGCTAGTGTCCTGTGAGCCAATCAGGATGAAAAAGGAGTGTGTTAGCCACTGAGAAGAGTCTTCTAAAGCAGGATTCAAGCCTGGCCAGATTATTCTATAATCTTAGAAGGTTGTATAATTTTAGAAGGGTGCGTGGCTTTGGCCATCGTGAAAGGACCCTGCATGTCTGAATTTGCCACTACTCTACTGCTAATAAATAAATAAATAATAAAAGAGTTTCCTGGGCGTTCCTCTTCCTAGCTGCCCTGCTCCAGGCTCTCTTACCTTACAGAAGACGTACCTCTTTACCCTGGCCTTTGACACTTAAGTTGTATATTTTTAGCACCCACTCTATTTTTGTGGTTGTAGTTTGTTCCAAACTGATTTCAGAGTTTTCATTTTAAATGGTTGTGACTCGCCCTGGGCCCTGAGGATCAAGGGTAGGTAATAAATCAAAATCAGCAGCATTGAGCCATTACTCATTACTGCAGGGGTGGGGTACCGGTGGCCCTCCAGACGAAGGGACTACAATTCCCATCATCCCTGACCATTGGCCATGCTGGTGGGAGCTGGAGTTCAACAACATCAGGAGGGCCACAGGCTCCCCATCCCAGCATTAGGAAGCCTTATTCGGGGCTGAGGGAACCATCTGCCTACCGCCTAGCCTTCTGTGGCAGGGCTGCAGCTCTCGCTGTGACAACCCCCGCTCCACTCCCCCAGGCCTTTCCCTCTTCTCCTATCTCACAGGCGCCTGCCTCAAGGGGCTTTGGAAAGGAGGGTTACCCTCCTGAACACACACACAAGCACTTAGCGTTTAGATCAGAAGTGGGGAACCTTTGTCTCCCCCAGCAGTTGCTGAACTACAACTCCCATCAGCCCCAGCAAGCATGGCCAATGGCCAGGACGATGGGGAGCTGTAGTTCAAAGGGCCCCTGCACCTGAGTGAGAGTGCTTGGAACCCTTCCTGTACCCATTGCAACCACCTTAACAACAACCTTGTAAGGCAGGCCAGTAGTGTTACATTACGGCTGAAGAAAGCAACCACCCTTGCAGAATTGGCCACCCGTTTTGATGGGGGAGAATTGGGGGGCACAAAATTTACCCCAAGGCTGCTTACTTGCTCTGACAGTTTCCTTTTTTGACCCCGGATGCAGATGGGTGCCATTTCACCCCATCCCAAGTGACATTGTAGTGTCATCTTGTGGGAGTTCAGGGCAGGAGGAGATTTAAAGGATAAAAATCTGCAGCCACAGCCCTAACCCTTGGAGCACATTTATATACACACACACACACACACACACACAAATCACCCATGTGACTTTCCCCACGGCCACATTCAGGTTGGAAGTTCTCACCCAAGAACCTTGGGCTCAGCACGTTGTGAATCCCATATTACAGATTGGCTAGACAGAAACATTGTAGCTTGACAAAAGCCAAGTAAAGCTCTCTATAGAGGTTGGTTTTATTTACTTCAAGAACAGGGGGAGAGAAGTGAAGTAGAACTTTCCCATGGCCCCTGGAGAGAGTCCGGCTGCCTTTGGGCCCTCCTAGTGACAACCATTCCATCAGGCTACCTCAACAGTTTCCATCAAGCTGGTCATTATAAAAACTGTGAATTTAAGAACTGATGCCTAAGCTGGCTGTTTTTTTCTTCCTCCACCACCCCATTTTCCTTGTGTGCCATGTCTTTTAGTTCAAAAGCCTGGGGGCAGGGAAATGTCTGGAAGATTTTTCAGCTAAAGGCTAAGGTAAAATGGGTTAAATATGTGCTCCTGTACAAGGCTCCATCCAGCCATCCAGCTATGCCCTCTTTTAAGAACTCCATTTCGTTCCCCCTCCACTATTGCTGTTTTCTTTTCTAATGGAATCAGCTCCTACTCAGACTGCCAGCTAGCCAGCCATGTTCTTTTCCAGGATACTCCATCCCATTCCTCCTATTCATCCCCCCTTTTCCATCTCTCCAACAGTTAACCATCCATAATCACTAAGCGCAGTCCTCATTTGGTCTTGTTTTTTGGGGGGAGGATTCCTACAGATTCTTATGTTTCTGCAAATCTTGGGGTTTCCCCTGAGCTTGGAGACACCTCCCTCTTGTGCAAGGAGGAGGTATCTGCCCTCTTGCACTTCCCTCTTGGATGGTGCTGTTTTAACAACATAAGGACCCACCCTCGAGAAACGGGGTTCATTGCAGCAGGAGTGGGAAACCTTTTCAGCACAAGGGTTGCATTTCTTCATAGCCAACCTTCCGGGGGCGGTGTGTCAGTGACAGGCGTGTCCAGAACAAAGTCGGCGTGGCCAAAGTGGGTGTGGCCAGAGCTACAGACAATGCGCAGTACATGCATTCGTATGCCGCCCTGGGCTACTGCTGGGAGGAAGGGTGGGATATAAATATAATGATGATGATGATGACGCATACACACATCTGCACATACAGCACGCCTATGCAACACATGCAGATTCTCACTGGCGTATTCTGAGGTACACTGCCTCTGAAGATGGAGCTTCCATTTGGACTTTTGCTGGCTAGGAGGTGCATACCACCTTTAGCCTCCCGGGCCCTTCTTTATTGGACCTGCACCTGGAGAACTGCAGCCTGCTGAGGAGCCAGAAGGTTGACCCAACCAGCCCTGCCCTGGAGAGCCACTGTCAGAACTTTGCCACAGCTGAAGCTGCTTGGAAGGGGAAACTTGCTCTGAGAGCTTTGGCTTGGGGATGGCAGCTGTGCTTGTGGCAAGGACACAAATGCCACTCGTGAATGTGTGATTTATGGCGTGTCAGGGTTTTTGCTATTTTTATATTTTCATTGATTTATTGTATTAAACTTTTGGATTTGTGTTTCCTTAATTTTTCTTGTCTTTTCTTCTGTTCACCACTTTGGGGCCTTGGAACATAAGAATAGCCCTATTGGATCAGACCAGTGACCCATCTAGTCCAGCATCCTGTTCTGCCAAACCAGATGCCCATTATGGAAAGCCCATCAGCAGGATCTGAGTGCAAGAGAACTCTCCCCTCCTGTGATTCCCGGCAACTGGTATTCAAAAGCATACTGCCTTCCAACAGTGGAAGTCAAACCCAGCCATCATGGCTAGTGGCCTTTAATAGCCTTGGCCTGCATGATTTTGTCTAATCTTTTTTTAAAGCCATCCAGGTTGGTGGCCCTCACTGCCTCTTGCAGGAGCGCATTCCGCAGCTTGACTGTGCTCTGCGTGAAGGACTTTCTTTTGTCTGTCCTGAATCTTCCAACATTCAGCTTCATTGAGTTCTAGTGTTATGAGAGAGGAAGGGCCAAAAAGCAGTAAACGAATGAATGAATGAATGAATGAATGAATGAATGAATTTAGGCTACCATGGACAGCAGCCTTTGATAGAGATATTATTAATAATAGACCAATGGACTGGGAATTTTAAAGATTCCTTTACAAAAAAAAAAATGAAAAGCCATCTAAGTTCGTGGCTGTCACCACATCTTGTGGCAATGAGTTCCATGTGCCAAACATTCCTTAGCTCTCTTACTGCCCATCAAGTTCACTGAGGTGATTTTTGTCCTCGTGGAAGAGGGAGAAAACAAATCTGTTGCACTCTCGGGTTCTCCATGCAATGCATCATTTTATAGACCTCATCCTGTCCCCCATTCAGCTGAGGTTCTCTCCCTGAGCAAATCACTGGAAGATTTTGAGGCCAAAAAAAGGGGAATGAATATGACTAGCAAAATTTTGACGGCGGGATTGCACCTCCCTAAAACATCTAGTGCTGTTCTCTGTTGCTAGTAGAAGCTTTTCATGAACAGCTTTTTGTTTTACCTCTCAGAAAGTAAATTCTTCCCCCTTGATCCTTTCTTGCAAGCAGTAGTGTGGTGGCAAATCCAGAAGTGCAGGGTCCCTTCATGTTAATCACAGCCATGCCCCCTCCCCACTTTTTTTTTGCTGTAGGGTTAAAAATGAGATCCGTCTTTACGCCTGCAAACCAATAAGCATGAAAGAGCAGAGTGTTAGCTACTGAGAAGAGTCTTCTCAGTGGCTGACCCACCACCGTCCACTCTGAATGGATTCAATCAGCAGGAAAGGACAAGGAAGCATGTTAGAAGACTCTTCTCAGTGGCTAGTACACTCTTCTTTCATGCTGATTGGCTTGCAGGATGCTGGAGACATAGGGACTCTGCTGGGACCCTGCTCCCAAAAAAGTAAAGGGTCTAAGACCCCTTGAGACCCTGGATGACTATACCCCTACTTGCAAGGTCCACAGGAGAGAGGATTCCCTCCCCCAAACCTTTCTTTTTTGTCCCCACACCTCAAAATCCACACCGCTACTCTAAAAGCAGCAGAGGGGAGAGCAGCAGCCCCAGTGGTTCCTGAAGACAGCCTTACCACAACAAACCTCTGTGATTCAGCCCTAGAGCATCTGGAGCTGTGTGAGGGGGTGGCGAGCAAGGCGATGATAAACAACAATAAATAGCAGGAGATCTTCCAGCATGCGTGTGCATGCAGGCGTACGCACGCACACACCAGTGTCTTATCAGTCTCCAAACGACGCAGAGATGTTCTCCTCCAGGCAAACCCCAGGCAACAGAAGAAGGAAGCGGCAAAGAGCAAACACACATGTACCACTGTGGAGCAGGGGGGGAAAACACACTGGAGGCCTTCAAGAGACAGCTGGACGGCCATCTGTTGGAAATGCTTTGATTTGGATTCCTGCGTTGAGCAGGGGGTTGGACTTGATGGCCTTACAGGCCCCTTCCAACTCTACTAGTCTATGATATGATTCTATGAAAACCACACGGAAGTTTGCTCTGAAGCAAGGGAAGAGCCAGACCCAATGGTTATGTTAACGCTAGGAGGGCACGCGAGGGGTCCGCTGAAATTCTCCACCCTATTTGTGAACTAGGGATGGGCAGGAATTTCTATTCAGTTTGCATTTTCAAGCCGGATCTCTGAAATTTGTGCTTTCGGAAGCAACAGGAGAACCGAAAGGCAGCCAGCAGTTGAACTTCACACACCTTTGAATTTCACAATGCAGTTCGCCAACCAACCCAAAACGCCTATATTAGGGGAAAGTGTGTGTAACAACGAATATGAGTGACAATAACTGGCAAAAAAGGCATTATATGATGAAAAATGGATATGTACATATGCAAAAATGTGCACATTCGTTAAAACCGACTACAAAAACGTGTATCAGAAATTCACACTAAAATGTGGAGAATTTTCGTGAGGGATTTTTTTTAAAAAAAAATCACATATTGCTGCAGCAATGGGGAGAACTGAATTTAAGATTGGAAAAAATGAGGAACCAAGAGAACCGAAATTGACAGATCTTTCCATCCCTACTGTGGACAGAGAAAGGAGTGGTGGGAAACGAGGAAGGGATCATTGCACTGAATTTCCCCAGGGGGAGGAGAAATTCTCTTAGCAGTTTCTTGGGGTTGGGGCTCAGCCGTGGCAGGTAGGCAGTGGTGGCTGATGTTCATTGGGACTGGTGGGGCAGAAGGCAGGGGAGCCCCACAGTAGGTGGAGCCCCAGCCAATGACAGACAGAGCCAAATCATGCTAGTTTTGTCATCCTCTTGCTAGTTTTGTAATTGTCCTCTTCCTCCCTGCTGAGTTCTACAAAGGCAATACTGAGACTATGGAGGAGGGAGCTGACAGGCAGTGCCCCCCCCCCCGGGCTGGTTGTAAGCAGGAAATCAGGCTGGCGGGTGATGGCTGAGGAGAAACTGAAGTTGGTAGGGCAGTCCCCCATTTGGCCAAATGAATGAGACTTCACTGGCAGACGCATAGCTCCCCCACCCCCATTTATACCTCTCTGAGAAGCAGAAGCATCAGCTACTGTGTTGACAGCTAGGCCTCCACATTTTTGCATCCTCTACAACAGCCTTTCCCAACCTTTGGGTCCTCAGATGTTGCTCGACTACAGCTCCCATGAGCCTCAGCAAGCATGGCCAGTGGACAGGGCTGATTGGAGTTGTAGTCCAGCAACATCTGGAGGGCCAGAGGTTCCCCACACCTGCTCTACAATGACCTGAACTTAGTGGAGTTCTGGGGTGAAAGAGATGGCGGTTGCCACAAAAAAACAGAAAGAATATTTGGAGAAAATCCCTTGCTAATGCCTTCTCTCCTAACAACAGACATCTCTAGGAACCAATCAGCTTGAAAGGGGGGTTAGCTACTGAAAAGAGTCTTCTCAGTGGCTGACTCGTCTCCTTTCACTCTGATCTGCTCCAGTCAGCAGGCGAGGTCAAGGAAGCACATTAGACTCTTCTCAGTTGCTAACACATTCCCTTTTCATGCTGATTGGTTTGTAAGATGCTGGAGACATAGGGACCCTGCTGGGACCCTGCTCCCAAAAAAGACCCCGGACAACTACACCCCTTGTCAAGGATGATGGGAGTTGTAGTCCAGCAGCAGCAGCATATGGAGGGGCCCATGTCCGCCTTACAACCATGTGTCTATAAACCTATACATCACATGGCTATTGAAGTTCTGGCAACCGGCATGCTCATTTAAATGTAATCAATTAATTACTTCCATTCCCCAACTAAGAAGCTCATGATTTATCAACTCAAAATTCTTTAAGAGCAGGTTGACAGCACTAATGCTTTTCCTATCATATCGGACCCTGATGAAACTGGTTCAATTTTGCTATGGAAGCATTAACCCACATATATCAATTCACCTATGCAATTTGCTTGTAATATTTTCCATATAGGGGGGCAAATGTTGGGAGGAGACTGGTCTTGTGGAAAGGCCTGACAATATTTAAGAATGTGAAATATGGTTTCCCAGGGCCTGATTAATCCAAAACAACTATCCCACCCCTGTGGTTCCATACACACATCATTTATAGTAACGGCATGCTCAGTTCTTCAAGTATGGATCTTTATAAAACAAAAACAGCCCACTGAGGACGGAGCAGGCTCAGTAGCATAGAATGCTGACTGAGGGTTCTGTCCACTGCTTGTATAAGGCTACATCCTCTGCTATGCATTTAAAGCACTATGAGACCACTTTAAAGAGGCATGGCTTCCCCCAAAGAATCCTGGGAACTTTAGTTTGTGAAGGGTGCTGAGAGTTGTTAGGAGACCCTTATCCCCTCAGAGAGCTACAAATCCCAGAGTTCCCTGGGAAGAGGGATTGACTGTTGCACCACTCTGAGTACTGTAGCTCTGTGAGGGGAACAGGGGTCTCCTAACAACTCTCAGCACCCTTCACAAATGACAGCTCCCAGGATTCTATAGGGGATACCATGTTTGTTTAAAGTGGTGTGATGCTGCTTTAAATATTTAATACAAATGGCGCCCTACTCAGAACAGACCCACAGAAGTGAATAGCCACGACTAACTTAGACTCGTTAAATTTCAGTGGGTCTACTCTGAGTATCATTGGATTTCTGTATGTTGTATGCAATTTTTGTGCACACTTTAATATATGCAGGTTCTTCTACACATTTTTACATGGAACTTCATTGCAAAATTCAGAAAAGTGCACATTTTGAAAGATAATTGTTTTGGTTTGCGTATCAGTTTGGAAATAGATTGGGCAAAATAGGTTGTTTTCCATTAAAACGCAAACAAAATCTTATCAGGAGGTCCAATCCACACAACATAGGAAGCAGGCCTTTAGTGTTGTGGCACCAACACTTTGGAATTCCCTCCCCTTAAATATTAGACAGACGCCATCTCTGTTATCTTTTCAGTGCCTACTTAAGGCCTTCCTCTTTCAACAAGCCTTTTAAGGAGAGACCTTCTCCCAATCTGCATCTGTGTTGGAGTGGCTTTTAAAGAAGTTTTAAAAGCTTTTTTGAAAAGAAGATGTTTTGTTTTAACATGTATTTAAAGATGTTTTGTTTTAATATAAAATATTTGGTTTTAATATTGTTGTAGAGTGTTTTTATTGTTTTGTTTGTCACCCTGGGCTCCTACTGGGAGGAAGGGCGGGATATATATATATATATATAATCAAATTTCTCCCCTATTCCTACTAGGGGAGGGCAGTGATTCAATATCTTAAAATCTTTTTCAAAATCCTTTTAACTGAGGATCTGAAATTGCAAGTGATCTGTCGAAGAGAAAGTGTGAGGTTAGGGAATTCAGCGAGGGCAGGGCAAATATAAAGCCCAAGCTGACGGCCTGCCCTACCATTGGGCAGAATGAGGCAGCTGTCTAAAGGGGCATATTTTGGAATGGGGTGGGAAGATGTCTGAGCAGGAACAGGGAGCCTTTTTCATCCCAGGGGCCGCATTCCCTTCTGGGAAACCTGCTGGGGGCCGCATACCAGTGGCGGGCATGGCCAGGGCAAAACCGGGTAGAGCAATGAATGCGAGTTTTACCTTTGTACAGGAGATGAGTTTTATGCACACTCTCCATCCTCCATCTAGGCAAGCAAGAGTCATGATCAGAATTCGAGGACACGTTCCAACTGGGCGACGACACTCAGGATGCAGAAGGCCAGTGAGGGGTGTGGCCTGAGGAGAGTGCTAAGGGCCAGAGAGAGAGAAGCCTGTACAGCCACAATTGGCTTCCAGAACTAGGGCATTTTAAACAAATGGCTTGCAAGTGGAAGCCTCTCCACCATGTACAAGCCCTGATTGAGGCAAAAGTGGTCCATACTTAAAACACACACACACACACACAGACACACAAGGGAGTGAATGCAAATGCAGTGCATTTACACAAGTTGCTAGCCTAGCAAAATTCTTAGTAGTCCTGCCCACCCGCTAGTAACTACATGAATTAAAAAGCAAATTCGAATGAAAAACTGCTGCGTCTGATTCATGCTCTACTGGAGCAGGATTCTTACTGAAAAAAAGAACAAAGATATAAAGAGCCGGACGTCACAGTGTACAGGGAGAGAGATTTTGTTAAGAGGTTTTTACAAAGGTTTGTAAGAATCCTAAGAATTATTGTGCAATGTTCCGCCATGGTCTACTGTTTTCCGGTCAATTTCACTAAAGTTTCCTACCTGTAGTCAGGGTTTCAGCGGCTTCCAATCTGAATTTGCGTTAGTGGTTCACTGATTAACTTTTATGTGTCCATTTGTGTCCGCTGGGCGTCCAAAAGCTAGGACTGGGTGTTCATTTAGACACACAACTGTCCTTTTAAAAATGCCATGTCCAGGACTGAATTTCCCTGTCTCTGTGTTAGATGACAGAGCTAGATGGCCTGCCCTGCATCCCCTAAGCTAGCCTGCTGCCCACAGGTGTGGAAGGCACTGCTCCACTGCCTGGACTGAAGTTAATATCAGCAGTGTAGTGGCAAATTCAGAAGTGCAGGGTCCCTTCATGATAGTCACAGCCATGCCCCCTTCCCCCCTTTTTTGCCGCTGGGTTGAGAATGAGATCTTTGTTAATGCCTTCTCCCACAACAACAAACATCCCTAGCAGCCAATAAGCATGAAAGGGGAGGCGGTTAGCTACTCAGAAGAGTCTTCTCGGTGGCTGACTCACCTTCTTTCACTCTGATTGGCTCCAATCAGCAGGAAAGGACAAGGGTGCATGTTAGAAAACTCTTCTCAGTGGCTAACACATTCCTCTTTCATCCTGTTTGGCTTGTAGGATGCTGGAGACATAGGGGCCCTGCTCCCAAAAATGTAAGGGGTCTAAGACACATACCCCAGACGTTGGACCACTACACCCCTGGTTCAGATTTAACTGTCAGTCTAGTCACCTTGTGGGAATGGTAACATTTATTTATTCTATTATTCCATTTATATCCCACCTTTCCTCCATGGAGCTCCAGGTGGCATCTGTGGTTCTCTCTGCTCCCCATTTTATCTTCACAACAACCTTGTGAGGTAGACTAGGTTAAGAGACTGTGACTGGCTCACATTCTCTCAGGGAGTCTCATGGCTGAGTAGGAATTTGAACCCTGGCCTATCAGGTCTTAGTCCAGCACTCTGACCACTACACCACAACTGGCTCTATCACACTGGCATAGGAAAAGGTGCCACCTTGTCCTTCATCCCAGGCAGCAAAAAGTCTTGTGTTGACCCTGTTTAGACTGTAACCCTATATCCACTTACCTGGGATTAAGCCTAAACAAACTCAAAGGGGCTTCCTTCTGAGTAAACATGCCTAGGATTGTGCTGTCAGTCAATTGATGAGAAATATTGGAAAGGACAAACAAACAAAGTGCACCTGATTAAATCTGTTGGCAGATTTTACATATTTTTTTGGGGGGGGAATTAATCTGGACGCAAGACATTATGTTAATGTACCCGATTAAATCTGTTGGCAGGTTTTAAGGTTTTTTCAAAATAATTTGGTTGCAAGACATTATTGTAAAAATGCATTTGGCAAGCACCATCCTCGAAGAAGCATTATGGAGGATTGCTATCTATTCATCTCTGTTGTAAATAGTGAGCCATTGGTTAAATGTTTTCCTAAGAGATGTATGTCATTCCGATCAGATATCCTTACAGGGTAAGTAACTTAAGTCCTATTATAATGATATACTGACTCTGCGTCTCTCCTACCATGTTTCAGTTGTTATATTTTGGTACATTTTTCTTTTTTCTTTCCAATAAAGGCTATATGAAAATGCTTTTCTCTTCAGTAAAAAAAAGAGTGTGGGGTTTTTTTTTAAAGCAAGCTGCAGCACAGAAGGAAGAGCACCTAGCAGCAGCCATTCCATCAGGCTGCAGAGCAGAGGAAGAGAAGGAGAGCAGGGCCACTCCATTGACTGTCACCTAGCAGCAGCCATTCCATCAGGCTGCAGAGCAGAGGGAGAGAAAGCGAGCAGGGCCACTCCATCGGCTCTGCTTAGACACCAGCTGCCTTTGTCTCTCTCTCTCAACTGTCACCTAGCAGCAGCCATTCCATCAGGCTGCAGAGCAGAGGGAGAGAAGGAGAGCAGGGCCACTCTGTTGGCTCTGCTTAGAGACCAGCTGCCTTTGTCTCTCTCTCTCAACTGTCACCTAGCAGCAGCCATTCCATCAGGCTGCAGAGCAGAGGGAGAGAAGGAGAGCAGGGCCACTCTGTCAGCTCTGCTTAGAGACCAGCTGCCTTTGGCGCTCTCTCTCTCTCAACTGCCTCCTAGCAGCAACCATTCATCAGGCAGCAGAGAGAGTAAAGGAAAGCAGAGCCACTTCATCTGCTCTGCCAGTTTTTTTTGGGGGGGGGGTCCATTTAGCTATTATAGTTAATATAATTCCTAGAGGATAAGGCTAGCAATGGATATTATCCCTGATAATATTGCCTCCACTGTTGCTGGATAGCACAGGGTTCCCATTGGGGCATCTGGCTGGCCCCTATGAGAACAAGATGTTGAACAGATGGGCCACTGGCCTGATCCAGCAGGCTCTTCTTATATATGCCTTAGCAGACCTATGCCTGTATTTACCAGGGTGAAGCCTCAGGAGAAGGACTATGAGGGGAGAGAGACTCTGTTGCCATCAGGGGAGGCTGCTTCCACCTGCCTGCCCCACCCTCCAGCCTTCAAACATAGCTTCTTTAGGAAGACTTTCTGATCTTTGGGTTGGGCTGTGTGGGTTGGGGGATAGCTTCTACTTTGTTTAATAATAATAATAATAATAATAATAACAATAATAATAAACTTTATTTCTACCCCGCCCTTTTTCCAATAGGACTCAGAGCGGCTTACAACTAAAAACAACACCATTAAAACATACAGAGTATATTATTAAAAAAGAATTAAACTATGAGAAAAATTAAAAGTTTTATTGCTTGTTTTTTGATGTTTATATACTTTTATGTTTGATGTTTATATGCTTTTATTTTGTACGTCGCTCAGAGTGGCTGGGTTTCCAGCCAGATGGGCGACTAATAAATCAAATCAAATAAATAAATAAATAAACAGTTTGTTAGGGAGAGAACAGCAGGCTGCCGAATTGCAGTCATGTACATTTAGGAAGTGATTGTGGCCCTCCGCCCTCCGCTGAAGCGGCCGCAGAGGGAGCAGACTAAGCCCTTGCAAAAGGCTTGAGCCTTTCCAAAGGAGAGGGGGTGGCAAACGGAAGCGCTCAGCTTGGCCCAGCCAAAGGGAGTGTTTGCCGCTTCTGCTGTTGCTGCCCTTGTAAACATGTGCACAGCTCCTCTGCTAGGAGAGCACAATAAATAACATCCCTTGGAGTTGTCATTTTGAGAGTTTCTTGGATTATTCGGCATGACTTATAGGACGTTCTTCACTGCACAATCTAAAGTTCCTGGTGCGATGAGAGGGGTCAGTGATGTCAAAAAAAATGGCACAACCAAGGCCTCCAGGCACAGAAGACAATGCTTGGTCAGTGGCTTCCTCTCCCGGTGGCATGTTATTGCCTGACTGCCTTTAACTAATCTAGTACCTCTTCAAACATTTCAAACGCAGATGCCTGGTGAACTTCCTCCGCTTTTCAGGAGCCCCTCAACCAGGGATGGGGTACCTTTCTCAGATCAAGGGCCACATTCTCATCCAGGCCACCTTGAATGGGCTGCATGCCAGTGGTGGACAGGGCTGCCCACACGAGTGGAGGGGGCAATGAATGTAAATGTTATCTTTGTGCGGCAGGCTAGTTTATGCACATACTCGCAGACCCCTCTCTGTCCAGGCAAGGGCATCTTCCGGCTGGGCAAAAGCACTGGAGGAGTACTTAAAGCAAGGGGAGTGAGAGGTGCAGCCTGGGAGGAGGTGGAGAGGGGAAGGGGCACAGGAGTGGGGAGGGCAATAGCTCTGTAGCAGAGCATCTGCTTTGCATGTAGAAGGTCCCAGGTTCAATCCCTGATGGCATCTCCAGGTAGCTCTGGGAGAGATGCCTTGTCTAAAACTCTGGAGAGCATCTGCCAGTAAGTGCAGATGGTCCTTAAGAACATCAGAAGAGCCTGCTGGATCAGGCCAGGGGCCCATCTAGTCCAGCCTCCTGTTCTTCCTGCGGCCAACCAGATGCCCGTTATGGGAAGCCTGCAAGCAGGACCTGAGAGCAACAGCAATCTCCCCTCCTGCAGTTCCTAGCAACCGGTTTTCAGAAGCACATTTGCCTCCAACAATGGAAGGAGAGCATAGCCATCATGGCTAGTAGCTTTGATAGCCTTGGAAAAAAATGGAAATGGACTGCCTTCAAGTCGATCCCAACTTATGGTGACCCTATGATAGGGTTTTCGTGGTAAGCAGTATTCAGAGGGGGGGTTACCGTTGCTTCCCTCTGTGGCTAGTCCTCCCCAGCTGGCTAGGGCCTGCTCAGCTTGCCATGGCTGCCTTGTCCGCAACTGCCAGCTGAGGGGCAACTGGGCTCCTTGGGACTATGCAGCTTGCCCACGGCTGCACAGGTGGCAGGGCACGTCACCCCTGAGCCACTCCCTGTGGGGTGATCTTTAGCTGGCCCTTGACACCCAGGAGACACAAGCGGGGATTTGAACTCACAGACTCTGGACTCCTGGCCAGGCTTCCTCCCCACTGTGCTATACCAGAAGATAGCCTTAGCCTCTATGAATTTGCCTAATCCTCTTTGAAAGCCACCCAAGTTGGTGGCCATCAGTGTTTCCCGGGGGAGCGAATTCCACATTTTAACTATAATACTGAGCTCAATTGACTGTTGATTCGTCTCAGTATAAGACGGCTTCCTATGTTCCCATATGTAACCAAGAGCCAGACAGAGAGGGGGCCCATCCCTGCCCTAAACCTACCTCTGTATTCTGTTCCTGTACTAACCATGAGAAGATTCTGGTATGCAGATGTCAAACCTGGGCCATCAACAGCTGTTTTTATAGTTCTCCCAGTTTGGCAGAGCCTGTCGGAAGCCTAGGAAACCTTTGCTGTCCAAATGCCAGTGGCAGCAAGCAGTTCTGTGGGTTCTCCCCCTGGAGCTCTTGAAAGTGGTTAGTTAGCAGGTGCATGCAAGAGCTATTTATCAAGGCATGACGGAAAGAAGTCATCTCAGAATGCCACGTCTAGGGAAGTATCCTGAGGCTGTCACATAACAAAGCCACAGCTCCTCTCGAGTTTCTTTCTTGCTGAGACATGCTGTGACATCAGTGGTGAAGCAGCTTATGAGGCCTTGCCTAAGGCCGGAAGGAGGTTGATCAGGGGTGAGAGTGTGCCAGCAGCAGATGATGATGTATAGAACCATGGACAGCTCCCATGATGTATCTGCTTGTGATGATCAGGACCATGGACAGCTCTCCAGGAAGAAAGATGTTGCTCTGCATTTGATTAAGCAGAATGGCTTTGTCCCCTTCCCTTCCCGTAGCTGGAATTTAAACGGACAGGATTCTGCTTAGCTGAGCCATCACTATGTTTTCACTTTTTCTGGAAGCTTCCAGGAGACTGAAGGGTCTTGCACAGCTCAGGGCAGTGAGGGAGTGATGGATTCTCTCCTCCTTTCAGAAATATGGCCAGCCTCAGGGATGTTGTTGTTTTCCTCAGGGGGAACCCACAGATTGCTCTCCTTCAGACTGTACCATGACTCTTGTATCCAGCAGTGAACTGGATACAGTAAAAGGCTGCAGAGGCATCGGATAGGGAGCCAGGTCAGGGCTCAGAGCTGACTGCTGAAGACAAGGAGGACATTGCACTTGAGGCTGTTGGACAGGAGTCCCCAGAGGAACCTGCGGGCCACCAGGGCCTATAAGGCCAGAGGCTGGATCCTCACATGCACCTTCTCCTGAGCCTGAAGAACCAGAGGCCTCCAACCACATTTCACCAGTCTAGCGGCATGAAGCAGATGAGGAGGTAGGCTGTGGGAGGAAAGAGGAGTGTCTATCTTCAGGCCAGAGTCTTGGCCCTTGAAGGCTCTGAAGTTCGTTCCATGGGACGGTGCCTGGAGAAGGCAGTCTGGAGACAGATGCTGAAAAGATTTCAGTCCATCCCCAACCTTTGTAGGAGCAAGTTGCTCATCCAGAGCTGTCCACGGTAACCAGCAACCTTCCACCATCCTTGCCTTGCCTTGCCACTTTCTCGGTAGGATCTGGCATCAGAACAAAACATGACAGACTGGACTATCAGGCACTTTGAGGTTTGCCCTATCCTCAAGGTAGACATCTGCTAAGCCACATCCTGACCATCTTCCTCTACCTTGTAGGTCTGGGACACGCCAATGACAGTCTTCAAACAGGAGGACACTAAATACCCCCCATTCCTATCTGGTAGGGAGAAGCACCCCCTCTGTCCAAGACCTATTATTCTCTCCTTCAACCCCAGTATGCATTTCCAGAGTGCTTAACTTGGCAGATTTCACGTCGGGGATCTCTCGGTGACGCGATGGGAGAAACATATAATAAAATAATCATCATGTGTTCATAGCTGTATCTCAAATATTGTTGCTTGGAAACTGGTGCCAGGGAGTTGGCGGGGGGGAGGGAGGGAGAGCTGGCAAGAAGCCCAGTTAGGGAAGCCCAACGGGGAGGGGAGAGCGAGCGCGAGCGAGACTGAGCTCTGCAGGTGGCTGTGATTGAAACTGTTTTTAATGTTCCCTCCATCCCAGCCCGGATGGCTGTTGGTGATAAACATTCCCTGGGCGGGCATCTGTGGCAGGAGGATGAAAGCACCAGCCCAATCCGCACATCACCAACGCCCCAAGCACAACTTTTCAGTGACAGGACCTTGTTCTGAACTAGCATGCACATGGCCAAGCCTTCTGTCTGGCCGGCAATAATACCTCCAAATCTCTCTTTTGCTCAATTTGCTGTAAAGTGTGCTCTCTACTTCGGGGGTGGAGAACTTCCAGCCTCTCCAGGCCTCTGAATGTGCCACCCCATCTCCCAAGGCCAGTAGAGATTTGTGGTTCTGATGTCAGTGGGAACAAAAAAATGGTCAGCATCCAGAGAACCACAAAGAAAGCGGGGGAAGAAATACAGGTACTTGGCACATCATTAACGAATCATTGAAAAATGTTTAGCATTTTTCCAAAATGCAGTCACCATTAAAGATCTAAGCATTTTTGCAATTGGAGATCTCTACAGACTATTTCATGTAAGTATTTACAAAACATTTTTCAGTGATTAGTTAATGATGTATCAAGTGCCTGTATTTCAATCCTGCATCTTCTATTGTGATTTGCACTTCTCCATTTTCTACGTGTTGATGTAGAGTGCTGTCTTCTTTATAGCTCCTGACAAAGGCCCAACATACTAGAAGGTGACACGCATTGAGCTTTCCTGAGAAATACAGTTCTCCTCAGCATTTTCTGGTGTCAGTGGGGCTCCAGGTTTTAGTCCAAGCTTTCAAGGAACTGTCCAAGGTCCTGAACTTATTTTGGGAACGGGATGCTCAGCACCTCAGACAGCTCTTTCAAAGTTCAGACCAAACTCCGGACCGGATTTGCTGCTCCACTGATATCACAGCCACCGGCCTCCACTACCCCAGGCCACGCTCCTCTCTGCTTCGCACTCTGAGGGCTCCCAGGCCCTGGCTGCAGTTCATTCTTGAACTCTGACAGTGCCTTTTGGTTATCTGGACAGAGGATACAAGGGAGGCAGCATGAGCATGAAAAAACTAGCCTTCAGCACAAAGAGTGCCAGCTCAGTCCTGACCCCTCACTGCCCTTGGAAAGACCCAACTTGGGACCTACTGCTGGTCCCTGCTGGTGGGCCTTGCACCTGTCCACATGGAGACCCAGTGTGGTGTAGCGGCTAGAGTGTTGGACTGGGACCTGGGAGACCAGGGCTCAAATCCCCACTCAGCCATGAAGCTCACTGGGTGAGCTGGGGCCAGTCACTGCCTCTCAGCCTAACCAACCTCACAGGGTTGTTGTGAGGATAAAATCGGGAGAGGGAACCATGTTTGTATGCCATCTTGAGCTCCTTGGAGGAAAGGCGGGGTATAAATGTAACAATGGGAAAATGGAAATGGACTGCCTTCAAGACAATTCTGACTTACGGTACCATTATGGCTTATGGCGACCCTATGAATAGGGTTTTCATGGTAAGCGGTATTCAGAGGGGGTTGACCATTGCCAAAGCAAAGGGGCAGGCTGGTGCTGACAGAAGTCACATCTGCCCCGCATATTTAAATCACTCTTGTAGCACTTGGAACAGTCATGCCTCCTCACCACATACACAAAGAATCCTGGGAACTGTCATTGGTGAAGGGCGCTGCAAGTTATGAGGGGATCCCCTGTTCCCCTCACAGAGCTGCAATTCCCAGTGTTCCCCCCGAAAGAGGGGTGGATTGTTCAACCGCTCTGGGAATTTCAGCTCTGGGAGGGGAAGAGAGGTGTCTCATAACAACGTCAGAACAGAGCTTGGGAAAGTTACTTTTTTGAACTACAACTCCCATCAGCCCAAACCAGTGGCCATGCTGGCTGGGGCTGATGGGAGTTGTAGTTCAAAAAAGTAACTTTTCCAAGTTCTGTGTAAGAATGTCAAAAGAGCCTGGCTGCTGGATCAGGCCACAGGCCCATCTAGTCCAACATCCTGTTCCCACAATGGCCAACCAGATGCCCCAATGACAGGCCTGCAAGCAGAACCTTGCGCGCAAGAGCATTCTTTCCTCTTGCGACCTCCAGCAACTGGTTTTCAGAAGCAGGCGGCCTCTAGCTAAGGAGGCAGAGCACTGCCATCATGACGAGTTGCCATGGAGAGCCTTGACCTCTCCTCCATGAAAGGTCTCCTCACAACTCTCAGTAGCACCACACAACAAGCCACAGTTCCCAAGGTTCTTGAGGTGGGGGGAAGTGGTGGCATAAGGGTGCTTTAAATGTGCAGTAGGGTGCAGATGTGAGTGGAGCAGTGCTTGTATCAGTCCATTGGCTGCAGCCGGCAGGAGTCCAGTGGAGCAGGACACCTCGCCCTCATCCAAGCTGTAGCTCAGTGGCAAATTCAGAAGTGCAGGGTTCCTCCATGATAGTCATGCCACACCCCTTCCCTCGCTGGCATGCTCTCTGTCATTGTTTCCACACTCCCAAGTTCTTCTTCCCACAGAAACAGACGTCCCTAGGAGCCAGTCAGCATGAAAGGGGAGTGTGTTAGCTACTGAGAAGAGTCTTCTCACTCTGGTTGGCTCCAATCAGCAGGAAAGGACAAGGAAGCACACTAGAAGAGTCTTCTCTGTGGCTGATTGACTCGTAGGATGCTGGAGACAAGGGACCTGCCTGGGACCCTGCTCCCAGAAAAGTAAGTAAGCTCCCACGAGACCCTCGACGACTACGCCCCTGCATCCAAGCCTGGCAAAAGGGAAGGAGGGGGGTTGGATTGCTCCATAAATAAATAAATAAACACTAAAGGACCGTGCCCAGAAGATGGGGGTGGGAAGGATGTCGATCAAGCTGAGCAACAGAACAAATCAGAAATCAGGACGTCCTTCGTTTCTTGATTGCTCCTTTTGTTTGCTCTGCCGTGCGTTCTACTCCCTCCTGAATTCCAGTTTAACGGAGAGAATTTCTAAAATTAATTCCGGGATTTGGAGAGTGCACAGTTTGCTGTGGGGTGCGGGGGGGGCGTTGGTTCCTTGCGTCTTCCTCTCTCCTCACCCTATCTACGTTACCAAGATATGTATAGAAACATAGGAATCTGCCTTATATTGAGTCAGGCTGTGGGTCCATCTAGCTCAGCATTGCTGACCCTGACTGGCAGCAGCTCTCCAGGGTTTCAGGCAGGGAGTCTTTCCCCGTGCTTCCTGGAGAGGCCACTGGGGATTGAACATGGGACCTTCGGCACTGAGCAACAGCCCTTTCCTCAGAAATAATGTAAGATTCTAGTCCTCCACGTTCTAAATATAGGGTTGATTTAAACAGAAGTGTAGGAAGCTGCTTTATACCCAGTCAGACTGTTGCCCCATCTAGCTCAGTGTTGTCTACTCTGACTGGCAGCAACTTTCCAGGGTTCCAGGAAGGAGCTTTTCCCCGCCATAGCTGGAGACACACATGGGTAGAACCGGGAACTTTTTGCGTGAAAGGCAGATGCCATGTCACCGATCTACATTGGTCCTGTGAGCAAGTCTAACCTGCCACCAACCATCCCCTTGGGCATTAGAAACACCACTTAAACAGCATCCTAACTCAGCCAGCTCAGATTTGCACTCCTTTGAGCCGCCATGTGGAAGGGGCTGGCCTGGGGCAAAAGGACTGCTGCTTGAACTATGTGGAACATTTTAGGAGCAGGCGACCCACACCTTCACATTTGGAGGCTATATAAAATGTACTAAGATGCACGGATGAAACCCTGAAAAAAAGCTGACTTGATGTAACGGGGTGGTTGCCCAAATTTGTTTCCGCTGAGTGCTTTCTTCATGTGCACAGGCTCTCTTCAATTCCGAGAGTTCTCTTTTTTCAGGTGCGCATGTGCTCTTGAATACAAATAGTTCTCTCTCTTCATGCGCACACACCCTCTTGAATACCGAGAGTTCTCCCTTTTTTTTTTTACAATAATTTTTATTCAAATTTTCATAAAACAAACAAAACAAAATCATAAAACATTCAAAGACAAAAAACAAAACAAAACAAAAATGATTAAACAAAAAAATAAAATGTTGACTTCCCATTTGTCGCAGATCAGTTATAGGTCTACAATATATAACAATCCTGTCTCTTAAATTATATTATAAAATCACTTTCCTCCAGTAGTTATCTTAATTAATCATCAAATCTCATAAACATTACTTTATTCTTTCCACAAAAAGTCAAAGAGAGGTTTCAATTCTTTAAGAAATATATCTATCAATTTTTCTCCAAATAAACATGTCAATTAATCCATCTCGTTAATAATAATAATAATCTTATTGTCATAACCATAGTCCAAATAAACATATCGATTAATCCATCTCATCCAATCTGTTAGGTCCAATAATTTCAATAGCCATTATTCCATTATCAATATTAATTCCATCTTCCATCTTCAATAGTCCTGTTAAGTCCAGTAATTTCAGTGTCCAATCTTCCGTTATCAGTATTCCATAATAATCTTGCTGTCATAGCCATAGTCATATAATAAGAGTCTGATGGGAATTTCCTCTATCCCAAATATTTTCTTGCCATCAATTCTGAATAAGTTGCTGAAATATTGTTGTAAAGTCATATCTCTGTTCTTCTTTTTTACAAAATGCACTGGCTCATCTCTTGAGAGTTTTTCCATGGTCACATGGCTGCAGTTAATTCCATAGATTTTCTCTATATCAAGCTCCATCACGTCATTCCAGTCCAGAAAATTATCCAAGCCATTGATAACTTTATCTCTAATATCTTCATTAATTTCTTCAGAGACAACGTTAAATTCCAAACAGTAGATTTTATTTCTAATATCCATAAACTCCAGATCTTTTTCCAATTCCACATTTGTTCCAATCTCCAGGGCTTGTATCTTCCCTTTATTTTTTCTTTTCTCATCTCTGATCTCATTCTCCTCTCTCACAGGATCCCCTATTTCTTTAAGCTCCTGCGTCATTTTGCTCAATTCAATTTTCAGCTCCTTACTACCCTGTCGCAGGGTTTGTTTCGTTATCTCAATCTCATCCATTATTTTCTGAACATAATTACTTCCAGATTCTCAGCCACTTTCTTGATTGCCATTCTTAAAACCACGAAAACAAAACAAAACAAAAATAAAGAAGAACCACTTCTTATTTCAGCAACAATTGGGTTAATATTCCAGGCTTGATGACATCACAGTATAAACAGAACAGCCTGCCTTATCTCTCTATGTTCAAGAATACAAAACAAATTTAGTTCCCAGCATCAAAACAGTTAGTGGCGTCATGACTTCCCGGAAGGAGTGCTGGCTGGTGGTTGTCTCTGAGGGAGCTCTGCCTCAGAGGAAGCTTTTTTCAGGTTAAAAGCCAGCCAAGAGAAATCTTGGACTGGCTTAAATGTTCTCCAAGGTATAGGAGAACCGATCAGATTTTCCACAAGACTTCGTTGAGCTGTCGGCGGCTGGAATTGATCAGGAAATCCCTGAGATAAGAAGGCATGCCGATCGGCTGAAGACGGAGTCAGGATTTCCACGCAAGCTGTACTGGAAAAAAGCGAAGCGTTTTTTTTCTTCTTCTTAAAAAAAACGTTCTTAACCAGCGAGCCTACTTCTGTCTAAATCTTATCATTTGGCTTAAATTACTACAATAAAAGGGATTTGTTTACGAATCAGCAACTGAGAAACCTGGGTGAGTCATACTTTTTCTCTTTTAAATATAATTAAGGAAGAAAGAAAATGTAAACAACTTATATACTTTTTTTACGACAAAAAGCTGGCCTGAATTTGGAGTTTTAAAGTTTAAAAACGGATGAGAGGTAATTATTATATTTTGGACTATTTTTCTCTTTGGACTATTTGTTTTTGGACGAATCTGCTGCTCGTATATGTTACTAATTGTTTGGTGTTGGCAACCAGAATTGTTTTGCATTCTTGGATGTAGATAAGAACTGTGCTGTGCTGGCTGGACTTCAATAACAGGCCTGGAATATTAACTTTTTTGTTGGTGGAGGAAAAAAAAAGAAATAGACTGCCTTTAGGTTTTGGAACAGTGATTAATATCAGAAATTAAAGGCTTTTCTTGAAAATGACAACTAAAAAAGCAACTAAGACCCAGGAGCGAAGAAGAAGTTCTACTGATCCACAGGAAGGGGTTATACCCCCAGATATGTTTCAAAAAATAATGGGATTAATGATATAAAACAGGAAATGAAAACTGAATTGACAGATATAAAAGACTATATTAAAACACAAGTGGATGAGATTAAAGGGACAATTGGGCAAATAAAGGAGGATGCAAAAAACATTAAAGAAAAGGTACAAATCTTGGAGAATAGAACAGATATATTAAATCTGGAATTAGAAAAAAACTTGGACTATATGGCTGTGATTGAAATGAAAAATAAAGAACATTGTTTGAGATTCCGTGCAATTCCTGAGGAAACAGGTGAAGACATCAGAGATAAAATTGTTAATGCTCTAGTAAAATTTCTGGATTTGAATGAAGATCGGATGGAATTTGAAATAGATAAAGTGTATAGAATTAATTCCAGATATGCAACAATGAATAAAATTCCAAGAGATGTGCTTGTTCATTTTATAAAGAAGACGACCAGAGATATGGTATTACAGCAACACTTTAAAAATACCTTTAAAATTGATGGTAAGGAAATACTGGTGATGAAAGAAATTCCTATTAGACTTTTACATAAGAGAAAAGAATATGCTTTCCTTACAGAGAAACTTAAGCAACGCAAAATTCAATTTAGATGGGATGTTCCAGAAGGAGTGATCTTTACATTCAGACAACAGAAATATAGATTGAATACTGTTCAAAAAGCAAGGGACTTCTTGAGAAAAGCTTCAAAAGATATGGATGAAGATAAACTCAAAGATATGGATATAATCCCTGGGGAACAAAGTCAACAAAGATATGCAGAGGAAGGAAAGGAAGATGATGGATTAAAAGGAGCATCAGGCACATTTTAAAATACACGCTTAAAGATGGATTACAAATATCTAACTTGGAATATAAATGGAGCTAATACGGCGCAGAAGAGAAAG
Organism: Rhineura floridana; assembly: GCF_030035675.1. Lineage (NCBI taxonomy): Eukaryota > Metazoa > Chordata > Lepidosauria > Squamata > Rhineuridae > Rhineura > Rhineura floridana. The sequence goes on from NC_084501.1 coordinate 9,033,491, forward strand.
AAAGTGTTTCACTATTTGAAAAAATTAAAATTGGATATAATTTGTTTACAAGAAACTCATATTAAGAAGAAAGATTCCAAATATTTGATTTGTAAAAATTTGGGTGAAGAATTTATTTCGGCTGGACCAAAAAAAAAAAATGGAGTTGTTCTCTACATTAACCCACAATTGCTTCCTAAATTGGTATTACTGGATGATAGTGGTAGATTTGTGGGGGTTGAAATTACTCTACAGGGTACAAACATTTTGATAGTGGGTATCTATGCCCCCAATGAAGATAAAACAAGGTTTTACACAGGATTTATGGAAAAATTGTCAGAGTTTTCATATGACCATTGGTGCGTTATGGGTGATTGGAATGGGGTAATCTCACCAAAAATTGATAGGCTTTCTGAAAAAAATATCAAAGAGACACAAGGTAAATTACCGAAGATTTGCTTTGAACTGATGGAACATTTAGAATTGGTGGATACCTGGAGATATATAAATGATAATGCAAAGGAATTTACTTATTTTTCAGAAAGACACAAAACATTCTCGAGGATTGATATGATCTGGATGTCTAAAATTTTAGCGAAGGACACTTTTAAAATGGATATATTACCAAAAACTTTTTCGGATCATAACCCTGTGATATTAACTTTAAAAAAGAAAAATCTTGGATTTAGATGGAGACTAAATGAATCTTTATTACAGAATGACAAAGTAGTACAAGAATGTAAGAAGAAATTAAAAGAGTTTTTTGAACATAATTTACATAAAGGAACAAGTGAAAATATCGTTTGGGATACAAGTAAGGCATTTATGAGGGGATATCTTATTAAATGTAACTCTGAATTAAAAAAAAAGAAACAACAGAAAATGCAATTAATTTTGGAAGAAATAAAACAAAAAGAGGAAGAATTGAAAAAGAATCCAACTAAAGTTTCTATTGTAAATCAAATCAAAATGTTACAGAAGCAAGTATCAATGCTGACAGTTAGAGAAATTGAAAGAAAACTAAATTTTGCTAAACAAAGGACTTTTGAATTTGCAAATAAACCTGGGAAATGGTTAGCATATAAATTAAGAAAAGAACGTCAAAAAAATATCATTTTAAAGATACAAGAAGGAGATGAGACGTTGACAGATAATGTAAAAATTAAAAAGATTTTTCATCAATATTATTCAACATTGTACAAATGTCAGGAAATTCCATCTGAAAAAATAGAAGAGTATATATCTAAACAGAATTTGCCTAAAATTACAGACTTTCAGAGACAAGCTATTAATGGCCCTATTACGTTAAGAGAGATATCTGAAGCTATAAACAAAATTAAACTAGGAAAGGCACCAGGACCAGATGGGTTATCTGCAATGTATTATAAATGTTTGGAGGAAGAACTCTTACTACCTTTACAGTCTACAATGAATCTTATTCTGCAAGAGGGAAAGATACCGGATAGTTGGAAAAATGCTAATATAACATTAATACCTAAAGAGGAGCAAGATTTAACTAAAACAAAAAATTATCGACCAATATCTCTATTGAATAATGACTATAAAATTTTTACAATGATCTTGGCAGAAAGATTGAAAATAATATTGCAACAATTTATTCAGGAAGATCAATCAGGGTTTTTACCTAAAAGACAATTATGTGACAACGTCAGAAATGTCTTGAATGTCTTGGAATATTTAGAACAACGAAATGATAAACAAGCAGCTTTGATTTTTTTAGATGCTGAAAAAGCATTTGATAATTTGAATTGGAAATTTATGTTTCAGGTTTTGGAGCAAATGGATTTTGGAGACAATTTTATAAAATGGATTAGATCGATTTATACATCTCAGAAGGCTCAGATAATTGTTAACGGAGATTTAACGGATTCATGTGAAATACAAAAGGGTACAAGACAGGGATGTCCTTTATCTCCTCTTTTATTTATTCTGGTCTTAGAAGTGCTGCTTAGAGATATAAGGCAAGATAAAAGAATTTCGGGATTAAAGATAAAAAAAGAAGAATATAAATTGAGAGCATTTGCTGATGATTTGATAATTGTACTAGAAAATCCTTTGGAAGGAATTAATGTATTGATGGACAAATTAAAAGAATTTGGACCGTTAGCAGGATTTAAGATCAACAATCAAAAAACAAAGATGTTGGTGAAAAATTTAACTTTAAGGGAACATAAAGAGTTAATGGACAAGACAGATTTTACAATAGAGAAAAAGTTGAAATATTTAGGTATCATTATGACAAATAAAAATTCAAAGTTGTTTCATAATAATTATGAAAAATTATGGACAGAGATAAAGAAAGACTTGCTAAGATGGGATAAACTACAACTGTCATTAATGGGTAGAATATCTGTGATAAAAATGAATGTATTACCGAGAATGATGTTTTTGTTTCAAACAATACCTGTAATATCCTCTGATTTACCTTTTAAACAATGGCAAAAAGATATCTCTAAATTTGTATGGCAAGGAAAAAAACCAAGAGTCAAATTTAAATTACTACAAGATGCCAAAGAAAGAGGAGGACTGGGATTACCAAATCTGAGACTTTATTTTGCTGCCTGCTGTCTAGTCTGGATAAAGGAATGGATCTTATTGAGGAATAAAAGACTATTGGATTTGGAGGGCCATAATTTGAAGTGGGGATGGCATGGATATCTATGGTATGACAAAGTAAAAGTAAATGTAGACTTTAACAATCATTTTATAAGACGTCCTCTGTTGAAAATATGGAATAGATATAAACCAAGGTTTTATTCGAAAATACCATTATGTGTCTCAAGTCAAGAAGCGTTTTATAGAAGAGAAATGGCTGGAAAAGAGAAATGGTTAACTTATCAAGAACTATTAGAAAATGTACATGGAGAATATACAATGAAAGAGAGAGAACAACTGACAAAGGAAGGATATAGTTTTCAATGGTTTGCCTATTTACAATTGTTAGAAAGATATAAAATGGACAAGAAAATGTATGGGTTTGAAATAAGTAAATCTGATTTTGAAACAGGACTGTGTACAAATGATGAAAATATAATTGCGAAAATGTATAAACTCTTATTGAAAATGGATATGGAGGAAGAACAAGTAAAAGAGTGTATGGTAAAGTGGGCAAAAAATTTTGGTTATAACATACAAATGGATCAATGGGAAAATATGTGGAAAAAAGGTTTGAAATTTACACTATGCTATAATCTTAAAGAAAATTTTTATAAAATGATGTACCGTTGGTACATGACTCCAGAAAAGTTGTCAAAAATGTATAGTAATGTTTCTAATGTTTGTTGGAAATGTAAACAACAAGAAGGATCATTTTATCATATGTGGTGGTTATGTAAAAAGGCAAAATCATTTTGGGCACAGATAGGTAGGAAGATGCAAAAAATTCTAAAGATAAATATTCAGTCAAAACCAGAATTTTTTTTATTGGGTTTTATGGATAAACAAATAGAAAAGAAATATGGAAGAATAATATTATATATGATTACGGCAGCAAGATTATTATATGCACAAAAGTGGAAAATGGAATCAACACCAACAACGGAAGAATGGCTATTGAAATTAATGGACTTAGTAGAGATGGATAAATTGACATGTCTACTTAGAGAAAAATCGACGGATACATTTCTTAAGGAATGGAAGCCTCTCTTGGACTTTTTGTTGAAAGATCAAAATAAAATGATGATACTGGGATTTGACGATTAATTAAGACAGCCTATGGAGAAAAGGGATTCTGTATGTATATATTAAGGGACAGGTTTGATGTATATTATATACTTATCGCTGATCTGTGACAAATCGGAAGTCAACTATTTTATTTTCATTTTTTGTTGTTGTATTGTTATGTTTTTTTGACTTTGTTTTGTTTGTTTTTGGAAAAATTTGAATAAAAATTATATAAAAAAAAAAAAACAGTTAGTGGCGTCGTGAAGAAGCAGATTCGTCAAAATAAAATAGACCAAAAAGAGAATAGTCCCAGACAATATAATGTTCCAAAGTTCATATTTTTTATTTTTTTCTCCTCAGAATAGAAATCCCTCTTCTGTTTATATCTTTAGAATGCACTTCCAGGACAGCTTTTTGCAATAGAAACAGAGATAAGCTGTTAATTTCGTGAATAACAGAGAAGAGTTATAGCTCACCCAGAAGTTCTTTAAAGCTGATTCATTTGACAAATCTCTTTTTGCTGCAACAATTTAAACCAAGTAAAAAAAAAAATAGAAAGAAGGGTGCTTGCCTGTTAGTCCGTTTTCTCTTTGAAGAAAAGATAAACGTGTCGCATTATCAGATAGAGCTTGTTCGGAAGTCCGTCCGGCATTGCTGGCTGGACCTTCTCTCATAAATTAATGAAATCCAGTCCTCCCAACAAAAACAGGCTTTTGAGGTTGATCTCTACGTTTCTCCCTGCCCGGGAGAAATTTTATCAGTCAAAAAGAATGTTCTGACTGATTTATATCTGAATAAGCTTCCTGTGAGGCGGGAGCCCGTCTCAAAAGCAGGCACAAGCGAAGTCACCCTTCCCGGAAGTCCCCCCGAGAGTTCTCTCTTAATGTGCACAGTCCCTCTTGAGTGTCACTAATTCTCTTCCTTCAGGTGCACAGTCACTCTTGAATGCCAACACTTCTCTTTCTTAATGCTCACAGGCATTCTTGAATATTGAGAGTTCTCTTCCTTCAGCTGCACAGGCACTCTTGAGTACCAATCCTTCTCTTTCTTAATGCACACAGGCATTATTGAATATCAAGAGTTCTCTACCTTCAGCTGCACAGGCATTCTTGAATATTGAGAGTTCTCTTCCTTCAGCTGCACAGGCACTCTTGGATACCAATCCTTCTCTTTCTTAACACTCACATATTGTTGACCATTGAACCGCACTGTCACTGAGTTTGTTTTTCCATCAAGTCTGAAAAACTGTAACTAGGGGGAGTTATGTCTTTGCCCAGTCTGGGAACGGACTGCTAAGGCCGTTGCTATGGTAACCATTGCGATAGACTGGGAAAAGTTCTAGCAGCTATCTGTGTTAAGCTGTCTTCTGTGTATTGCCTCTGAACTGAGAGGTTCTCTTCTGTGTTTACCTTTGGAGAGAGATGTACCAGAAGGGGGGTGACTGAAGAAACTCTACATGTTTTTACTCTTAAGCCTTTGGCCGTAATGTCTTAATAAAGACTCTTAATATGATCTAATGCTCTGAAGAAGTTTCTTGCTCAACTTAACTCCAACGTAATGTATGCTGTTTCACGCAACAACGCACACACGTCAACACATATACTCTTGAGTACTGAGAGTTCTCTTTTGTCATGTGCACAGTCACTCTTGAATGGCAAGTCTTCTGTTTCTTAATGCACACAGGCATTCTTGAATATCAAGAGTTCTCTTCCTTCAGCTGCACAGGCATTCTTGAATATCAAGAGTTCTCTTTCTTCAAGCGCACAGGTATTCTTGAATACCGAGACTTCTCTTTCTTAATGCACACAGGCATTCTTGAATACCGAGAGTTCTCTTCCTTCAGCTGCACAGGCACTCTTGAATACCAGTACTTCTCTTTCTTAATGCTCACATATACTCATGAGTACTGAGAGTTCTCTTTTGTCATGTGCACAGTCACTCTTGAATGCCAACTCTTCTCTTTCATCAAGAGGTCTCTTTCTTCAAGTGCACAGGTATTCTTGAATACCAAGACTTCTCTTTCTTTACGCTCACAGGCACTCTTGAATGCCAAAACTTCTCTTTCTTAATGCGCACAGGCATTCTTGAATATTGAGAGTTCTCTTCCTTCAGCTGCACAGGCACTCTTGGATACCAATCCTTCTCTTTCTTAACACTCACACAGCCACATCAGTTATAAAAAGACAAGAGGTGTATATAGGTTAAACCTGGGCTACAAGAGGAGTTCTGCAATGGGAAAAAAATCTTTGCTCTGTTGTGTGCAGGAACTCACTGAGGCAGGAGTGTCTTGTAACCTTTGCCCTAGGATATCTAATTAAGGGTAGGTCTGGCCCTGCCTGGCCCGGCCCTGCCCTGTCCTGAGTCAGAAGCATTGGATGGCCTGATGTCACCCCCTCGGGCTACACTCACAGGTGTCGAAGGGGAGTTCTCCTGCATCACTGCCACTCTCAAGCCCAAACCGTCGTAGGGTTTGAGCCCAGCGAGCCCAGCTGTGCTCAGGTTCTGCTTGTGGGCTTCCCATGGGCACTGGGTTGGCCACTGTGAGCACAGAGTGCTGGACATGAGGATCCGTTGGCCTGATCCAGCAGCCAGGCTCTTCTGAGGTTCTTCAGTCTATCCGGCTAACCATGATGGCTGTGTACACCCTCCACTGTAAGCGGCAGTGTGGCTTTGAAGACCAGCTGCAGGAATCGCAGGTGAAGAGAGTCCTTATTGCACTCAGGCCCTGCTTGTGGGCTTCCCCAATCAGCTGATTGCTCACTGGGAGAAGAGGATGCCACAGCAGACGGGTCTCTGGCCTGATCCGGCTGTTCTTACATTTCTTCGTGATCACTCGTGAACCAATTAAGATTGTCTTCCAAAATAAAGCCTGTAACAAAGGATCCATCTGAATCTGTATCCACTGCCAATCTACCAGACCATGACTAGAGGCTTCTGGATTTCACAGTCCTGCCCCTGTCACCATTCGCCGATCACCATGGGACGTTAGTTATGGAAGACCCCTGTGCGTGAATTTGTTTTATGTGGGGAGATCGGCACACGACGATCAACACACAATCTTGACAGAAAAAGGCTTTGATCCAATGGCATGGGTACCACAACGATTGGAAGTCTTTTATCTGCTGCAGCCTTCATCCACCTTCACAGCCTTTGTAACGTACACATTGTTATCCTCCGCCTGTTCTGCCGTTGAGGACATTCTTGGATCATTCTTTGTCTGGTTCCTCTCCCTTGACCTTACCGCCATGGGTGACCCTGCTAGGAGTACATAACTCACAACGGCATCGCAAGCCCACTCACCACTACAAGGTGACGATCCAGCTCCAGATGGGGTTCCTTGTCCCACTCACAGCTCCTGAGCCCCAGAAAGACATGCCAAGGGCTCTCCTTTCCCCATAACCGTACCTCGAGGTGCTCACCAGTGATGCTGCTTGTACGCTTTCATCCCTGCCCTGCCATTTTGATCAGCTTATTTCATTGTTGGAAGCCGCCCATTGCAACTTTCCTTCACCCACAGGATCAGTGGGTGCAACTCTGCACGGATGAAACACTGAAAGAAAGCTGGTCTTAATGTGAGGGCATGCGTGGATTGTATCCAATTTGTTTTTGGTGGAGGATTTTCTTCTGGGGGTGGGGGGTTACTTACCTCAGCTGTGCTTCTGGGGAATCTCATCTGCAAACTAAGCGAGTAATATTTCACCGAAAAGCAGTGAAGACCGATGGCTCCAAGGTCAGTGGGGCAATTAATCCGCTCCGGGTTTTAGTCCAAACTTTAGTAAGAACCAAGGTGCGCACTTTGGACAGCTCCTTGAAAGTCCAGATAAAACCCAGAGCAGATTCACTGCCCCACCAGCATTGGCACCACCAGTCTCCTCTGCTCTTCAGTGAAATATAACTCAGTTTGCTGAGATACGCAGTATTTTGGCCAGGGTTGGGGAACCTTTGGCCCTCCTCCAGACGTTACTGAACTACAGCTCCCATCATCCCTGGCCATTGGCCATGCTGTCTGGGTCTGACGGCAGATGTAGTTGAGCACCACCTGGAGGGCCCAAGGTTCCCCACTCCTGATTTATGTCCATTCACCAGGTGTGAGAAGAGAAAGATATTTGAGGTTTTACTGTGCGTTTCGGTGATTTGTGAGCCGCTCTGAGAGCCTTTTTGCCTGAAGAGTGGGGATGAAAAGGCTGTAAGTAAGTAAGTATGTTCACACCCCATCGAGTTGCTACTCAATTACTCCCTCTAATAGCAAACTCAGCTGGTGAGTGCTGATAGGATGGGAGCCAGAACAGGGCCACTGAGAAAACAGGATGAAGATACGAGCACGCTCAGGGGAACCTGGAGGCTTGCAGACGTGCAACAGGAAAAAAATCTGAAAAACAGGAACCCGAGGAGATTAAAATAAATAAATAAAAAGCAACCCTCCCCAAACAAAGCCAGCTTCAGTGCCATGTAACTTATAGCATCCTAAAAGAGGGTGTGGCTAACCAGAACCCTGAACAGCCTCACTCCCGCTTAGGACGATGATACGCTGCACCATTTTGTTGCACGCCCCCATTTGTTCTAAAGCTGAATCCAACACTTAAAGATGGGGTCTTATTTTAGCAGACTGGAGAGACATACACTCCGTGTGCCTTTCCTACAATACCCAGGAGTTCCCTTTGCAGCCCATCCCCTGCTCTCTCTTTTTCCTCTGTCTCTCTTTGCTTGAAATGCACATCGCTCAGAGTCACGCTGCATTGCAGGCTTTGTAGTCTATGCAGGTACTGCGTGCAAAGTCACAGGAGTGAAAGGGAGTGGGGAAAGAGTTGAGGTACCGGGTAGCACCACGGACAGCTCCCAGTGGGGGCTGACAGCCAGACAAGCTTAACTTGAACATTGCTAGCAAACTCTGGCTGAACCTTAAGAGGGTTTGGGAAACCTGGTGCCCTCCCTGTCTTGATGAACTATAACTCCCATAAGCTCCAGATGATGGGAGTTGTAGTTCAACAACAGCTGGAAGGCCACAGGTTCCCCACCCCTGCTGTGACCTGTATGGTGGCCACATTCTCTTCTGGGCAATGTCCCAGGGGCCAAGTGCCACTGATGGGTGGGGCCAGAGGCCAAAGTGGATGGGGCAATGGATGCACATTTTGCCTTTGCACAGAAGGCTCGTTTTTACACATGCGCCCCTCCCTGTCCTCCAATCAAACAAGAGATATTACCAGAGTTCAAGGACACGTCCTAGCCAGGCGAAAAAGCACTCCGGGGTGTGTCCAGTGGCAGGCCTACTCAGAGTAGACATTGAATTAATCAACATGGCTAACTTAGGTACAATAACTTCAATTAGGGATAGCCGTGGATGTGGCTAGAGTGGCGGCGCGGCCGGATGAGAGCTCCAAGGGCCAGAAGGAGAGGTTGGGGGCGGCACATTCACCATGGCCCCTGGCCCTGAGGTTCCCTGCTTTTGCTACAGAGCCCTGATTCTTTATGGGCAGTTGGGATGCCCCCACCCTCGAGATTCGAGAAGGTGCTGCAAAGGAGGAGGCAGAGCCGCAGCGGGAGGACTTGGCACGGCGTCAGCCGTTGCCCGATCAATAACTCCCCATATTTTGCTTTTACGGCAGGGCCTGGCACTTAATTGAGGATACAGAGAATTATGGGCCAGGAGCTGCCAGGCAGGGTGGGAATGTCATCCCATAAACGTGGCTGCTCCGCTCTGGGAAAAGGGACAGCAGCTGGAGAGAGGCTGTGGGCAAGGAAATCCTCCCTCCCTTGAGGGTTATCCCTGAATTTGCAGCGGAGGCTGGTCCGTTAGGGCAAATGCAGCAGTGCCCCACCAACCTCGGTCTGCCCTCTGCCAGCCCCTCCCTGCCTGCCTTCTTCCTTGCAGCAAGTCCAGGGGGTGGCACTGCCTTGTCCATTTCCTCCGCCATAGTCTCAGCCCTTGTAGAATTCAGCAGGGGGGAGGTCGGGGGGGGCAAAACTCAAATGGGTCAAGTCTGCCTGTCATTGGCTCTGGCTCCACCTACTGCTGGGCTTCCTGCTTCCCGCCCTGCCAGTCCCAATGGGTGCCAAACACCACCGCCCTGAAACCTGAATCTGACACTATGCCAATGCCCTTCTAGTTGTAGGGGAGGAGAGGGGGCATCCCTAGCCTGGCTGGAGAGGAAGCAGACAGCTTCATCGCCCCTCCCAGAGGAGTGGGGTAGGCCTGGGAAACCAGCAACAGGGGGGGAGAAACCCATTGCGGAAAACTCCCCCCCTTCTCTGAGTCCAATTACCAGGACTTGCACCTGCAACACAGAAAGCTGGCATATGCCAGGTCATTGTCCATCTATTATTATTATTATTATTATTAATTTATTTATACCCCGCCTTTCAGCCAAAGGCCCTCAAGGCAGTTTACAAAGAAAAATAAACAGAAGTATAAAAATACATCAATGAAAGCAATACAGTCCACAAAAATTAAGGACAGTGGCACAGTAACTATCCCTAACTGCCACAGAGACCTTTCCCAGTCATGGCTGGTCCATTAGGGTGCATGCGGAGCTGCCCCGCCAACCACAGTCTGCCTTCAGTCAGCCTCGATCTGCTTGCCTTCACACTTCACCCCCCCCAGTCCAGGGGGTGGGCCTGGCTGTCAGCTGCCTCCTCCTCAGTCTTAGTGTTACCCTTGCAGAACTCAGCAGCGGGGAGAAGGGGGACAAAACTAGAATTAGGTGGCTCTGCCTGTCATTGGCTCCGGCTCCGCCTACTCTGGGGCTCACTGCCGTCCGCCCTTGGATGGCTCCTTGAAAGTTTGGATTGGAACCCAGCGCAGATTCACTGCCCTGCTGATATCGGAGCTGCCAGCCTCCACTGACTCCTCCTCTCCTTGAAATCTTTTGCCATTGCAAGAAATCCACAACTATGAAGGAGCATCCTTATTTGAGAAAGAGAACAGAAGAGAAAGTGGACTGAAACAGAGTCAAAGTTGATTGAAATGGTTTCCCAGTTTTGCTCTCTAAGCTACTTTGATCACGTCCGCACCATCCATTCAAAGAACCCCAATGCCACTTTAAGAGTTTTAGCTTCCCCCAAAGAGCCCTTGGAATGGTTGCTTGTTTACAGTCTCCTAACACTACAGTTCTGAAGATTCTTAAGGTGGACCTGTGGCTCTTAAAGAGGTATAAGAGTGTTTTAAATGGATGGTGCAGAGGTGACCTTTAAGAACTAAACCAGTATATGCATGTTCAAAAGAAAGAAAGAAAATAGGACATCGGAAGATAGGATTGAGTCAGACCATTGGTCCATCCAGCTCAGTATTGTCTACACTGACTGGCAGCAGCTCTGCAGGGTTTCAAGCAGGAGTTTTTCCCAGCCCTTCCTGGAGATGCTAGGGATTGAACTTGGGACCTTCTGCATGCAAAGCAGATGCTCTACAGAAAGAAAGAAAGAAAGAAAGAAAGAAAGAAAGAAAGAAAGAAAGAAAGAAAGAAAGAAAGAAAGAAAGAAAGAAAGAAAGAAAGAAAGAAAGAAAGAAAGAAAGAAAGAAAGAAAGAATTGTTTTCTTCCTCCCTCCCACTCCTGTTTTTCCTTTTGTCTTTTAGGGTAAGGCAAAGACTGTCTCCCTATTCATATTTGTAAGCCACTCTGGAAGCCTTTGTTCAGCAGAGCATATATTAGGGGCTTTCACCCCAGCTTGCTTTGCACACCAACCCCACCACCTAACCCCAGGAAGAGGAACTCCAGGCACCCTTCACCCACCACCACCTGTTCCTCTGCACCTCACCCAGGAAGCCACAGCCCTCCACTGCCACATGACCCCGGTGCTGCCAGGCCTTGCCACCACCACCGCCTCGCCTCCCCTTACTGCCACCTCTCCTGCCTGCCTCCCTCGCCCACTTACCAGCCTGCCTCACCTACCGCTGACACGGTCCCACAGCATTTAGAAGGCTGTCATCACATGATTACAGTGTGATGGCAGCCTGGTGTAGTGGCTAAGATGTTGTACCACGACCTAGGAGACCAGGGTTCAAATCCCCACATAGCCATGAAGCTCACTGGGTGACCTTGGGCCAGTCACTGCCTCTCAGCCTCATGAAAACCCTATTCATAGGGTCACGATAAGTCGAAATCGACTTGAAGGCAGTACACACACACACACGTATACACACTAAAAAAAAGTCAGGTGTCCTGCATTGTGAAAGGAGGAGATCAGACTCAATGCTCTTCTGTAATGTCTCAGTCTCTCGGACTCAGTGCTTTATGTGCAATGACTCTTGCAATATGGCTCCTCCAGAGCTGATGTTGAAGGTGTCACTGTGACACAAGCGGGGGGAGGGGGGAGAGAGAGAGAGAGAGAGAGAGAGCGAGAGAGCGCAGTGGAACAAGATGTCCTGGGGGAGCCTGCCGTTTGACTCTGCTCCTGTACTGTGGTTCCTCCGGAGCGCAACTCCAGACAACCGTGGCATGAAGCGAGCCGGGGGGGGGTCTTTGATATGCTGCTCTGGGGGAACCCTCCAGAGAGAAGGCTTCAAAGCCAAAAGCTTGGCTCCCTTTGGATGGGTTCGCCTTTCATCCAGAAGATGGCAGGGAGAGGAACAGATGCCTGCCTATTCTCCTTGGGCAGTGATGGGTGACTCTTAGGAGGGGCGTTGGTAAGAAAGCAGACCTGTCTGTGTATCTCACATGAGACACAGGCCCCATCTGAACTACACATTTCAAGAAGTATCATATCACTTTAAACAGCCATGGCTTCCGCCAAAGAATCCTGGGAAGTGTTGTTTGTAAAAGGAACTGAGAGTTGTTAGGGGATCCCTATTCCCCTCACAGAGCTACAGTTCCCAGAGTGGTTTAACAATCAATCCCTCTTCCCAGGGAACTCTGGGAACAGTAGTTCTGAGAGAGGAATAGGGACGACTCCTAACAAACTACAGCTCCCAGGATTCCTTGGGGGAAGCCATGAGTATTTAAAGTGGTATAAGCATTCTTTAAATGTATAGCTCAGCTGGGGCCAGACACATAACCCACCCCCATTCAGATTCTACAGAAAGGAAATGCCAATCAATCTTTGGCAGCTACCTAATGTCCTATGGGGTGACAAGGACTGCGTACAGAGCAGGAGTCTGCAACCTCTTTGGGCCAACAGGCCCGTGTGGGATTTTGAGAAAGTGCCGTGGGCCCCAGTCACAGTACGGCTGCCATCAGATGTGTAGCATAACACATCTGCCTCTGGACGCTGTCTACTAAGGGTCACCAGTCTGTCACCCACAGGCACCAGTGTGCCCACCAGTATTTCCTATGGGGCCTGGGAGAGATCTCAGTAAATATCCCTTCAAAAAATGTAAATGTACTGCCTTCAAGTCGATTCCGACTTATGGCGACCCTATGAACAGGGTTTTCATGAGGCTGAGAGGCAGTGACTGGCCCAAGGTCACCCAGTGAGCTTCATGGCTGTGTGGGGATTCAAACCCTGGTCTCCCAGGTTGTAGTCCAACACCTTCACCACTATGCCACACTGGCTCTCAGACACCCACCATGCATGAGAGACTGTTTGCTCTTCCTGTTTGCTCTGGCGCAGCCCCTCCTACGCTGAGCACACCCCCTTAAACATGTTCGCATGTCAATGGATGCCAAGGCTGGATGCCCCCTTCATTTCTCAACAGTGGAGAGGTGCAAAGAGCTTGCAAGCATGGCCGTGAGTGGTGTAGGTGCCTATCTCTCCTCATTGATGGGGCGACATGCACCCAGCATTTTATGGTTCTTTTTTCCTGTTCTTTTAGATGTGGCCGCTGTTGCACCATGCCCCCATGACCACACTTTTCTTTTATGCCACATACCTCACGGTGGCCATTTTGTGTGATGCCATGCCTCCAAAGTAGCCATCTTGTGTCTTACGCCACATCCCCATATCAACCATTTTGTGTTATGCCACACACCTCAGAGTTGCCATTTTGTGTGATGCCATGCCACCAAAGTAGCCATTTTGTGCTATGCTGCACACTCCCTGGCAGCCATTTTGTGTTATTCTACGCATCCAATGGCGTACTGTGACTGACGCCCATGACACTTTCTCAAAATCCCACACGGGCCTGTTGGCCCAAAGAGGTTGCAGACTCCTACTCTGTACACAGTCCTTGTCACCCCATAGGACATTAGGTAGCTGCATTATGCCAAGTCAGACCACTGGTCCTTCTTGACATTATGCCAGGTCAGACCACTGGTCATAGTCGGGACCCACAAATCCATCCACATGTTCATACTTCATCCACACGCGTCCATTCATCAGGATCATCTTTTCTTCCTGGGCTTCCTCTTTTCAGCCTGCACATGAAACACACGGCTTAGCGGTCAATGGAGGGAGAGGGGATCTCTTCCGTTATCAACAGCTATGGTGGCTGGTGGCTCCATGTTAGTGGGGCAGTGAAATCCGCTCTCGGTTTTAGTCCAAAAGTTAAAGGAGCTATCCAAAGTGCTGAAACCTATGTCAAAAATAGGTTTGGCACCATGGACAGCTCCTTGAAAGTTTGGGCTGAAACCCAGAGTGGATTCCACTGCCCCACTGACATGGAGTCAGCAGGGTGACCAGTGGTGGCTGGTGCCCACTGGGACTGGTGGGGCGGAAGATAGGGAGCCCAACAGTAGATGGCGCCAGAGCCAATGAGAGGCAGAGCTAACTAATTCTAGCTTTGCCCCCATCCTCCTCCCCCCTGCTGAGTTCTACAAGGGCCACACTAAAACAAGGGGGGAGGAGAAAGCTGACGGTCAAGGCTGCCATCCCCAGGAATGGTTGCAAGTAAGAAGGCAGGCAGATAGGACGGCTGGGGAAAGGCTGGCTGAAGGCAGCCTGAGGTTGGAGGGGCACTGACGCATGTGCCCTAACAGACCAGCCACCACTCTGCAGCCATGCCCCATTTTCCCCACTGAGCAGCTGTTTCTTGTGTGTAACTCAACAACAAGCCAGCTTCCCTCCCCCAACTGATTTTGTTTAATAGCCAGCCTAACGACAACAATAAGTTCTGCAGCACTCAAAATCTTCCTTGCTATTTGGTGTACTCGCTTCTAAAATAAACATTTTGTACTCATTTCCTCACCTTAAAATGCATCTCTTTTGTTATGCATTCCCTTCATAAAAGATACATGTTTGAACATTGATTTTGGAGCCCAAACTGCATTGCAAAAGTCACAGAGAGTTGCACAATCCCATTGCTAAGAGCATCCAAAAGTCGGAGAGCTGCAAATTACGTTTGTTTGCTTTAAAATGCAAAGCAAACAGAAATCTCTTCAATTCCTGTCACCCGACTTTGGATTTTGGAATAAAATAATTGATTAAAGAGGAAAAGCTAACCTTCAATCAAAAAAGAGGAACAGTGAAGCCACACCAAGTCAATCTTATCTTTTGTGCACATCAGCCTGATCTAGGGATGTGCCAGGATTCCACCCAATTCGGATTTGGTACTGAATTTTCCATTAATTTGCTTATTCTCAATCGTTGAGGATCAGATTTTAATGTAGCAAATTTCCATGCCTAATTTTGAAATGGACTTAAAAAAAATCTGCCTCTAAAATTTCAATTACAAGAATAATTTATCAGTATTTCCCTTAAAAATATTGATAGTGTCAATATTTTTTCTGAGTGAAAAAAAACACCACAGATCAGCAAAGGCAGGGACTAGTGGATAAAGAACAAATTCAGATTGATGCCAGCCTGTTAAGTTGACAGAATGTTATTGAACTGGCACCAGCCTAAGGATCCCATCCCTAGTCTGATCTCAACCTTCACTCTTGATTAAACTCTCCTTGATTGCTAGAAACCAACCATGTGATCACACCACATGACCAACCACGTTTTGTAGGAGGAGCTTCTTTACGACTTGGGCTAATCAATCCACTGAATTCCTTTTGCCCAAATGTGTCTTCTAAATTATATTCCTGTTGCATGGGGATTAATGGCAGGGCAACAAGAATGGACTTTACATGTCCTGATGGTCGCTAAGAGATTTATACTTCAAGCCTGGAAGGACAAATACCCACCATGTATTAAGCAATGGTTTGATGACCTAAACGTCCTCGCTGTATTTGAGCGTACTTTCGATAAACAACAGCTTTGCCAGGACAAGCATTTGGACATTTGGATGGCATATATTGATCTATACGTGTAAACTAAAATGGATGTATTGAAGTTTAAATGCATTGTTAATGTGAGCTGACAGAGTTTGTTTTTCCTTTCTGTTTTGTTATTTTTTCTTTAATGAAATTGCAATCGATCAAAAAGTGTTACTATGCTGTTGTTCCCCATCTAAAATCCCCCCATCGGCCTGGGAATGTGTATGTGGAGAGGGGGGAGGATTTTGAATTCCAGGTAGCTGTGGGAGGAAATTCCCAGGTAACCTTCTGATAGGATGGCATTTGCAGGATGCCCTCTCCAGCAAAGCTCAATGATCCACTGGGGATGTAGGCAGTGAGGCAATCTTTTAGGTATCCTGGGAAGAGGATCTGACTGTTAAACCGCTCTAGAAACTGTAGCTCTGTGAGGGGAATAAGGGTCTCCTAAGAACTCTCATCACCCTTCACAAACTACAGTTCCTGGGATTCTTTGCGGGGGAAAGCCATGACTGTTTAAAGTGGTATCTTAGTGCTTTAAATGTATAGTGCAGATGGGACCTAAAAATAAATGGAAAACCTGGAGGTGGAGGCCAAAAACAATTAGACAAAGGCCACCTGAAATAAACGAGTCTTTGGGTTTTTGTCTTGCACATGTATTTTTAAAGAGGGAGAGGGAATCAATGGAACTGATATTCTGGTATTCTGATATTCTGGTAAAAGGAGCCTGTAGATAGGGGGCAATAAGGAAAAAGAAGCATGAAGACATGAAATTAAAGGGAAAGTTATGGAAGGGGGGGTTTAACAAGCAACAAAGAACCAGGAGAACACGAAGACTGGAGGGAAGAATAAGAGCAGGAGTGAGAAACCTTTTTCAGCCCATGACAGCAAGTGGAGGTTGGTTTTCCAAATTGCACAAAGTATTGGTTCCCCTCTATTCGGCACTGCTTAGGCCTCATCTTGAGTACTGCGTCCAGTTCTGGACACCGCACTTTAAGAAGGATGCAGACAAACTGGAACGGGTTCAGAGGAAGGCAGCAATGATGATCAGGGGACTGGAAACAAAGTCCCTATAAGGAGAGGTTGAAAGAACTGGGAATGTTTAGCTTTGAGAAGAGAAGACTGGAGAGAGATATGATAGCCCTCTTCAAGTACTTGAAAGGTTGCCACACAGAGGAGGGCCAGGATCTCTTCTCGATCGTCCCAGAGTGCAGGACAAGCGGTTACAGGAAGCCAGCTGAACATCAGAAAAACGTCCTAATTGTTAGAGTGGTATGACAATAGAACCAATGACCTCAGGAGGTGATGGGCTCTCCAACACTGAAGGACTTCAAGAGTCGCCTGTTGGGGATGCTTTAAGTTGAATTCCTGCACTGAGCAGGGGGTTGGACTCAATGGCCTTATAGGCCCCTTCCAACTCTACAATTCTATGATTGGTCCATTAGGGCGCATGGGTCAGTGCCCCACCAACCTCAGTCTACACTCAGCCACCCCCCGCCTGCCAGCCTCCTTACATAAAACCAATCCAGGTTTGTGGCACTGCCTGTCAGCTTCCTCCTCCTTCTTAAGTGTTGTTCCTTGTGGAACTCAGTAGGGAGAAGGCCGGGAAAGATATTAGAATTATTTGGCACTGTCTGCCATTCGCTCTGGCTCCACCTACTCTTGGGCTTCCTGCCTTCCGCCCCGCCAATCTCATTGGGCACCAGGCACCACTGCCGAGGGCCACATTCCTTACTTGGCAACCTTCTGGGGGTCCAGTGGGAGGCAGGGCCAGAAGCAAGAAGGGGAAGGGGTAACAAATGTTAATTTTATCTTTGTCCTCATGAAAATAACGTACAAAAGTGTGTTATGTTAGGAAAAGCTGCTTTGCAAAAAATGTGTAGATGAGGCAAAATTGTACACCAAAGTGAATATGTTAGGATAAATTCACACAAAAGATGAATTTTCGTGAGGACTTTTTTTAAAAAATGCAGATTCTTGTGGAAATGTGGAGAACTGAACTCAAGGTTGGAAAAATGTGCAACTGAAACAGACAGATTCGCCCAGCCCAATTTCCACCCCTAAACAGTAGGGAGGGGGAGAGCTGGGTTGGAAATAGACTGATCCATCCCTAATCAATAGTGGGAGCGAAGCTTTCATTCTCAGTAGAAGGAGAATCAAACAACTCCCGAGGATTCAAAAAAGCAGGATGCGGTTTTGATTGGAGGCTCCTTGGGGAAAGGACCTGTCGCTAATATGCTCACGGGATGGTGAGAAGATGCTCCCTGCTTCTTGTCCCCTTCCCTCCCAAAATTCTTACATTTAGAGATAGACTGCTTCTGTCTGTGGAGGCTCTACAGACACTGGAGGTGCTATACAAGAAGAAAGCATCACGTTCTGGATAAGCCCTGTTGTTGCTGCCATTTTCTCAAGCTGAGCTACATCCAAATCCCTCTCCATTTCATCTCCGTCACAGACAGGATGTGAAGTTCCTCCTTAGAATGCTTCCATTCCTCCCACCCTTCTCCACAGCCTTCAAAAAAGGACCATTACCAAGCCAAGCAACCTATTTGCAATTTAATCTCATCAAAGTTGAGCAGTTCCCCCCCCCTCAAGAATCGGCTGTGGAAGGCTTTGAGGGTTCCCCAAGCTGCACATCTCCGCTTTCATCTAGGAGCGGATGGGCCCTTTCAAGATCTCCACCTCCACTCTCATCTTCTTCTTCATCTCCCCCTCCCTGTTCCGCAAAAAGCTCCTTCTCCTTTCGACTGGAGCTGCAGCAAATCTGGGTCGGGGAGTGGGATTCGCAAGTAGGTTTTGCTGACCGACATTTGAGTAGAAGGGAAAATATATCAGAGGCTTATCAAATTACCCATGGTGCGAAGAAAGTGGTTAGAGCAGAAAGGGGGTACATGAGGGCTGGGAGCTGGATGTAGCTGTCCAGGCCTCTCTATCTGTTGGGCCAATTGTGGGCCCAACTGAAGAGTGTTGGTGTTTAAAGCCCTAAACGACTTACGCCCCTAAATATCTGAAAGCCCACCTCCTCCCCTGCAGACCCTGTCAGGTGCTCAGAGCAGCAGAGGGCCCTCTTGGTACTTCCACCGCCCTCAGAAGTTCAGGGGGTGGCAGCCCCTAAGTTGTGGAACTCTCTCCCCCACAGAGGTGCACCTGGCAACTTCACCGTGCAATCTGGGGGGGGGGGGGATTGCTGAAGGCGCAGCTCTTCAACCTGGCCTCCGCCACCTGAGCGGTGCGTTTTTAGGACCCACCCTATTTTTGTCATTGTAAATTGTTGTAAATTTGTAAAGTTGCATTGCAAATGGTGGTAACCCACCCAAATCCCCAACCCTTCAGGAAAGCCCTTTATGCACTGAGAAATTTTGTCCGGCTCGTCATGCTTGGTGGCATTGGGTTATCAAACACCATTTGCCCCAGCGGTTCTTCTTCGTCTCAGTGGGGAGAGTTACTGTTGCCTTCAGGTCCTGCTTGCGGGCTTCCCATTGGGAGATCTGGTTGGGCAGTGTGAGAAGAGGATGCTGGACTAGATGGGCCACTGGCCTGACCCAGGAGCCAGGCTCTTCTGACATTTGTTGTTGTTGTTATATGCCTTCAAGTCGATTACAACTTATGACAACCCTATGAATCTTTTTTGGATATATTCATAGGGTTTTCATGGTAAGAGGTATTCAGAGGTGGTTCACCAATGCCACGTCGGGTGTGTTCAGGGTAGCATGGCCTGATGTTCTTAAGGTCCTTTTAAACCAGAAGTTCTGGGACCTTCTGCCTGCACAGTATAGACTTCACTCCTGAGCAACACATGGTTAAGTCTTTGTGGATGGTATATTGCATCTTTCTAATGACCCAGATCCTTCATTTGCATAATGTACACACCTTACAGAATCCTTCTTTTCTTGGTACAGGATGTGTGTGATCTTGGTGGTGGACTGTTGTCCATTTCTTTGCTCTGAGTCTTCACAGACCCGTTGGTCATCCCTTGGCTGAAGAAGGGGGAGGTCAGATGAAGGTCTGAGCCTTTTCTTAGAATTACAGACCCTGCGGCTGAACTGACGTGATATTTAAGCCACCGAGGCCCAAGCGGAGATTTTCCGCTCTCCCCCAGAAAGAATGTGCTCATACCAAAACAAAAGGTCTTGCTGAGAAGACATGAAATCGCCTTCAAAAGAGCACAGACAAAAGAACCACAGCCAAGGGAAGATGTCCCAGACAGAGAGAGCGCCTGGTGCAAAGGCTACAGAGCTGGAAATTGAAGGGGGTGCGTGATGAAAATAGAGCAAGGAAATATTGCAGCAGGGGGGGAACTTGATTTGAATATGACAAATGAACCTAATTTAGCATTAATTGATTGCCACTCAGAAGGCGCTAGTGCTTCTGGAGCAACAGACAAGGCATCTCGCCTCTGTCCAGAAAGAAGGGGGGGGTGAAAGAGGAGATGGGGAAAGAAAGAATGTACTGATGCGATTGCTGCTACCAAGGTAACTTCAAGTAAGGACATGTGAATCCTGCCCTTTTTATTTCCATGGATATTTACTAGCAATTGTCTTTCAAAAAGCCACTGGCTGACATTCCGTCCCATGCTGGCCTGGGAAACGGAGGCAGAGCGACGGAAAGAGAAGTGGGAAGAAGGGAGCGGATCAGAGGGGTGCAGCTTCATTCTGCCCTCCAGATGCTGCTGTGGAGGCTAGTTTGGAGGGGAAAAGGGGGCATCGGGCCACCAATCTCAGTCTGCCCTTAGCCAGACTCCACCTGCCTGCCTTCTTACTTATAACCAGTCCAGGGGCTGGCACTTGCTGCCGCCTTCCTCCTCCTCAGTTTCAGTGTTGCCCCTTGCAGAACTCAGCAGAGAGGAGGAACGTGGGGACAAAAGTAGAATGAGCTGTCTCGGCCTGTCGTTGGCTCTAGCTCCACCTGCCGTTGGACTCCTGGTCTTCCACCCCACCAGTTCCAATGGGCACCAGCCACCACTGACTCTAACTCCAGTCATCCTCTACCGTTGGCCTTGCTGGCTAGGGATGTTGGAAGCTGAAGTCTAACAACATTTAGAGGGCACTCCGTTGACTGCCCCTGTCTTAACCTTAACCTCTGGGTACCCAAGTCCCTGAAGTTCCTCCTCCCGAGCGATGTTGGGGCTCGTGTCACCAGTGGCACCCCTTCCTTTTACTCCAACAGTGGCCACTTACTGCATCGCCAGCCAAAGTCAAAACAAGTCCACTATGACAATTGCTTCAGTGCCTCTGTACTAAGAAGCCCACTTATAGAATCATAGAGTCATGGAATAGTAGAGTTGGAAGGGGCCTATAAGGCCATCAAGTCCAACCCACTGCTCAATGCAGGAATCCAATATACATATATATATATATATATATATATATATATATATATATATATATATCACACACACACACAGAGGCATAAAAGAGGACCCAGATTTGCATAAAATGTGCATATGCTCATTTCTTCTATGTGTAAATCAGAGGTCTAGGAATCTCCATATGGCCATCAAAACCCTCCTTTCCCTGGGCCAACCCCTCTGGGAGAGAGAGAGAGGCATAGTGTTAGCAAGCGTGTCTCAGGCAAGGACACTCAGCAAAGCCTCTGTATTACTCCCTGTAGGAAAGCACCTATTCCGGCACAACATGTCTTTTGCAACCCACAACACCCAACCACACAGGTTTCCCATTTCCTGTCTGGTGTTTCAAGGTCTGTAATCCCAAGAAAGACCTCTAAGTCCCAATTCTGATGTGCTCACCTTGACCTCCTGTGCAACCCAGTGGGCTCCTACCGGGAGAAAAAGGGCGAGATATAAATCTAATAAATAAATAAACCAAACACAGCTGTTTGAACAGGTGTGGCCTCTTGCCCACTGTAAAGTGTATTTGCATGTGTACTGGGCGGAGAGAGAGAGAGATTCTGAAATATCTGAATATCTGGTTTGATCCACATTTTCAAGTGAATACTGAGTTGAACGCCCTAGACTCAAACATGGATCAGGGACAGTTATTTCAGGGACAGTTATTCTTCCGTTTTTGCATTTCTCTGAATGCTGCGATACTTTTCTCTGCTCAAAAGCGCATTCTCTCTCTCTGTATATATGAGAAATGCATTACAATGTATATTTTGTGGGGAGAAATATGTTCAAATACCACACAAATGTTGGGGTGCGGATGTAACAAAATCCAGATTGAGGCAGAAACCCAGATGGAATGGATCCAGGAATGAATCCACGCAAATTAGTGGTGGAGCATCTGCTTTTATTCCAGACGGTCCCAGATCCAACTTCCAGCATCTCCAGGTAGGGCTGAGAGATACCTCAGCCTGAAACCATGGAAAGCAACTGCCAGTCAGTGTAGACAATATTGAGCCAGATGGAGATATTTGCCCTAAAATGAGGGAGAATTTGCATGAGGATTTTTTTGAAGATAAAAATTTTGCAAATTGCCACCAAAAAAATATATATGGAGAACTGAATTGAAGACTGGAAAAATTAGAAACAGAGAGAACTGAAACAGATGGCCTTTCCATCCCTGTTCACCGGTGAGGAGAGTGCTGTTGCGCTCAGGTCATGCTTGTGGGCTTTCCAGAGGCATCTGGCTGGCCACCGTGAGAAGAGGATGCTGGACTTGATGGACCGCTGGCCTGATCCAGCAGCCAGGCTCTTCTTAGGTTCCCAAGGGTGGGCAACTGCAGAATATATGAATGCAAGACAAAGTAAGGATTGGAGAAGGGAGAGGGACAAGCTCAGTTAGCAATCCTCGATGTGAAAACAGTTATTACCAACATAACCCAATTTTCATCTGCAAAATGCTAGCAGATACGTACGGAGATCTGACAGGCTTCTATTAATCTTTTTATGACGCTCTGTACAAACGGAACCTCATACTGTTATTGTCGCTTTCGTTTTCTCTCACCGAAAAAGAAAGAAAGAAAGAAAGAAAGAAAGAAAGAAAGAAAGAAAGAAAGAAAGAAAGAAAGAAAGAAAGGAAGGAAGGAAGGAAGGAAGGAAGGAAGGAAGGAAGAAGAAAGAAAGAAAGAAAGAAAGAAAGAAAGAAAGAAAGAAAGAAAGAAAGAAAGAAAGAAAGAAAGAAAGAAAGAAAGAAAGAAAGAAAGAAAGAAAGAAAGAAAGAAAGAAAGAAAAAGAAAGAAAGAAAGAAAGACAGGTCGGTGGAATCTCTTTGTACTTAAATTTGTACTTCTGAAACAATCTCCTGTAGGAAGAAGAAATGTGTCAGACGGGGAAATTAAAAAAAAAAAAGGCAGTCACCTTTCTTTCCCTGCATTCCTGTAATATATTTGCACTGAGGTTTGCTAATACCGTGTCAACACTGCTGTTTGTCTTCTCTCGTACATTTGTTTGTCTTCTTTCCTACTCTGAGCTGCCCGGACCGCTCTCCTTCTCTCCCTCCATTTCCCCCCTCCTACCACAAGAAAAAAAATGGTTATGTATAGGGTATCTAATGAAGAAAGCTGAAGAGTAGCAAACAGTAGTGTAGTGGCAAATTCAGAAGTGAAGGGTCCTTTCATGTTAATCACAGCCATACCCCCTCCCTGTTTTTATTTTATTTTTTTGCTGTGGGGTTGAGAATGAGAACCTTGACAGTGCCTAGGAACAAATTAGCATGAAAGAGGAGAGTGTTAGCTGCTGAGAAGAGTCTTCTCACTGATTAACCCACCTCCTTTTACTCTGATTGGCTCCAATCCACAGGAAACAACAAGGAAGCATATTAGAAGGCTCTTAGTGGCTAACACACCCTTCCTTTGTGCTGATTGGCTTGTAAGATGCTGGAGATATATGGACCCTGCTGGGACCCAGCTCCCAAAGGAGTAAAGGATCTAAGAGACCCTGCATGACTACACCGCTGTTAGCAAAAGGAAGCATTCACAGTCACATTGCCCTGGGCTCCTGCTGGGAGGAAGGGCGGGATAGAAATCAAATAACAAATAAATAAATAATGTGGTTGGCTGAAAAAGAAGATAAAACTATCCAGCAGGGTTAGGGAACATGGTCCCCTTCGGATATGCTTACCTGATGTTCGCTGTCAGTCTCAGTCCCCCCTTTCTCCATCTGCAATATAACAACCTGCTGGATCAGTCCAGCAGCTCATCCGTCCAGCATCCTGTTAAGAACATAAGAACATAAGAACATAAGAACAGCCTGCTGGATCAGGCCAGTGGCCCATCTAGTCCAGCATCCTGTTCTCACAGTGGCCAACCAGGTGCCTGGGGGAAGCCCGCAAGCAGGACCCGAGTGCAAGAACACTCTCCCCTCCTGAGGCTTCCGGCAACTGGTTTTCAGAAGCATGCTGTCTCTGACTAGGGTGGCAGAGCACAGCCATCATGGCTAGTAGCCATTGATAGCCCTGTCCTCCATGAATCTGTCTAATCTTCTTTTAAAGCCGTCCAAGCTGGTGGCCATTACTGCATCTTGTGGGAGCAAATTCCATAGTTTAACTATGCGCTGAGTAAAGAAGTACTTCCTTTTGTCTGTCCTGAATCTTCCAACATTCAGCTTCTTTGAATGTCCACGAGTTCTAGTATTATGAGAGAGGGAGAAGAACTTTTCTCTATCCACTTTCTCAATGCCATGCATAATTTGGATGCCATCCGGGCCCGGTGATTTGTCAGTTTTTATATTGTCCATTAAGCTTAGAACTTCCTCTCTCGTTACCACTATTTGTCTTAGTTCCTCAGAATCCCTTCCTGCAAATGTTAGTTCAGGTTCAGGGATCTGCCCTATATCTTCCACTGTGAAGACAGATGCAAAGAATTCATTTAGCTTCTCTGCAATCTCCTTATCGTTCTTTAGTACACCTTTGACTCCCTTATCATCCAAGGGTCCAATCGTCTCCCTAGATGGTCTCCTGCTTTGAATGTATTGATAGAATTTTTTGTTGTTGGTTTTTATGTTCTTAGCAATGTGTTCCTCAAATTCTTTTTTAGCATCCCTTATTGTCTTCTTGCATTTCTTTTGCCAGAGTTTGTGTTCTTTTTTATTTTCTTCATTCGGACAAGACTTCCATTTTCTGAAGGAAGACTTTTTGCCTCTAAGAGCTTCCTTGACTTTGCTCGTTAACCATGCTGGCATCTTCTTGGCCCTGGCGGTACTTTTTCTGATCTGCGGTATGCACTCCAGTTGAGCTTCTAATATAGTGTTTTTAAACAACTTCCAAGCATTTTCGAGTGATGTGACCCTCTGGACTTTGTTTTTCAGCTTTCTTTTTACCAATCCCCTCATTTTTGTGAAGTTTCCTCTTTTGAAGTCAAATGTGACCGTGTTGGATTTTCTTGGCAATTGGCCAGTTACATGTATGTTTAATTTAATAGCACTGTGGTCACTGCTCCCAATCGGTTCAACAACACTTACATCTCGCACCAGGTCCCGGTCCCCACTGAGGATTAAGTCCAGGGTTGCCGTCCCTCTGGTTGGTTCCATGACCAACTGATCTAGGGAATAGTCATTTAGAATATCTAGAAACTTTGCTTCTTTGTCATGACTGGAACACATATGCAGCCAGTCTATGTCTGAGTAGTTGAAGTCACCCATTACTACCACATTTCCTAGTTTGGATGCTTCCTCAATTTCATATCTCATCTCAAGGTCTCCCTGAACATTTTGATCAGGGGGACGATAGATCGTTCCCAATATTAAGTCCCTCCTGGGGCACGGTATCACCACCCACAACGATTCTGTGGAGGAGTCTGCCTCTTTTGGGGTTTCGAGCTTGCTGGATTCAACGCCTTCTTTCACGTATAGAGCGACTCCGCCACCAATACGTCCTTCCCTGTCCTTCCGATATACTTTATATCCAGGGATAACCGTATCCCACTGGTTTTCTCCATTCCACCAGGTCTCGGTTATGCTCACTATATCAATGCTCTCCTCTAAGACCAAGCACTCCAGTTCTCCCATCTTGGTTCGGAGGCTCCTAGCATTAGCGTACAGGCACTTGTAAGCAGTGTCTCTCTTCAAGTGTCTTTGGCACTTGTGGTTAGGCCTGTGGTAATTTTGCTCTTCTGAATTTATATCCTGTGCCCCTGCTCTCACAATGCCTACTTCTAGGCCTACCCCTTTTAAAATTTCATCATTTCTTTGGTTTTTATCCCAGGGGGGAGGTTTATTCCGAACCGGACCTTTCTCAGCTCCTGTCGGGTTTCCCCCCTCAGTCAGTTTAAAAGCTGCTCTGCTACCTTTTTAATTTTAAGTGCCAGCAGTCTGGTTCCATTCTGGTTCAAGTGGAGCCCGTCCCTTTTGTACAGGCCCGGCTTGTCCCAAAATGTTCCCCAGTGCCTAACAAATCCAAACCCTTCCACCCGACACCATCGTCTCATCCACACATTGAGACTGCGAAGCTGGGCCTGTCTGGCTGGTCCTGCGCGTGGAACTGGTAGCATTTCAGAGAAAGCCACCTTGGAGGTCCTGGCTTTCAGCATCCTACCTAGCAACCTAAATTTTGCTTCCAGGACCTCACGGCTGTATTTCCCCATGTCGTTGGTGCCAACGTGCACCACGACCACTGACTCCTTCCCAGCACTGTCTACCAAACTATCTAAACGACGGGCGATATCCGCAACCTTCGCACCAGGCAGGCAAAACACCTTGTGGTCTACACGCCCATCACACACCCCACTGTCTATGTTCCTAATGATCGAATCACCCACTACAAGGATCCCTCCACCCCCTGGAGATATATCCTCGGCACGAGAGGATAGCCTCTGTGAAGCTCACAAGCACAACCTGAGCACAACGGCACACTCCCCCACCTGCAGTGCCCAGCAGCTGGTATTCAGAAGCATCCTGCCTCAGACAGTGGAGGGAGGATACAGCCACCCATACCTAGTAGCCGCTGAACGCTTTAACCTCCATGAATTTGTCTAACCTTCTTTTAAAGCCGTCCAAGTTGGTGGCCATCCCTGCCTCTTGTGGGAGCAAATGCCACAGTTTAACAATGCGCTGGGTGAAGAAGGTCCTTTCTTTTGTCGGTCCTGAATCTCCCAACGTTCAGCTTCATTTAATGTCCACAAGTTCTAGTGTTATGAGAGCAGGAGAAAAATGTTTCTGTACGCACTTTCTCCATGCCATGCATCTTTTAATAGGCTTTTATCCAGTCACCTCTGACTCGCCTTTTCTGTAAACTAAAAAGCCCCAAAGGCTGCAACCTTTCCTCATAGGTCATGATGCTATCATCTTGTCAGGAGGTTCATTCCACACGATATAACAGTCAGGCCTTTAATGTGTTGGCACCTATCCTTTGGAATTCCCTCCTGTTAGATATTAGACAGGCACTGTTTCGATTGTCTTTTCAGCAGCTCATGAAGACCTTCCTTTTTCAACACGTTTTTTAAAGTAGAGATCTTTCCCAGGCTCCATTTGTATTCCATCTGTATTTGAATTGTTTTTAGATGTTTTATCATGGAGGCGTTTGCTGCCCTGGGCTCATTCATTCATTCATTCATTCATTGCATTTCTATACCACCCATACCTGAAGCTCTCTGGGCGGCTTACAATTAAAAACATTAAAAACAAATATACAAATTTAAAAACACATTTTTAAAAAGCAATATAAAAACACATACTAAAATGCCTAGGAGAAGAGGCAAGTCTTGACTTGGTGCCGGAAAGATAACAGTGTTGGCGCCAGGCACACCTCGTCAAAAAGATCATTCCATAATTTCGGGGCCACCACTGAGAAGGCCCTCTCCCTTGTTGCCAGCCTCCCAGCTCCCCTCCAAGTAGGCACCTGGAGGAGGGCTTTGGATGTTGAGCATAGTGTACAGGTGGGTTCATATCGGGAAAGGCGTTCCATCAGGTATTGTGGTCCTAAGCCATGTAAGGCTTTATAGGTTAAAACCAGCACCTTGAATCGAGCTTGGAAACATACAGGCAGCCAATGCAAGCGGGCCAGAATCAGTTTTATATGTTTGAACCATCTGGTCCCTGTTACCAATCTTGTTGTTGTTGTTATGTGCCTTCAAGTTGATTACAACTTATGGCGACCCTATGAATCAGCGACCTCCAAGAGCATCTGTCATAAACCACCCTGCTCAGATCTTGTAAGTTCAGGTCTGTGGCTTCCTTTATGGAATCAATCCATCTCTTGTTTGGCCTTCCTCTTTTTCTACTCCCTGCTGTTTTTCCCAGCATTATTGTCTTTTCTAGTGAATCATGTCTAGTGAATCTGGCTGCTGCATTTTGCATAAGCTGCAGTTTCCAAACTGTCTTCAAAGGCAGCCCCTCATAGAGCGCATTGCAGTAATCTAAGAACATAAGAACATATGAAGAGCCTGCTGGATCAGGCCAGTGGCCCATCTAGTCCAGCATCCTGTTCTCACAGTGGCCAACCAGGTGCCTAACTTGGAGGTTACCAGAGCATGGACATCTGAAGCCAGGTTCTCTCTGTCCAGATGAGGGCGTAGCTGGGCCACCAACCGGACTTGGTAGAAGGCACTTCGTGCCACCAAGGCTACCTGAGCCTCAAGTGACAGAGATGGTTCTAGGAAAAAACCCCAAGCTATGAACCTGCTCCTTCAGGGGGAGTGCAACCCCATCCAGGACAGGTTGGACATCCACCATCCGGTCAGAAGAACCACCCACTAGCAGCATCTCACTCTTGTCTGGATTGAGCCTCAGTCTATTAGCCCTCATCCAGTCCATTGTCGCAGCCAGGCACCGGTTCTGCACATTGACAGCCTCACCTGAAGAAGATGAAAAGGAGAAATAGAGCTGTGTGTCATCAGCATACTGATGGCAATGCACTCCAAAGCTCCGGATGACCGCACCCAATGGTTTCATGTAGATGTTGAACGGCATGTGGGACAAAACTGACCCCTGCGGAACCCCATACTGGAGAGTCCAGGGTGCCGAGCAATGTTCCCCAAGCACCACCTTCTGGAGCTGACCCACCAAGTAGGAGCAGAACCACTGCCATGCAGTCCCTCCCACTCCCAACTTAGCCAGTCTTCCTAGAAGAAAGAAGGCTGGGGTTTAAATTTAATTATTTATTACCATCAGAAATAGTAAACAAACAACCAGAACCACCTCCCTTGCTAGATTGTTGTAAGGAACCAGCATGCTGTTGGAACTCCACCTCCCATCAGCCCCAGCTCAGACAGACAATGGTCAAGGTTAATGGGAGATGGAGTCCTGCAACATCTGGAGGGACACAGGCTCCTCACACCTGCTACGCTGATGTAGAAGACAAAGAGGAGAGCTGAAATGGATCCGGAGTGGCTCTTCTGCTCTGTGGAATCAATTATTTTATTTTAAGTTATTTTGTTTTTATTCAGCTCTTACGTGGGGCACCCAGTCATTTCCCTCTCATGGGATGTCTCAGACCCATCCTTCAACACACTCCAAGATCATTCCCTGGGCTGCCCCCGCAAATCAGAATTCATCAGAGACCCTTCTTTCTATATCTCCCACCCTTTCCCTTAGTATACATGGGGGGAGGGAGAAAAAGTTTCAACCCAAGGGCCACATTCTTCTGGGCAAACTTCTGGGGTCCACGTGCTACTGGTGGGCGGAGCCGGAGGCAAAAGTAGGTGCAGCAACTAATGTAAATGTTCCCTTTGTACGGCAGGCTAGTTTTGACACACACCCCTCTCTGTGTTCCATGATCGGAGATCAAGGACACATGCAAACCAGCTTTTGATATTGATCCCAGCTGATGGAAGCCTTCCACTGTACCCTCTGTGATTCTGTTCTTATTCGGTAGTGATTTTGCTGACGTACCACAGCGTGGGACTTAACATGTCAGTGTGATGCCCTCTGGATCTTGTGAAAGTGGGAAACGCAAACAGTGATGAATAATGCCTGTGGGTACTTGTATATTCATGCTTACTTGACTTGCATATGTTTGTATTTTTTTCCTTTGTGCTTATTGTCTCAAATCAATATAGATTTTTTTTTTTGAAGGACACATTCAAAGCAAGAAAAGACCCTCAAGGCTGGTACAAAGCAGAGCTGGAATATGGAGGAAGTCCCGAGGGGTGGATAGAAAGGCCTAGAGGGCTTCATTCAGCCCCCAGGCCTGATATTCTCATCCTCTGGCATGCACAGCCTCATCTCCCTATGTTACCCTCGGAGCTAGTGTTTTGTTGTAATCTGATTTTATTGGTCACTTTCCTCAAAATTAGCAGGTTATAAAACTGCAAAACTCCAGGTCAGATTTTAATCTGAGCCAAAGAAGAATTTCACTCTTCCCTCCATCTGTCCCAGGAAGGCTGCCAGAACCAGTTGAGTGATGAACGAGCCCCACTCAACGTCTTGGGGAGGGCCTGGATTCCACAGGAAAAATCATTCCATTGGCGGGAGGAGGGCCAAGTGAATTTGGGCTGCCTCAGATGCAACAGGAGTTCTTTCCGGTGGTATTTTGAGGGGTTGGGTGCGGAACAGCTCGCCTTAAACCAAGCCATCCTGATCTGAGCCTTGTTGTTGTTGTTAGATGCCTTCAAGTCGATTGAATATTTTTTTTTGGATATATTCATAGGGTCTTCATGGTAAGAGGTATTCAGAGGTATTTTCCCATTGCCTTCCTTTAAGCCTACGGCACCCAGTATTCCCAGGCGGTCTCCCATCCAAGTACTAACCAGGCCTGACCCTGCTTAGCTTCCGAGATCAGATGAGATTGGGCGTGTTTAGGCTAGTATGGCCGGAGGCTCATTGATGCAGTGGCAGCTGGCACTCATTGGGACTGGTGGAGCAGAAAGCAAAGAGGCCACCAGGAGGTGGCTCCAGAGCCAATGACAGAGAGAGAGAGCAAAATAATTCTGGTTTTGTACCCTTACTTCTGCCTGCCGAGTTCTACAAGGAGCAACACTGAGACTAAGGAGGAGGAAGCTGGCAGGCAAGGCCGGCCCCTGGACTGGATGTAAGCAAGAAGGCAGTCAGGCTGAGAGCAGATTGAGGTTGGTGGAGCAAGGGCACATAAGTCCTAGTGGGCTTGACTGCACAGTGAAAACGACAGTGATCTCCATAGAGGAGGGCTGCGTTCTCTTAGGGACAGTGATGGCTTGTGCCCATTTGGGACTGGTAGGGCGGAATGCAAGGAGCCCAAGAGGAGGTGGAGCCAGAGCCAATCAGAGGCAGAGCCAACGCATAATAGTTTTGTCCCCATCCTGCTCCTCCCTGGCGAGTTCTACACAGGCAAGGCTGCGGCTAAGGAGGACGCTGAAAGCCAGGCTCTCCACCTGGGCTGGTTGTTGAAAGTAAGAATGCAGGCAGGTGGGGGCCGGCTGAGAGCAGACTGAGGTTGGTGGGTCAGTGCCCCACTTGCCCTAATGCACTAGCCACCACTGCATCAATCACTAGGCCTTTTAAGGCCAGCTGTGGCAAGAACAGCGCACAGAGAGTCTGGGCCTGCAATCAGCAGTGCAGTGGCAAATTCAGAACTGCAGGGTCCCTTCATGATAGTCACAGCCCTTTTTGTTCGCTCCTGGGTTGAGAATGAGATCCTTGTTAATGCCTTCTCCCACAAAAAGAGGCGTCCCTAGGAGCCAATCGGTATGAAAGGGGAGAGTGTTCACTTCTGAGAAGAGTCTTCTCAGAATAGTGGGAAAAGGGTCTGGAACTCGCCTCCTTCCACTCCGATTGGCTCCAATCAGCAGGAAAGGAAGCATGTTAGAAGACTCTTCTCAGTGGCTAACATACTCCCCTTTCATGCTGAGTGGCTCATAGGATGCTAGCGACCCTGCTGGGACCCTGCTCCCAAAGTCGTAAAGTGTCTAAGACCTCCTGAGACCTTGGACAACTACACACCTGCCTGCAATGACCAGGAAAGGGCAGGGGACCTCCTCCCGTTGCCTTGGTCTGGCCTCCAATGGCCCGGCTCCCAAGCAAAGGCAACGGGCATCTGCAGAAAGGGGAGCCAACATACCCTCCAAACTGCCTCCCCTCCATCCATCAGAAGAGTCTTTCCCCCCTTTTGCTCATCTGAAAGATGCCATATGGCTTCCCTCTGTCATTGGCAAAAAGAAAAAGGAATAAAAGGCAACGGCCAAGAATCTGTGCAAGCCATGAGGGATTAGCTCCAGAGATCCACTTTGTCGCCTGGTGGATGTTCCAGGGCTGCTGTTGGGTCGCTGCCTTGAGCCACCCACAAGACTCTTTTCCCTTCCACCCCCAATTCCGAGAACAGGCGTACAGCTGGAACTGAAAGTCCCAGGAAAGCTGCCAGATTGCTCGAATGATGGATGAGCCCCACTCAGTAGTGTCTTGCGGGAGTGGGGAGGAGAGAGAGAAGGACAGGGAGGAATTGGCTGTGAGCGTAAAACGCAAGACGGCTTGCATTGCAACGGGTTTCAAAGAATCAAGGAATCAGGCAGCCGCTATATCCAGCCCTGCCGCGTCTACCAAGATCCCTCACAAACAGCCCCCCCCGACTGAGGGAGATCAGTGGTGGTTGGTGCCCATGGGTACTGGGGGAGGAGGGCAGAAGGCAGGGAGCCCCACTGCAGGTGGAGTGAGAGCCAATGAGAGGCAGAGCTAACTAATTCTAATTTTGTCCCACTCCTCCTCCCTGCTGAGTTCTACAAGGGGCAACACTTTGCCACCCTGGGCCCCTGCTGGGAGGAAGGGCGGGATATAAATCAAATCAATCAATCAATAAAGCACAGAGACCAGGGCCACCCTCCCAGAGTGGCTTGAAGTAAGAAGGCAGGCAGGTGGACTTGCAGGAATCGAGTTTGGTAGGACAGTGCTCCATTTGCCCTAACAAACCAGCCTCCCTGGGGGAAGATGCTAGATACGTTCACACCATGCATTTATTCCACTATTACCCCACTTTAAATGGTCCTGGCTTTCCCCAGAGAATCCTAGGAACTGTAATTCCCAGAGAGGTTTAAGAACCAGTCCCTCTTCCCAGGGGGCTCTGGGAATGGCAGTTCTGTCAGGAGAATGGGGGGGTCTCCTCTCAGCACCCTTTGCAAACTACACTTCCCAAGATTCCTCGGGGGGAAGGCATGGCTGTTTAAATTGAAATGATAGTGGGATAAGGTGTGAATGTGACGACTGTCGACTCAAAACATTCTTGGGCCCCAAGGCAGTGAAGGACATCTGAGAGCCAATGCCATTCTAGGGCGGTCCACTAAGGGGGCATGAGGCAGAAGTGGAGGCAGCCTCCTCTGGCAGACTATTTGAGGCCTCATGAAAAGGCAGCAAATTTAGGGGGAGGGCTGGAGCTCAGTGGTAGACCATCTGCCTTCCACGGAGAAGGTGCCAGGTAAGGAGGGATGGGGGGGGGAGAAATTCGATTCGGTTCACATTTAAAGGCACACCTACCCAATTCACAATTTCCAGAATGTAGAACCCGGAAGACAGGCATCCTTTGAAATCTGCCCTTGTCCGAAGTTTGCAACGCAGTTCTCTATGCAAGTAACGTGTACAAAAACAATTATGCTTGGGTAAATTGTGCATAAAATGAATACGATTTGGAAGTAGTCTATCAACCTGAATAATAACAACAGACACACATGCATTATAATCAGGGTAAATCACTTTGAAAAAAATAGCCACGTTAGGCAAAACTGCATACAAAACGTACGTGGATAAATTCTCACGAAAACGAAGAAAGATTTTCAGGACGACTTTAACAACAAAATTGCAAACTGATGTTCTAGGACCAGCCTTTCCCAATCTTTGGGTCCCCAGATGTTGCCGGACTACAACTCCCATCAGCCCCAGCCAGCAGGGCCAACGGTCAAGAAGTATGGGAACTGTAGTCCACCAATGCCTGGAGACCCAAAAGCTGCTGTAGACAATACTGACCTAGATGGACCAATGGCCTGACTCAGTTTAAGGCAGATGTGGGGCACATCTGTGGCCTTCCAGCTGTTGTGAATGACAACTGTCATCACCCCTGGCCATTGGCCATTGCTGGGGCTGGTGGGGGTTGCTGTTCAGGCCCAACGGTTCCCCACATCTGGCATAAGCCAACTTCTTAGGCTCCTATGTTATTTGGGTTGTTTTTATTCTACCTTTACTGCCAAGAAGAGGTACTGATGGGAGCTTTCTGCTTCAGGTGCCAGAATTGCACTATGGAACTATGGAACGCCCTCCCTGATGAGATATGCCTGGCGCCTTCTTTGCTATCTTTTCGGCGCCAGGTAAAGACCTACCTCTTCGCCCAGGTATTTTAAAAATTTTAAAAATTTAAAAATTTGAATTTAAAATTGAAAATTTTTAATTATGTTTTATTGTGTTTTTGTATTTTAACCTGTTTTATTATGCTGTACACAGCCCTGGGAGCTTATTGCTATAGGGCGGTCTAAAAATGTAATAAAATAAATAAAATAAATAAATAAATAAATTGCTTGGCCAGCCTTAGGTGTTCCTGCCCCCCACATACACGCACACAGACCTCAAGCCAGAGCAAGGTGCCATTTGTCGTTCTGCCTCTGACGACAAACTGTCTTGGGCTGGCCTGTTAGGGAGGGTGCTCATGTTCTGAAACCATATGCAAACCGAGACATACCCATCCTTTGAAATTCGCACTTCTCTTGATTCTTCTGTGCTGTTCTCTAGTCAAGGACTGTGTACAAAAATGCATATATTGAGGTAAGGACATACGCAGAGCTTGGAAAAGTTACTTTTTTGAACTACAACTCCCATCAGTCCCAGCCAGCATGGCCACTGGATTGGGCTGATGGGAGTTGTAGTTCAAAAAAGTAACTTTTCCAAGCTCTGCATACAACAACGCATTGTGCGAGGAGAAAGTTGCTTGCGAAAGTGTTGTATATCAGGCAAAATTGAACAGGGAAATGGCTATATTTGGAGACACTCACACGAAAATGCTGAATTCACAAACTTTTAAAAACGCATTGTGTTAGGATCAACACATTGTTTATCCTAATACAAAAGTATTTTTATGAGGTAAAATTGAATGGAACTCAAGACTGGACAACCCAAGAAACCAACATGGGCAGATTCTTCCATCCCTATTCCAATGCATGTTTACACAGAGGTAGGTCTGAAGACCTGGCGATGCAGCAACAGCAAGTCTCATGAAGGGCAAGCCTTACCTGACAGGCAGAGCCACCGCCAGGCGTGACTGGGCCCTTAGGCAACAGCCTGCCCCGGGTTCCCTGCTCCCAGTCCACCTTCAGACCGTGAGGGACCGCTTCACCTACTTCTTGTCGCTTTCTGTCAATGCGCCGCATGCTGGGTGCAACATCAACCAAGATGGCAGTGGAGGCTTCTCTAAGGGGCTGATACCCCCACTCCCATCTTCATTGATGGCATGCATGCACACTACACTGCGTGCACGCACATGCCTGCCATCAATCAAGATGGCGGTAGGGGCATCAGGAGTTGACCCTGACAAGGATCGCAGAAGAGGAGAGCTACCCCCACAGGGGTCATCAGCCAGGGCCCGACCTGGCCGCCCTTTGGAGCCGGCCCTGCTGACAGGACAACCTGCTGTGGAACTCAACTCACTGCATAATAAGTTGGAGGGACCTGTATTGCTGATGCACAATAGGAAGCTTCTGCTCCTGCCACTCTCACATTACAAAAGTCCCATCCTGTTCAGCAGGGCTTACTCCTGAGGAAGTGCATTTAGGATTGCAGCCCAAACAAATAAATAAATAAAGTGGAGTGACGTTCAAAAGTGACCATGAAAAGCAAGTGTGCTTAGCTCTCCAGAAATTGCTGAACGACAACCTCCATCAGCCCTGGCTGTTGGCGATGCTGACTGGGGCCGATGAGAGTTGCAGTTTGGCAACATCCGGAGAGCCGAAGGTGGCCTAGTCCTCGTGAAAAGGCTGAAGTCGCTGATAACTGACCGCACAATCCTATAGGTGCATGCTCATATGGGACTGACTTTCAAGTAGTGGTACATAGGATTGCAGCCTACGGTGCAGGGGGCAGGACATCTCTCTCAGCCCAAGGACCACATACCCTTCTGGGCAACAAGGCTAGTGCTGGGCGAGGCCAGAAGCAAAAGTGGGTGGGGCAACAACTATACATTTTATCTATGTACAATAGGCTACGTTCTACACACACCTCTCTAAGGCACGCAAGAAGCATTATTGGAGTTCAGAGAAATGTTCCAGCCAGACAAAAACAGCCAAGGAAGTTGCAAAGCAGGAGCAGGGAGCGGTGTAGCCTAGACAGAAGGGGTGGAACTAAGGAGGGGTGTGGCCTGGAGAGAAGGGGTGGAACTAAGAAGGTGTGTGGCCTAGAGAGAAGGGGTGTAATTAAGGAGGGGTGTGGCCTGGAGAGGGGTGGAACTAAGGAGGGGTGTGGCCTGGAGAGAAGGGGTGGAACTAAGGAGGGTGTGTGACCTAAGGAGAGTCCCAAGCACCTCTCAAAGAGGACTGGCCACACTTGACCCCCAGGCCTGACCCTGCTATTATTATTACAGTAGGGCCCTGCTTTTTGGCATTCCGCTAATATGGCGGTTTTCAATTAGAGTAAGGCCCCACTCATACAGCGCTTGTTCCGCTTTTACGGCATTTCTCGGGCATCGGGTGCCATTTTATTGATGGAGTTCCGCTTTTCGGCGGGTTTAGCTTTTAGATGGGGGTCTGGAACGTAACGCGCCATATGAGTGGGGCCCTACTGTACTATTAATTAAACCTATTAATTTATTAATTATCCTGCCCTTCCTCCCAGAAGGAGCCCAGGGTGGCACACAGATGACAAATTTTTGCTTGGGATCAAATATAGTCCAGCGCAGCATCCTATGTTCCTAAGGATGAGTGAATGAGGCAGAACCCAATTAAAAGTTGCTTTTCCTCCGCTGCCCCCGAGACGAGTTGTTTATTTTTCATTACTATTCCAATTAACGCTAAACTGCAATAGTTCAACATGACAAAATGAAACATTTACATAACAAACATTCCTCTGACTTCACAGATTCAAATTTCAGTCGCATCCATGGGATTGTTATGGTAGGTAGCACGCTCAGGTTATGTTGGTGCTATCCTTTCACTGTTCAAACCACCATCAGGAATCCCTTGGCCACTGAAAGACCCACGCTGTTTGGTGCTGAAATCAGAAGGCTGCATTTGCAAATAGGAACAAGCGCGTGCAAACATTTCACAGTTTGCCACGATTTCCAGTTTTGACACGTGGGCTTTAAACAGGGCATTTCAAATTTGAACGGAACATTTCACCCCAGTGGTGTAAGGGCCACAGCTCAGTGGTAAAGCATCCGTCTTGCATGCAGAAGGTCCCAGGATCAATCCCTGACCCCTTCCAGGTAAGACTGGGAGAGACTCCCTGCCTGAACATCCTGGAGAACTACTGCCTGTCTGGGTAGACAACACTGAGCTAGATGGACCAATGGTTTGGCTCAATAGGAGGCAGCTTCCAAGGTGTCGGAATATCTGGACGACCGCAGTTGGAGGGGCGCTGCCCCATGTGCCCGCTGCACTAGGGTCCCTCTCCAAACTTGGATCCACTTTAGCATCATGAGCCGATCAAAACTCTTGCAAAACACCCAGTGCTGTTGTATCCAAAAAGTAGCATTTAGGTATGCTCCAAAATTGCTCATTGCTGGCAATTTGACAACGATCCAACCTGCAGACAGCTCTCCCGCCTCTGCCAGCCACCAAAGTGGGGAGCTGCGTGAAGAAAATCTGCAACGCTGTGCTTTGCAAAAGCCACCTAACCCCCATTCCCCTCCTCTTCCTTTTAGGCACACAGCCCTGGAGCCCAGCAATAGACGGTACAGCTGCTGCACCTGTACTTGGAACACAATGGAACACGCTCTTGAGCTGATTAAATCAAAGCCTCCTTTTTTTTTTTGCAGAAGAAGAAGAAGAAACACAAATGAAGCTCCGGTCTTCAGGGAAAACTATTCCCCTGCCAAGACAGACAGGTCCTATTCTCTTCCCCCACTATTCAGAGCAGCAGAACCAGTCAATAAAAACAAAGAAGGGCCTACATATGTTGCTATAAATGGGGACAAAAAGTGTGGACGCACACACGTATTTTTAATTCAACCATTTCCCATTCTATTAAAAAAAGGGGGGGAGACTGAATGGATGAACCAGTTTTCTCCCAGGCACCTTCAGATAGCTTTTTTTTAAAAAAGGCAAATCTGCTTTGAAAGGTGGGGATGCTTTGTTCCCAAAAGGGCCGTAGCTCTGGAGAAGGCCGTAGCTCACTGGCAGAGCATCTGCTTTGAATGCAGAAGGTCCCTGGGTTCAATCCCCAATGGCATCTCCAGGTATGGCTGGGAATGCCCCCTTGCCTGAAAGCCTGAAGAGTTGCTGCAAGTCATAGAATCATAGAATAGTAGCGGTGGAAGGGGCCTATAAGGCCTTCAAGTCCAACCCCCTGCTCAATGCAGGAATCCAAATCAAAGTCAGTGTAATCAATACTGAGCTAGATCGGACAAGGGTCCAACTCGGTGCGAGGCAGCCTCTTGGGCTCCAGACATTAGTAACTAGGACAAGAAGTCACAGTTGCCGTCCCTGAACTTTGCCACAACTGGTTGGGAAATCAAACCATAGGAACGGACTCTCTTTCGGCGGCTTCATGTCAAAGCCAGGCTGAGGGCAGCAGTCCAAACTGAGCCAGGAGTCAAAGCTAAATGGTCACAGGGTTGAATCAGGACCCAAGTGAGGAAAAACAGCCAAGCGCTCAGAAGCTAGGGATGGAATAATAGTAATAATAAAATTTTATTTATGAGTCGCCTATCTGGCCGAATTAACGGCCACTCTAGGCGACGTACATTGCCAGGATAAAATACAATAAAAACCAATGAAAACCAAAACAATAATTAATATACCGGTATTAAAAGCAACCCACCCCAGAGATCCCATAGGCCTGCCTGAACAGCCAGGTCTTCAAGGCCCGGCAGAAACCTATCAGGGAGGGGGCATGGCGAAGGTCAAAAGGAAGGGAATTCCAGAGGGTGGGGGCCACAATCGAAAATGCCCTCTCTCTGGTCCTCACCAGCCTTGCTATCTTAACTGGTGGGACCGAGAGAAGGTCTTGTGTGGCTGATCTCATCAGGCGGCATAATTGGTGATGCTGGAGGCGCTCCTTCAGATACACTGGGCCGAAACCGTATAGGGCTTTGAAGGTTAACACCAACACCTTGAATTGGGCCCGGTAGACAACTGGTAACCAGTGTAGGTCTACTAACACCGGAGTGATATGATCACGGCGACGGCTGTTCTTAATCAAGCGTGCCACCGCATGCTGTATCAGTTGTAATTTCCGGACCGTTTTCAAGGGTAACTCCATGTAGAGCTCATTACAGTAGTCTAAGCGGGAGAAGACCAGGACATGTATCACCCGTGGGAGCATGTGGGCAGGAATATAGGGTTGCAGTCTCCTTATCAGATCTGTCTGTTTCGGTTCTCTCCGTTGCTCATTTCTCCAGTGTTAAATTCAGGCTGCTACATTTCTACAGTGATCTGCAAATTTTTTAGAAATCCTCATGAAAATTCTCCACCATTTTAGTGTGAATTTCTCCAAATCAACACAACTTTGTAGGCAATTTTGACAAAGGTACACATTTTTGCAAGCCATTTCTCATCACCTCATGCCTTTTTGCATGTTATTTTCACTCATGTGTTCAATTTTATGCACACTTTCCTTGAAAGCATGCATTTTTGTAAATGTTGTTTAGTTGGCGAACTGCATCCCAAAATTCTAATCAATGCAAATTTTGACGGGTGGCTGTGTTTCGGTTCTCATATTGTTTCGGAAAGTGCGAATTTGATACATTCTGCTTGAAATGCGAACTGAATCAAAATTCACACCCATCCCTTTCAGAAACGCAACTGAACTCGGGAACACCTTTTGTCCCCAAAAGGGCTGTAGCTCAGTGCTTTAGCAGGGTTCAACTGTGAAAGGGAGCCCTCTTATACCACTTCCTCTCCAAGAGAACCCAACGATCTACTGGGATGGGGAGAGTCCACCCAGGGCATGAAGGCACTTCACTGAGAAGCTGTTGCCATGCAATTCAGCGGTTCGCCACATGGGACAGTTGTCCAGAGATCGAAGCCGCTCATGACGACATTCCAGAGAAGGGATTCTTTTTTTAAAAAAAGTTTTTATTTATGATTTCCCAAAAACAAGCCTACAATGCATACTCTGGATTCCAAAGTACTTGTACAATACTTTTTTTTTTTTGCAAGAAAAACAAGAAGATCCCATTAACCCTCCCCCATAAAGTTTCAGGTATTATATCAAATTTCTTTTTCCATTTCATTGGTTGTCTTAAAGGATCAACCCATAACTATGATGTGGATGGTGGATTCATTGGATGGTCCTGGTTGCTTACGTACTGAGTAAAGCAATGCCAAGTATTAATAGATTTGTCCACTTGCTTGTTGTAGTTCCCAAGATTCTTTGGGGAAGCCTTGACTGTTTAAAGTGGTATAACACTGCCATAAATGTAAGGCGCACAAGGGCGTTTAGTGTTGCCCTTATAGAACTCACCAGGGAGCAGAATGATAGAAACAGCACTAGAAGTAGTTGGTTCTGCGTCTTATTGGCTCAGGCTCTATTTCCTGTTGGGCTCCTTGTCTTTCACCCTACCATCCTAATAGGCACCATCCACCCCTGCCTTCACACCCATTAATTCCTCTCCAATGGTTGGTCCATTGGGGCTACTGGGGCACCGCCCCACCAACCTCTGTCTGCCCTGAGCCATCCACCACCAGCCTGCCTTCCTATTTATAACCAGTCCAGGCAGGGGTGGCACTGGCTATCAGTTTCTTCCTCCACCTTCATCTCAGTGTTGCCCTTGTAGAACTCAGCAGGGAGGAGGAGGATGGGGAGAAACCTGGAATTAGTTGGCTCCGCCTGTCATTGGCTCTGGCTCCACCTACTGTTGGGCTCCCTGCCTTCCGCCCCACCAGTCCCAGCAGGCACCAGCCACCACTGTTCCTCTCTCCATTTGTCGAGGCGTGAACAGAAATTGAACTGAACGGGCCCCATTTGGTTCCGTTCATCATAAGCCCATATAGAACCACCCTCAAATCCTGGCCTGGTCACTGCAGAAGACTGCAGACTCTCCATAACATTGCAAGATTTGGGTTTCACCCATAGGCGCGGAGTTTCAGGGGAGAGGAAGAAACAATTTTTCATTTCAGCTCTGCTACCAACCTGTGTGTAATCAAACAAATTACTCGCTCGGGGACCACAACGCATGGTAGAGGAATTTCTCTCTCTCATTACAGAAGAAATTAATCTCTTTGCAGCCTCCAGCACTGCGGCTGGGTTTCGGGTTTTGTTCTGTTTTTTTACCCCTAGCCTCAGCACAAAATGCAAATGCATTGTTAACCCCTTTTGCCTAGGAGTGGGTGTCGCTGTCAGGGCTGGGCAACGATCTGAAGCGAGTCAGGAGTCACAAGTCAGGCCGAGGGTCAGAACTGACGTGCGAGTCAGGACCAGAGGCCCAAGACAGAATGCAGGAACGCATCAGTGCTCAGGAAGACCTCGCGGCTCCAGCAAGGCTCAACTACAAAAGGAAGCCCTTAATAGCGACTCCTTCCTGCCCAGAAGATCCAGCGATCAGCCTGGATGAGTGGAGTCAGCCCAGAAGGTTCTGCATGAAGGAGGAAGCCAGCTGCAGTTTAGTGCTTCACCACATGGGGTAGACACATGGAAGTTCCACCAGCTCTTGACCCGTTTAGCACAACTGTGCAGGCGTCAGGACAGCTGACTGCAGCTATGCTGAGCTAAGCTGTGGTGTGGTTTAGCATATCATCCAAACCCAGGTTTAGCTCTCCTTGGCAAACCCCAAGCTGTAAACTAGGGCTGTGCAACCAATCCAGCCAAATCCCAAACTGAATCGGGTCAAATTGGGCCAGTCAGGACCAGCAGTGTAGTGGCAAATGTAGAAGAGCAGGGTCCCTTCATGATACTCACAGCCATGCCCTTCCCTCTTTTTTTGCTGCTGGGTTGAGAATGAGATCCTTCTTAACGCCTTCTCCCACAACAACAGACGTCCCTAGGTGCCAATAAGCACAAAAGGGGAGAGTGTTAACTACTGGGAAGAGTCTTCTCAGTAGCTGACTCACCTCCTCTCACTCCGATTGGCTCCAATCAGAGTGAAAGGATGTTCTGCCCAGAGTGAGACTCACGAGACGGAGACGAGACTGGAATTAATTCCTGTTTTATTAAAGTAACATCGAAGGCAATGCGTCTCATAGGCACGCTATGCTAACTC
Organism: Rhineura floridana; assembly: GCF_030035675.1. Taxonomy (NCBI): domain Eukaryota; kingdom Metazoa; phylum Chordata; class Lepidosauria; order Squamata; family Rhineuridae; genus Rhineura; species Rhineura floridana. The sequence continues at coordinate 9,075,343 of NC_084501.1, forward strand.
ACTACCATCCCTAACTAAGCGACTTAAGCATACTCTGTGACGTGTAAAGACAGTTGACTCAGCACCCAGATCAGGGGGGTGCAACCTTAAATAGGAAAGGTCTTCGCTCGTAATCTCTGACTCCTTCGCAGCCCTTCCCTCTGACCGAAGCGCTTCTCCCGGCGTCTGGCGCGGGGCAAAAGGGGGCGTGCCTCCACTGGCTCATCTGACAACACAGTCTCGAAAGGTGTCAGTTCGGCTTCAGGAAGCAGGGAAACGCTTGACGTGCCATGAGGGGGGCTCAGGGGGGGTGGAGTTCATGCACGCGCCAAGACATCCCCCAACAGTTCGGGGGGGGCATCTGGAGGTTGAGCACAATCTTCTTCGGTGGGAGAACTGACCGTGGGAACTGGCACAGTGTCAAACACACCTCCTCCCTCCTTGTCCAGGAAAGTCTCAACACCCTCTGATTCTTCCCCCTGCCCGAACAGAAGGAACGGAAGCTCATCCAGCCCCCTTCCTTGATCCTCCTGAGGGCACTGGGGCTCAACAAAGGACAAGGAAGCCTGTTATAAGACTCTTCTCAGTGGCTGACACACTCTCCTTTCATGTTGATTGGCTCATAGGTTGCTGGAAGCATGGGCACCCTGCTCCCAAAATGTTAGGGGTCTAAGCCCCCCTGAGACCCTGAAAGACTACACCACTGGTCAGGACCAGGTCAAGGCAGCCCTAAATCACCATGGTGCAGCTCAGGCAGACCCGAATCAATTTGGAGCATGGCAATCCAATCAAAACAGTCTCCAGAGAGACTGCCTCCAAAGTCATAGGGCAGTGGTTCTCCCCACGGACCACTTGAAAATCGCTGATCATCTGGGCAGACCACTTAACGGTCTTTCTACCTGTTGCAGCAATTGCAACGTGCTGTCCTAGGTGCTGTGCAATTTTAGTTGTGCTTTGATTCCTTCTTTTATTTCTTCGATCGCATTGCATTGCAGTGTGATTTGCATTCCATAGGATTCAAACCACAATATGAGAGAGAAAAGACGCAAGAAAATACAATTAAAAATTAACATGAATATTTAATCTGGGCACCTGAATGAAGCTTGCAGACCACTGGTAGTCCACGGAGCACAGTTCGGGAATCTCCGTCATAGGGCAAACCTTGGATATAGCCTGTGGTTAGTCTGGAGAGAGCTAACCCCGAGCTGGACTCAGGCAACACGCTAAGCCAAAGCATAGCTTAGTGCAGTGGCACAATGCGCAAGGGGGCAGCAAAGGGGCTGCAATCTCCTCTCCAAGAGCCCACACATTCACGTTTAGCTTTGATTCTAAACTTATGGTTTAGCTTAGCACAATGTGCAAACCAGGTCGCTATCCAGGAAGTAGCACCGACAACTGGTCATTCTGCTGGTAGGCAAGTTCTCTTTACTTTGTCCATGCTCTTTTTTCAGGGCTTGTTTTTGGTAGCCAAGGAGGGCCAAATATAATCACCTCACCTCCCATTTCAGGGGAAGCAATAGTCTCCAGTGGATGTGGGAGTGGATTTTGGGGTCCGGTCAGAAGGCAAGTTTCTATGAAATTTTCTGGGGGGGTGTATTGGCTCAGCTTAGTTCAAAGACTTTTTCGGAGGGGAACTATTTTTACATTGTTTCCATGGAAATCTGATACATGGAGAAGGAAATGCAACCAGGCCTTGAGACGCTGCAGACAGCCCCGCTGACTATAACCAGACGCCGGGAAGGTTGTTAAAAACAAAAAATATAAAAATAGGGAGGAGGTGTTAGCGGAGCAGCAAAACAGCACCGGTTGCTGAGATGTGGGCTACTTCAGGTGAGATTCACACACCCACCTTCTCCCCGGATATTATCTCACTGAGACTCTAGACGTAGGAGAATAAGAAAGCTTCGTTTATTACAGGAAATAAATACTTGATAAATACAGGGCCGGGACCAGCAGGCAGCCAGGCCAGGCACTGTCTGAGGGCCCTGCAGCCCAGAAGGGCCCCTGAAGGAAAGATGTCCCCTCTCCCAAGATCAGACCAAGAAGAAAGCAGGAAATTAGGTCAGCAACCCTAAGAGTACCAGTCCAGCACATGAAGAAATGCCAGCACAGGTTAGGTCAGAAAGACAGTCTAGGAAGGTTGGAAGTTCCTTCTCTCTTATCTGTTTTAAATCCATGCAAACCTGCCAAGCTGAAGTTGCATCCTAACACTTCCAACAGGAGGAACCATCACCTCATCTTTAAATTTAGGCAACACAAGCTCCTGTTGCCCTTGACAAGACAAAACAAAACAAAACTAACAAGTTTGTTCACAGGGGCATCCCCCGCCCCAAAGAAAAGCGGGTCTGCAAGGGTTCTGCCCAGCTCTGTTTGGTGTGGTTCGGTGCAGAGTTCCACCGGATTTAACATACATGTGGCATGCTGTGTTTGGTGCTTGGGATGGTTGAATGTCCCACCATGTGGTCCAGAAGTGAGCAGCGGTGTAGTGACAAATTCAGAAGTGCAGGGTCCCTTCAGGATAGTCACACCACATCCCCTCACAGCCACGCCCCCTTGCTCACTTGCCTGCTCTCTGCTGACATCTCCACACCCTTCAGTTCTTCCCATGTGCAATTTCTTCCACAACAACAGATGCCCAATCAGCATGAAATGGGAGCTCATTAGCTACTGAGAAGAGTCTTCTCAGTGGCTGACTCACCTCCTTTCGCTCTGATTGGCTCCAATCAGTAGGAAAGGACAAGGAAGCATGTTAGAAGACTCTTCCCAGTGGCCAACAAACTCCCCTTTATGCTGATGGGCTCACAGGATGCTGGAGACATAGGGACCCTGCTCCCCAAAAAGTAAGGGGTCTAAGACCCCCTGAGACCCTGGACGACTACACCCCTGGAAGTGAATCCATTGGTAATGGATTCATTCCCCATGATGCGGTGGAGGCTCCCTTAGGGCCCTGCCCACCAACCTCAGTCTGCCCCCAGTCAGCCAGCCTTCCAGCTGCCTCCCTTCTTACTTACAACTAGTCTAGGGGGTGGCCCTGGCTGTCAGTGTTCTTCCTCCTTAGCCTCCATGTTGTCCTTGCAGAACTTAGCAGAGAGGAGGAGGATCCACCAGCCACCACCAAGTGGCTATGGGTTGCAGCCAGTGTTAGTCCTACTCAGAGTAAACCCAGTGAAATGAATGGACGTGACTAACATAGGTCAATTCATTTGAGTGGGGCAACTCTGAGCATATCTTAGTCCGATACAACCCTATGGGTCTGATATTGATACAGTACTAGTGCATGTGTAGGCAACCCCTTGGCCCACATGTTCAAGGTTCTAGTTTTGATGCACAAAGTTCTATATAGCTTGGAACCAGGATACCTGAAAGACCATCTTACCCCTTATATACTCAGTTGGTCACTGCACTCTGCAGGTGAGGGTCTCCTGCAGATACCATCACATCAGGAGGTCCGTTCAGCACAACATAGGAAGCGGGCCTTTAGTGTTGCTGCACCCACCCTTTAGAACCCCCTCCCCTTAAATATTAGACAGGCACCGTCTCTGTTATCTTTTCGGCCCCTACTGAAGACCTTCCTCTTCCAACAAGCCTTTTCAGTAGAGACCTTATCCCAGTCTGTGTCTGTGCTGGAATAGCTTTTAAAGATGTCTTTAAAGCTTTTTTTAAAAAAAATATATATGTTTTTAAGGGTGTTTTGTTGTAATATATTTTAAAGTCTGTTTTTATGATGTTTTAGAGTGTTTTTATTGTTTTTCTTTGCTGCCCTGGGCTCCTGCTGGGAGGAAGGGCGGGATACAAATCTAATAAATAAACAAACAAACAAACAAACAAATAAATAAATAAATGTGACCCCCAGAAGCCCCTAGTGTGCCCCCATGGGTACCCAAGCTGCCATCCCACCACCAAATTCACCCCACTATTGAATGTTGCTGACTTCCTGTTATACGAATGCATAAGTGGCATGAGGCAGATGTTGCATCGGGAGGGTCATGGTGTGGTTTACGTATGGAGGATGGTGAATGAGGAGGGTCATCCCTGGGCATCCTCCTCCTGATAAATGCATGGGTATGAATGGACGAATAATCATCTTTGGTTCCACCCACTGGCATGTGGTCTCTAGGTGCCCACCCCTGTGCTAGGGGGATGCAAACTGGACCTTCTCTGAATAAGTACTCTGGACAGTGAAGGGCCATAGCTCAGTGGTTAGTAGGGATGGGAAGACCTGTCTATTGTGGTTCTCTCAGTTGCTCATTTTCCCAATGTTAAATTCAGGCCACTACATTTCTACAGTGATCTGCGAATTTTTAAAAAATCCTCATGAAAATTCTCCACCATTTTAGTGGAATTTCTCCAAATAAACACATTTTTGTTGGCCGTTTTGACAAAGGGACACATTTTTGCAAGCCGTTTCTCGTCATTTCCTGCCTTTCAGCCTGTTATTTTCACTCATGGATTCATTTTTGCGCACGCTTTCCCCTAATATATGCATTTTTGTAAATGTTGTTTAGTTGGCGATCTGCATCCCAAAATTCTAGTAAATGCAAATTTCAAAGGATGGCTGTGTTTCAGTTCTCATATTGTTTCGGAAAGTGCAGATTTGATCAATTCTGCTTGAAATGCGAACTCAATCAAAATTCTCACCCATCCCTAGTGGTCAGAGCATCTGTTTTGCATGCAGATCCCAGGTGCAATCCTCAGTAGCATCTCTGGGTAGGGCAGGGGAAAGGTCTTGGAGGGCCATTGCCAGTCAGTGCAGACAATACTAAGCTAGATGGACCAATGGCCTGACTCAGTATTAAGGCACAGCAGGTGAAAATGGCCTCCAGGACCTCAGACCTGGATGTGTCCTTCACGGTGTGAACAGGGCTGAGTTTCTCTCCCAATGTCATACAGTGGAGGACGTGGTGGGCCCTGTCTGCAATACCAAGATTGAAACAAAGTCTATGTAAGCATCCTGTTGGGGAGGGCGTTGAGTCTCAACCCTGGAGTCCTTATGGCCGGTTACTGTTGTGCATTGGTAAAATACTCATACACCAACAAAACAAGATTCTTGGTACAATCTGATTTACAGGCACAAATGCATGTTAGGATACAGGTGAGAATTTCAATTCAGTTTGCATTTCAAGCAGAATCTATCAAATCTGCACTTTCTCAAACAATGTACTGCCTTCAAGTCGATTCCGACTTATGGCGACCCTATGAATAGGGCTTTCATGGTAAGCGGTGTTCAGAGGGGGTTTACCATTGCCTTCCTCTGAGGCTGAGAGGCAGTGACTGGCCCAAGGTCACCCAGTGAGCTTCATGGCTGTGTGGGGATTCGAACCCTGGTCTCCCAGGTCATAGTGACACAGCTTAACCACAAGAACCAAAATACAGCCATCCTTCAACATTTGCACTTATTCGAATGTTGTGATGCAGGTCACCAACCAAACAATGTTGACTAAGATATGTATATCTAGGGAAAGTGTGCATAAAATGAAAACAGGAATAAAAATAACATGCAAAAATGCATTACATGTTAAGAAATGGCTTGCAAAAATGTCTACATCAGTCAAAACTGCCTGAAAAAAACGGTGTCTGTTAGGAGCAACCAGAGAGAACCAAGATTGACAGATCTTTCCATCCAGGCACATACACATTGGTAAAACCCCATAGGTTATATCCAGCAAAGTTCCCCGTGCTGGAGACTTATTGAAATCAACGAGCCTAAGCTAGTTATGCCTATTCATTTCAATGGGTCTATCCTGAGTACAGCTAGCGTCAGAAACATAGGACCCTGACTTCTGCCAAGTCAGACCACTGGTCTATTTAGCTCAGTATTGTCTACACTGCCTGTCAGGGGCTCTCCAGCGTTTCAGAGAAGGGATGCTCCTTAGCCCTACCTGGAGGTGCCAGGGATTGAACCTGGGACCACGCAACGCAGATGCTCTGCCACTGAGCCACAAGTCTTCCCCTAAGAATCTCGACGCACTTGTGCCTATTATTTATTTCATGTATTGCCTTCTAGGGACCATGCAATTTTTTAAAAAAAGATTTTAAGGCAGTGTTTCCTGTATACACACTTGATCTTAGCCGAAAGGCTGATAAGCATTTCCTGTAGGCTTACAATCTTACTGGCACAACACAAAAGGAAAAAAGCAACAGGGAGGGAAGAGGAGAGCAAGCCAGTGCAGGCACGCAGCTCTTAAACCGGCATTTTGCACAACAAAGCTGCCACAAATATAGTGCAGTGCAGAGTGTCCCTGTGGACGCCACCAGCCAGCCATATCCTTTCCCAGGATATTCCATTCCCATCCTTCTGGCTTTCTATTCCTCCTCCTGAAGCCAGCCAGCATTTTGTAGCTGCTATGCTCAGTTCTCATTGGGTTGGTAGGGAAGATTACCCTCCCCCTTTATTTATTTATTTTTTACTTGGGATTCTTCCCTCTTCTGTGAGGGATGGTGCCATTTTTTTTCTAAATAAGCATAGAGACCCAGACGAGTTTGTCATTAGTGCCCAGGATAATCACCGGCTGGCATGGAGATAGTTCAACAAGGGGGGAAAGCCAAATGGCAGTCAAACCAAGACAGTGGCCCCGCCCCGCCATCCCATCCCTCCTTCTGCCAATGCCGCCGCCGACAATCTCATCAAGCTTGCTATTTGCAGCACATTATCAATATGCAAAGAGTGCCCAGGAAATGCAGAGGAGCGACACAAAGAAATTAACAGAACAGAAAGCTGCATTAAACCATACATGCACAGTGCTTTGTATAAAAATTCAGAAATAATCATTTTATTCGGAATGATGGGGGATCCATAATAAACTGGTTCCACTTCAGAAAGAAAACAAGGTAATTTGAAAATCCAAGATCTGGGTTTAAAGAAAACAAAACAGACAGGGGAAAATAGGAACGTGTCCCAGAATGGAACTAGCTGCATGACTGTTTCAGTCCAGTTAATTCCAGTTGTGGATTCACCATTCCAGACATTCAGGCAGTGGTCACTGAGGCCCATTGGGACAGGTGTGGAGGAAGGCAGAGAACCCAGCAGTTAGTGGATACAGAGCCAATGGCAGGTATAGCCAAATAATTCTAGTGTTGTCCCTCCCCCCCCAAAAAAAACCCTCCTCTGCTGAGTTCTACAATGGAAACACTGACAGTTAAGAGGAGGAGGCTGATGGCCAGCGCCACTCCCCAGACTGGATGCAAAGAAAAAGGCAGGCAGGTTGGCTAAGGGCAAACTGGGCTTGGTGGGGCACTGCCCCATATGCCCTGACCGACTAGCCTCCACTTTCTACCATATGCAAACAATACACACTCTGCAATTTAGCCTTCGCCAAGGTGGTGCCCTCCAGGCGCTTTGGACGGCAACTCGCACCCGACAGGTTGGCACCTTGGCCCACAGCTGCTGCAAACCATGGCAGCTCGCCGAGGGACAGGCGCAGTTCAGCCTCCTCCAACCACCAAACCAAATTAGTGCCGCTCACACGTGGCCAGCTCGAACAAATTGCTTTCCACCCGCTCCTGTTCTTGTCAGCCGCTCGGCTGGCTGGCGTCTGGATTGATGGCGGGATTGAAAAGAGCCAGAAAGAGGCCTTTGGAGAGGCAAGTCCTGGAAAGAGTTGCCTGGCCTCTGGATAAACCCGGTTGCTTTTTTTAAAAAAGATTTCCCCCTAATTTCCTCATTGACTGAGATGAATCATGCAGTTCCGTCTTCTGGTATTCCTGGGCACTAGAGGGGTTTCAGGCTCTCTCGTGACCTCCGGCTGCACTCGCTTGCTTCCTCATTGCATGTGCCAGTCATAGTTGCCAGTGTAACTTGGGCGTGTTCGTCTACAGCTCTTTGCAAGAGATTTGGATAAACTTTTAGTCTACTGACTGTGGTTGCACAGTGGGAGGGAGTAGCAACCTTTTCCCCCCCAATTCAGGGCTGCATATTGGCTGTGGGTGGGGCCATAATCCCAAGACATCAGGGCCACCTCCTTTCTCTCTCTTTTTCTTAATTCTCCCTGCTACTTCCTTTCATTCTCTCTTTCCGCAATCTCTCTTCTCTCTCTCTCTCTGCGCCACCCCCTTTCTCTCTCTCAAACCCCTATCCTTTCCCTCCTTGCCTACCACCGGACGGCTGAGATAGGGACAGATTGTCCTTGCCCGAGGTCTGAACTCCAATTCCTCACAGAGAGCTTTGGAAATTAGGCCGAGGACCACATGAAAGGAGGTTAAGGGCCGCAGCTTGGCAGCCCCAGCTACAGAGAGTCAAAGGATGCATCCAAAAGAAGCGGGAGATGAGTTTACAGATAAATAGTTATTTTGCTTCTGGACTGGTTTCTTAGGACTGGGCCTGAACCAGTGGTGACTAACCAGGAATGAGATCTTGGGGTCATCATGGATAGCTCGATGAAGATGTCGACCCAATGTGCAGCAGCTGTGAGAAAGGCAAATTCCAAGCTAGGGAAAGGAATTGAAAATAAATCTGCCAGTAGCCGTTATACCATTATGCAAATCTATGGAGTGACTGCACTTGATATACTGTGTACAATTCTGGTCGCCTCACCTCAAAAGGGATATTGTAGAGTTGGAAAAGGTTCAGAAAAGGGCAACCAGAATGATGAAGGGGATGGAGCAACTCCCTTATGAGGAAAGGTTGCAGCATTTGGGACTTTTTAGTTTAGAGAGAAGATGAGTGAAAGGAGACATGATATAATTGTATAAAATTATGCAAGGAGTGGAGCAAGTGGATAGAGAAAAGACCTTCGGAGCCTCTGCCTCCAGTTTGCCCCACTTAAGCTCTGCCCACCTGCGGGAAGAATGGAGATTCTTAAAGGGTCAGCCCCTCTAGAAGATGAGTGCTCCCTCTCCACTCTATGATCTCCAGCACAACAATGGGGTGGGTGGGCACTCAGCTCACTGGGCTTGCGGGGAGATGTTAAATGGTGGAATTCACTCCCACAACAGGTTGTGACGGCCACCAACTTGGATGGCTTTAAGAGAGGATGAGACAAATTCATGGAAGATAAGGCTATCCATGGCTACTAGCCATGATGGCTATGCTCTGCCTCCATGATCAGAGTCAGCATGCTTCCGAATACCAGTTGCTAGAAACCACAAGAGGGGAGAGTGCTCTCTCTCTCACATCCTGCTTGTGGGCTTCTGATAAGCATCTTGTTGGTCACTGCAAGAACAGGATGCTGCACTAGATGGGCCACTGGCCTGATCCAGAGGCTGTTCTGATGTTCTTAGTTTATTTATTTTATTTATTAAATTTATTAGTCACCCATCTGGCTGGCTGTCCAGCCACTCTGGGTGACTTACAAAATAAAAACATACAAATACACTAAAACATTACAAATCTCAACAATAATAATAAAACCTAACCCACCCCAAAAGCCTGCCTGAAGAGCCAGGTCTTCAAGGCCCGGCGGAAGCTCATCATAGAAGGGGCACGGCGGAGGTCATTTGGGAGGGAATTCCACAAAATGGGGGCCTCACCAGTCTAGCTGTTTTAACTGGTGGGATAGAGAGAAGGCCTTTTGAGGCTGATATTGTTGAGTGGCATCCCTGATGATGTTGGAGGCGCTCCTTCAGATAGACTGGGCTGAAACCATATAAGGTTTTAAAGGTCAGAACCAACACCTTGAATTGGGCCCGGAAAACAACCGGTAACCAGTGCAACTCCTTCAGCACTGGAGTGATGTGATCTTGCCGGCGGCTGCTTTTACGCCGCATTCTGTACCAGTTGCAGCTTCCGGACTGTTTTCAAGGGTAACCCCACGTAGAGCACATTACAGTAGTCTAGGCGAGAGGAGACCAGGGCATGTACCACAGATGGGAGCAGATGGTTGGGAAGGTAGGGGCGCAGCCTCCGTATCAGATGGAGTTGATACAGCGTTGCCTGGCTCACAGCCAAGACCTGAGCCTCCATGGACAGCTGGGAGTCAAGAATGACCCCCCAGGCTGCGGACCTGGTCTTTCAGGGGCAATTGTACCCCACTGAGCACCAGGTCAACATCTCCCAACCTTCCCTTGTCTCCACAAACAGTACCTCAGTTTTGTCAGGGTTCAGCTTCAGCTTATTCCTTCCCATCCAACCACTCACCGACTCCAGGCACTTGGATAGGGTTTCTGCAGCCAACCTCGGTGAAGATTTGAATGAGAGATAGGGCTGCGTGTCATCCGCATACTGGTGACACTACAGCCCAAATCTTCTGATGATAGTCCCCAGCGGCTTTATATAGATGTTGAACAGCATCAGGGAGAGGATGGAGCCCTGTGGCACCCCACAAGTGAGAGGCCAAGGATCCAAAACCTCATCCCCCAATGCCACTCTCTGCTACCTACCAGAGAGGAAGGAACGGAACCACTGCAATACAGTGCCCCCTATGCCTAACCTCTTCTGGCGGTCCAGAAGGATACCATGGTCAACGGTATCAAAAGCCGCTGAGAAATCCAGGAGGACTAGGAAGGTGCATTTGCCCCATCCAACGCCCTCCTCATATCATCCACCAAGGCGACCAAGGCCATTTCAGTCCCATGTCCAGGCCTGAAGCCTGATTGAAATGGATCCAGATAATCCGCTTCCTCCAAATCCACTTGCAACTGCTTCGCCACCAGTTGCAAGGTGACTCTGGGTCCAGTTCTGTGGCGTCAACTCCAGGCTTAGTGGACTTCCAGCCACCGCCCCAGTTCTCCAACCATCAGCGTCTGATCTGTCTGGCTCCTCCTCTTTCTGTGACTCCAGGTTCAAGGTTGGGGCTATGACACTTGGGACATTTACCCGTTAGCCCTACTCAGAGTAAATCTATTGAAATCAATGGACATTATTAACATCCATTGGTTTCAATAGGTGTACTCTGAGTGCAACTAGGGTTGGGTACAACCTTGCCTGGTGCTCTTGGGTGTCCCTAAACACCATGTGAGGATTGCCCTCTCTGGAGTCAGTGCTGAACCGTCTGTCCCCCAGAAGCCTTTGCTTTGTGAACTAAATCATCCCTGCCTGGCTGACCCTTGCTGTGAAAATGCCATGTATTATTAAAGGAGCATAATTGCCCTAATAAAAGGGACATAAAGATTGCATTGCAAACGCTCAGGCACCCAGTACCCAGGAAGATTTACTTCCCTTCAGGGTTGCAGCTCTAGTGTTGGACAAGCCGCAACTCTTCACCCTGTAATCCATCAGGAGGCACTGGGCCTTCACCCCCAGGTCTAGTTAGGCTGGCCAGAACCATGCCCCCCAAACCATGTCTATTTGCCCCACACTTTGTTCGCAGAAGAGCAAAACGCCGGTACTAGCTGAGCTGCGGGTGAATCCTGACTTGAAGGAGCACACTTTACCCTGGATGTAATCACACTGAGATGAGGAATGGAGGGAACTGCCAATTTCAGTCCTCTCCATTTCCCATTTTCCCCATCTTAAATTCAGTTCTCCACATTTTTGCAGCATTTTGTGATCTGCTTTTAAAAAAAAAAAAATCCTCATGAAAATTCTCCGGCATTTTAGTGTGACTTTGCCTCCGCCCCTGAGGAAGGAGGATGCGGAAGGTTTGCCCTGGTGTCCTAACTTGCGCATTTGGGGGGATGCCAGTACAGCAGGGCCCAGATGTGTGGGTGGGTTGCCCATCCAAGGTTTGCCTAGCAAGGAGGGTTAAGAACATAAGAAGAGCCTGCTGGATCAGGCCAGTGGCCCATCTAGTCCAGCATCCTGTTCTCACAGTGGCCAACCAGGTGCCTGGAGGAAGCCCGCAAGCAGGACCCGAGTGCAAGAACACTCTCCCCTCCTGAGGCTTCCAGCAACTGGTTTTCAGAAGCATGCTGCCTCTGACTAGGGTGGCAGAGCACAGCCATCACAGCTAGTAGCCATTGATAGCCCTGTCCTCCATGAATTTGTCTAATCTTCTTTTAAAGCCATCCAAGCTGGTGGCCATTACTGCATCTTGTGGGAGCAAATTCCATAGTTTAACTATGCGCTGAGTAAAGAAGTACTTCCTTTTGTCTGTCCTGAATCTTCCAACATTCAGCTTCTTTGAATGTCCACGAGTTCTAGCATTATGAGAGAGGGAGAAGAACTTTTCTCTATCCACTTTCTCAATGCCATGCATAATTTTATACACTTCTATCATGTCTCCTCTGACCCGCCTTTTCTCTAAACTAAAAAGCCCCAAATGCTGCAACCTTTCCTCGTAAGGGAGTCGCTCCATCCCCTTGATCATTCTGGTTGCCCTCTTCTGAACCTTTTCCAACTCTATAATATCCTTTTTGAGACGAGGCGACCAGAACTGTACACAGTATTCCAAATGCGGCCGCACCATAGATTTATATAACGGCATTATGATATCGGCTGTTTTATTTTCAATACCTTTCCTAATTATCGCTAGCATGGAATTTGCCTTTTTCACAGCTGCCGCACACTGGGTCGACATTTTCATCGTGCTGTCCGCTACAACCCCGAGGTCTCTCTCCTGGTCGGTCACCGCCAGTTCAGACCCCATGAGCATATATGTGAAATTCAGATTTTTTGCTCCAATATGCATAATTTTACACTTGTTTATATTGAATTGCATTTGCCATTTTTCCACCCATTCACTCAGTTTGGAGAGGTCTTTTTGGAGCTCTTCACAATCCCTTTTTGTTTTAACAACCCTGAACAATTTAGTGTCGTCAGCAAACTTGGCCACTTCACTGCTCACTCCTAATTCTAGGTCATTAATGAACAAGTTGAAAAGTACAGGTCCCAATACCGATCCTTGAGGGACTCCACTTTCTACAGCCCTCCATTGGGAGAACTGTCCGTTGATTCCTACTCTCTGCTTTCTGCTTCTTAACCAATTTCTTATCCACAAGAGGACCTCTCCTCTTATTCCATGACTGCTAAGCTTCCTCAGAAGCCTTTGGTGAGGTACCTTGTCAAAAGCTTTTTGAAAGTCTAAGTACACTATGTCCACTGGATCACCTCTATCTATATGCTTGTTGACACTCTCCAAGAATTCTAATAGGTTACTGAGACAGGACTTTCCCTTGCAGAAGCCATGCTGGCTCTGCTTCAGCAAGGCTTGTTCTTCTATGTGCTTAGTTAATCTAGCTTTAATTATACTTTCTACCAGTTTTCCAGGGACAGAAGTTAAGCTAACTGGCCTGTAATTTCTGGGATCCCCTCTGGATCCCTTTTTGAAGATTGGCGTTACATTTGCCACTTTCCAGTCCTCAGGCACGGAGGAGGACCCAAGGGACAAGTTACATATTTTAGTTAGCAGATCAGCAATTTCACATTTGAGTTCTTTGAGAACTCTCGGGTGGATGCCATCCGGGCCCAGTGATTTGTCAGTTTTTATATTGTCCATTAAGCTTAGAACTTCCTCTCTCGTTACCACTATTTGTCTCAGTTCCTCAGAATCCCTTCCTGCAAATGTTAGTTCAGGTTCAGGGATCTGCCCTATATCTTCCACTGTGAAGACAGATGCAAAGAATTCATTTAGCTTCTCTGCAATCTCCTTATCGTTCTTTAGTACACCTTTGACTCCCTTATCATCCAAGGGTCCAATTGTCTCCCTAGATGGTCTCCTGCTTTGAATGTATTTATAGCATTTTTTGTTGTTGGTTTTTATGTTCTTAGCAATGTGCTCCTCAAATTCTTTTTTAGCATCCCTTATTGTCTTCTTGCATTTGTTTTGCCAGAGTTTATGTTCTTTTTTATTTTCTTCATTCGGACAAGACTTCCGTTTTCTGAAGGAAGACTTTTTGCCTCTAAGAGCTTCCTTGACTTTGCTCGTTAACCATGCTGGCATCTTCTTGGCCCTGGCGGTACCTTTTCTGATCTGCGGTATGCACTCCAGTTGAGCTTCTAATATAGTGTTTTTAAACAACTTCCAAGCATTTTCGAGTGATGTGACCCTCTGGACTTTGTTTTTCAGCTTTCTTTTTACCAATCCCCTCATTTTTGTGAAGTTTCCTCTTTTGAAGTCAAATGTGACCGTGTTGGATTTTCTTGGCAATTGGCCAGTTACATGTATGTTTAATTTAATAGCACTGTGGTCACTGCTCCCAATCGGTTCAACAACACTTACATCTCAAATGTAAATAAATGAAATAAATGAAATAAATAAATCTCGCACCAGGTCCCGGTCCCCACTGAGGATTAAGTCCAGGGTTGCCGTCCCTCTGGTCGGTTCCATGACCAACTGATCTAGGGAATAGTCATTTAGAATATCTAGAAACTTTGCTTCTTTGTCATGACTGGAACACATATGCAGCCAGTCTATGTCCGGGTAGTTGAAGTCACCCATTACTACCACATTTCCTAGTTTGGATGCTTCCTCAATTTCATATCTCATCTCAAGGTCTCCCTGAGCATTTTGATCAGGGGGACGATAGATCGTTCCCAGTATTAAGTCCCTCCTGGGGCATGGTATCACCACCCACAACGATTCTGTGGAGGAGTCTGCCTCTTTTGGGGTTTCAAGCTTGCTGGATTCAATGCCTTCTTTCACGTATAGAACGACTCCGCCACCAATACGTCCTTCCCTGTCCTTCCGATATAGTTTATATCCAGGGATAACCGTATCCCACTGGTTTTCTCCATTCCACCAGGTCTCGGTTATGCTCACTATATCAATGCTCTTCTCTAAGACCAAGCACTCCAGTTCTCCCATCTTGGTTCGGAGGCTCCTAGCATTAGCGTACAGGCACTTGTAAGCAGTGTCTCTCTTCAAGTGCCTTTGGCACTTGTGGTTAGGCCTGTGGTAATTTTGCTCTTCTGAATTTATATGCTGTGCCCCTGCTCTCACAATGCCTACTTCTAGGCCTACCCCTTTTAAAATTTCATCATTTCTTTGGTTTTTATCCCAGGGGGGAGGTTTATTCCGAACCGGACCTTTCTCAGCTCCTGTCGGGTTTTCCCCCTCAGTCAGTTTAAAAGCTGCTCTGCTACCTTTTTAATTTTAAGTGCCAGCAGTCTGGTTCCATTCTGGTTCAAGTGGAGCCCGTCCCTTTTGTACAGGCCCGGCTTGTCCCAAAATGTTCCCCAGTGCCTAACAAATCCGAACCCTTCCACCCGACACCATCGTCTCATCCACGCATTGAGACTGCGAAGCTGGGCCTGTCTGGCTGGTCCTGCGCGTGGAACTGGTAGCATTTCAGAGAAAGCCACCTTGGAGGTCCTGGCTTTCAGCATCCTACCTAGCAACCTAAATTTTGCTTCCAGGACCTCACGGCTGCATTTCCCCATGTCGTTGGTGCCAACGTGCACCACGACCACTGACTCCTTCCCAGCACTGTCTACCAAACTATCTAAACGACGGGCGATATCCGCAACCTTCGCACCAGGCAGGCAAAACACCTTGCGGTCTACACGCCCATCACACACCCCACTGTCTATGTTCCTAATGATTGAATCACCCACTACAAGGATCCCTCCACCCCCTGGAGATATATCCTCGGCACGAGAGGATAGCTGCTCATCTCCCAAGGAATGGGTCCCTTCTAAGGGATCGTTTCCCTCTTCCTCAGCTGGATGCTCTCCTTCCCCGAGACCATCGTTGTCCATGATAGCAGGAGAGCTATCATCGTTGGAGTGGGACACAGCTATAACGTCCCTGAAGGCCTCCTCCACACACCTCTCTGCCTCTCTCAGCTTTTCCAGGTCCGCCACCTTGGCCTCAAGGAAATGAAGTCGTTCCCGGAGAGCCAGGAGCTCATTGCACCGAGAGCACACCCACAACTTCTGTCCAACAGGCAGATAGTCGTACATGCTGCAGGCGGTGCAAAACACTGGAAAGCCCCCACACCCCTGCTGGCTTCTTACCTGCATAGTTTTGTTTAAGGTTTATTACGTCAATGGGTTGGAGACTGCGGTTTAGTTTAGGTCAGGGAACAGACGGCAGAGTGGGGGGCCCTGGCCTCCTCGCCCTGCTGCCGAACTCGCTCTGCTGCTTAACTCGCCTTGAAACTTTGTCAGCTGGGGCCTTGACGCTTCGTCAGCTGGGGCTGCCTCTAGCTCGTGGAGCAGGCTCCCTCGCTAGGGTGCTCTGACTTTATATGTGTGGCTGGTTCCTCCCAGCTACTGCTGCCAGCCAATGATGTGTTACTTGAGGCTTATGGCTATCAGCTGGGGCTTATTTGCTTCCACATCCTTGGCTGGGAAGCTACAGTTGGAGGCTTAAATCCCAAGGGGACTGGAGGGATCCTCCCCTACCAGTGGTAGTTAAATCCTCACCTACACGCATAGTACGAATTTGGTTAATTTGGTCTGCAGGATCTCTAAAAATATGTTATATTTTAATAAATATAACATTATTCCAATGTTAACTCTCACTTGTCTTCCTTCTGGGTGTGGTGGCAAGGTCATTTTCCATAGGCAGTTTTGACTAGAGTATGCATTTTTGCAAGCAAGTTCTAATTCTATAATGCATTTCTGTCCAAGTTGGCCTGTGTGGGTGGGGGGTTCCCCACCCCGATATATGCTAACAGCAGTTCTCCAATTGCCTGTCCATAGGCAGCCAAAATAGTATCATTCATGCAGAAGAGGGAGGTATTGGGGAAAACTCCAAGGTAACCCCCCCCCAAAAAAAAAACCTTATGGGGAAGGCCCTCAAATGGCTCAGAGTGTCTCAATATGTGCAAAGAAATCTGACTGTCTGTTGTGCATTGGGCAGAAACACTGGAAGCTGGTCCATTAGGGCAAGTTGGGGCACTGACCCACCAACACCACTCTGCCTTCAACCAGCTCCCATTGCCTACCTTAACAAACAGTCCAGGGGATGGCGCTACCCGCTCCCTTCTCTTTAGTCTGAGTGTTGCCCTTGAAGACCTCAGCAGGGAAGAGGATGGGGGCAAAGTTAGACATGCTTGGCTCCACCTCTCATTGGCTCTGGCGCCACCTACTGTTGGGCTCCCTGCTTTCCCAAAAAGGTGCCACACGTTATAGCAGCGCTTTAGCACTCATTGCATCAGATCTTTTCCATGTTGGGAGTAAAGCACTCATGCATGTTACAAGTGACCCGAACTGGAGGGGGGGGATAGAAAGGCAATATATTCTTCCCTCTGCTGATTCCTTCACTAAAGTGTTTGCTGTTATTGCAGGCTTTGCTCCTCCCCTTCCTCCCTTCTCTTCCTGTCTCTGTTCTCAGCTAGTTAGCAATGGCTCCCTGAGTGGAAGGCACATGGCTACTTTAGCCTGTATGACTTTACCTCTTTGTGGTAATCAACCTTAAGCTTTCTTTATTCTTTCAACTACCAGCAGTAGCATACTGGCAAATTCAGAAGTGCAGGGTCCCTTCACTATCTATCTATCGATCGATCGATCGATCTCTATCCCGCCCTTCCTCCCAGTAGGAGCCCAGGGCGGCAATACTCACAGCCACACCCCCTTCTACAACCTTCTAAGATTGTCAAATAATCTGGCCAGAGTACTCCTTTGAATAGTCCTTTCTGCTTGTTGATCCTTGTTAATGCCTTCTCCCACAACAACAGACGTCCTTAGGAGTTAGTCAGCATGAAACGGGAGTCTGTCAGCTACTGAGAAGAGTCTTCTCAACGGCTGAGTCACCTCCTTTTACTCTGATTGGCTCCAATCAGCAGGAAAGAGCAAGGAAGCATGTTCTCCTTTCAGTGGCTAGCACCCTACCCTTTCACGGTGATTGGCTCATAGGATGCTGGAGAAATAGGGACCCTGGCGCTCCCAAAAAGGTAAGGGGTCTAAGACTCCCCCTCGAGTCCCCAGACGACCACATTCCTGACTACCAATCTTAACAGACCAGTGATTTCTGCACTCGCTGCAATATACACACACACACACACAACCCCTCAAGCACTCTATCCTTTGCCTCAGCAATAATAGCTGGTGGATAGAGACAGCTGCCAACTTCAGCAATAGTTCAGAAGGCAGCAGGGCAGGCCTTCACTTTGGGCCGCGTCCAACCGATTGCAGAGAAAGCTGCTGATGTTTCTCTCTCCCCTCCCCCCAACCACACTGCACACACACACACACACTTTCCACGACCCGCAGTCTGGCTGTTACCGACAGTTGTCAACCTGCCAAGGTTGAAGGAGCGGCTACAGAAATTAATCAGAGAACTGAGGGACTCTGAGCTGGGAGAGCATCCAGGCAGGCCAGACTAGGGCTGTTGAACTTTACAGGATTCAATCAGCACTGTAAATCATCTTTTCCCATTTTCCCCACACATTTCATTTAAGTCGGTCGGTTGTTTTTTCTGTGGGGATGAAGCTCTGGGGTTTGTATTTTGAAGCCCCAGTGGGGTTTGCCCCACTGGGTTGGGAAGGCCTGTCAATTTCGGTTCCCATTTTTCCAAACATAATTGCAGTTCTCCACACTTCTGCAGCTGTTTGTGATTTTTTTTAATCCTCATGAAAACCCTTCAGCATTTTAGTGTGTGTTACAATAAATCCATTTTTGTATGTCGTTTGGACAAACGTGCACAGTACTGCAAGCAATTTCTCCTCCCACAATGCATTTCTGTATGTTCTTTTCATGAATACATTCTGTCTTACGTGCACTTTCCTCTAATAACTGCAACTTTGCAAACCTTGTTTGGTTGGAGAATTGCATCCCGAAATTCAGATAAGTGCAAATTTTGAAGGATAGCTGATTTTTAATATTCATATTTCAAAAAGTGCGAATTTAAGATTTGAAGGTTTAAGAAGTGCAAATTTGAAATGAGAACTGAGCCAAATTTCTCCTCCATCCCTAGAACAGACTCATTAAAATTAATCAACATGATTAACTTTGGTCCATGGATCCCAATGGGTCTACTCTAAATAGACCGTATGTGGAAATCAGCCTGGGTGTTTGGAGGTTACCCTCCCACCCCAAAAAGAAACAAATTTCATTGAGAACTTTTGGAGGCGTGACTGTGTCAATCAATTCCAATTGATGTGAATTTCTGATGTGTGGGTTTAAAAGGGGGGGTTGTCATGAACTAAGCTCTACTCAGAGTAGATCCATCTGCATTTGTTTCATTTTTACGTATCCTGCTTAGAAATGCATATGATTAAGAGGTACAGAAATGTTTTTTAAATAAATAAAAACATCTGTCATCTTCAGTGTGTCTGCTCTGAGCAGCAATTGATGCAACCCACATAAATCTCTGGCTGCTTTAGGTAAATGCCTCTGAGTGCATTCCAAGTGCCTTTCCATGTGAGAAGGCCCAGAGGATCTAAGCAAAAGACACCTTATCCCAATACTACATGCTGGAAACTGCAGGAGGGGAGAGTGCTCTTGTGCCCAGGTCCTGCTTGCAGGCTTCCCATTGGGGGCATCTGGTTGGCCACTGTGAGAAGAGGATGCTGGACTAGGATGCTGGACTAGGATGGGCCACTGGCCTGATCATGGTAGACCGGTTCAAAACCGCCATATGCAGAAGCGGTATAACCTCTGAATACTAGAGGCTGGGGACAAACAGGGGAAGGCTGTTTCTTCCATCCCCTGGCTTGTAGGTTTCCTGGAGGCATCTTGCCAGCCACTCCTGGAAAATGGAAATGAAATGGACTGCCTTCAAGTCGATCCCGACTTATGGCGACCCTACGAATAGGGTGTTCATGGTAAGTGGTATTCAGAGGGGTTTCCCATTGCCTCCCTCTGAGGCTAGTCCTCCCCAGCTGGCTAGGGCCTGCTCAGCTTGCCACAGATGCACAAGCCAGCCCCTTCCTTGTCTGCAGCTGCCAGTTGGGGGGCAACTGGGCTCCTTGGGACTGTGTAGCTTGCCCACAGCTGCACAGGTGGCAGGGCACGTAACCCCTGAGCCACTCACTGTGGGGTGATCTTTAGCTGGCCCTTGACACCCCGGAGACACGAGCGGGGATTTGAACTTACAGACTCTGGACTCCCAGCCAGGCTCTCCTCCCCACTGTGCTATACCAGCTGTCCTGCCACTCCTGGAAAAGAGCAGCAAATGGTAGGAATAGGGGTGTGAACTGCCTGTACTGGTTGTCATTCACGTCTATTTCTTTCTTTATTAGTTATTTATTATGAAATTTATATCCCGCCCTTCCTCCCAAAGGGAGTCCAGGGCAGCAAACAGCGTGATAAAACACTAAAAATATCTTAAAAACAAAATATCTTTAAACATCTTTAAAAACATCTTAAAAACAATTACCTTAAAAACAATTACCACACAGATGCAGACTGGGATAAGGTATCTACTTAAAAGGCTTGTTGAAAGAAGAAAGAGTAGACAACAGAGGCATCACCTGTCTAATATTTGAGGGAAGGGAATTCTAAAGGGTCGGTGCCACAGGCCCGCTTCCTGTGTTGTGCGGAAGGGACCACCTGATGAGATGGTATCTGCAGGAGGCCCTCACCTGCAGAGCACAGTGATTGACTGGGTATATAAAATCATATCTGAGCCATCTGTCGGGAATGCTTTGATTTGGATTCCTACATTGAGCAGGGGGTTGGACTTGATGGCCTTATAGGCCCCTTCCAACTCTACTATTCTATGATATATCCATGACTTCCTAACTTCATTGTCAACTCTTTGCTTCCTGCCATTAGCCACCTCACCTCAGTCAGAGGAGGCAAGTTGGTTGCTTGCCATACAAATAGACCTGAGAGGCAGGAATGGGGATTGATGTATGCAATGCATTGCAGATCTCACAGATCCTCTGATGGCTTCCTCATGCAGTGGAAACCAAGGATAGTGTATTCTCCATCTAGTTCCTAAGTGAAGGGAGCATTTGGGGAGCCTCTCCCCTGATTGAATGGCTGTAGCCTTTCATATGTGGCAGTGGTGGAGAAACTCAGGCCTGGAAGGGCCAAACGTGGCCCTCCAAGCCTTTCTATCTGGCCCTCGGGACTCTCTCCAAGCCACACCCTTCGCTGGCCCTGCTTTGCACACTCCTTGAGGTTTTTTTTGCTGAAAACGTGCCCTTGAACCCTGATCATATCTCTTGCTTTCCTGGAAGGATGATAGAAAGGGATGCATGAGTGCGTGTAGAAACTAGCCTACTGGACAAAGGCAAAATTTATATTTGTTTCTCCGCCCTCTTTTCTGGCCCTGCCCACCACTGGCATGTGGCCCTCTGGCTGAAGGGGGAAAAAAGGTTCCTCAGAGCTGAAAGACAGAATGGCAGCGGACAAGCCCCTTTGAACAGGGCACGCCCTCCCCTGACGTGTGGCTCCGACTGCAACGGAGGAGGCAGCAGCAACTGTGGCAAGAACAAAAGGGGGAGGGGGGATAATCCACTTTGCTATTTCCCTGCTTGTATATCTACATTCTACATTGTAACTTCCTGCTCTCAGATAATTAGCCAATATCTATATTTATATCAAAGCCACATGTGTTGTAGAGAACAGCCAACGTTCCTCTTTAGAGAATGCCTGGCAGGCTATAAATAGCCCCCATCTGTAATTATCTCCAGAACTATTTGTTATTGGGGAGGGGGCTGGGAGAAAGCGGACGTAAACAAGGGAACAAAATTCAAGGCGGCTCATTCAACAAGGAAGCTGGGCTTGGTGTTTTTGTGTTTTCTGTTTGTTTTCCTTATCTGGTACTATCAGAAACGACGGCTTCAGCTCGACACCAAGATGGCTGATGCTTGCTTGCCAAAAAATCCGGCCCGAATAACTAAGTGCCTCTAAGCACATCCAAAGTGCATCCTCTCCCACCTGCCCCTTTGTGGAAATTCAGAACCTCTGTGTCCACTGTGTCAGTCTCTGCTGGCTGCACCGAGGTGCTATATGGTGCTGTAAAACAATTAGCCGGCAGTTGCCCACGCAAAGTCTTGTTTGTAAAGTAGATAAGCAAGGGAGAAGGTCAAGGGGTCTCAGTGCATGTACCAAGTCATCTTCCAAACGGCAGAGTAAGTGAACAAAGCAAGGTCCAATATTCTAACAAAAGTAATCTCGGTTTCAAGGCACAGCTGGCAAGGGTCTGACGCTGGCATCTTGACATTGCTTCCAGCAAAGGGCAAAGGGCATCTCACTACCTTTTAAGCTTCCCTCCCTGGTTCAGGTGCAAGCAATCAGCCCTCCAACTCCCGGGAGCTTGTAGCCTTAAACAGCCAGGACACTTGCATTGCTCTGCTACTCGCAGGTATCTTTGCTCTGCAGGGAGTGGAGGGGCCTCCTGTTTACTCCCTGAATCTGACTGAGGGGCCCCAGCTGTATCCTGAACATCTTCCAGTGGTGGGAGGTCTGGAGCTGCTTCTGGGGTGGGTCTGCTTGTGCCCTCTCCTGGGTTCGCTGTGCCAATCCCCTGCTTCTCATCCTCCTCTGAGGACTCATCCAACGGAGGCATGGCATAGTGCCTTCAGTATACTGTTTTAGATGTCTGTTAAAAACATTTCTCTTTCAACAAGCATATCTAGACACAGGATTTGGTTACATCTGTGTTTTAATATTTAATTGGTTTGATGGGTTGTATCCAGTGTTAGTCCTACTCAGAGTAGTCCCATTGAAATGGATGGACATGGATAACTGAGGCCCATTCATTTCAGTAGGTCTACTCTGAGCAGGGTTGGGCAAGAAATTCAATTCACATTACAAGCTGAATTTCTCAAATTCACACTTTTTGAAACAATGTGAGAGCCAAAACACAGCCATCCTTTGAAATTCTCACTTGTTTGAATTTTGCAATGCAGTTCGCCCAACAACCAATGTTTGCCAAAATGCATATGCAAAGGGAAAGGGTGCGTAAAAATGAATATATCAATGAAAATAACATACAAAAATGGATTATATTAGGATACATTGTTGGCAAAGATGTGTACAATGTGAATCAAAACTGCCTAAAAACGTGTTTACTAGCAGAAATTCACAGTAAAATGTCGGAGAATTTTTATGAGGATTTTTTTTAAAAAAAATTCACAAATTCATGGCAGAAATGTGAATTTAAGATAAGAAAAATTAGACACGGAGAGAGCCAAAATTGACAGAACTTTCCATCCTTAACTCTGAGTAGCACTAACCTGGTATCACCCAAAAAGTTTTTAGATGCTTTTAATTGTTTTGAAATGTTTTAAATATGTTTATATTGTATTTTTAAGGGTAGGGTCTTATCACAGATGGGTTTGTCACCCAGGGCTCCCTTGAATAAATGTCATAATAGTAAACTAAAATTAATAAATTTAATCAATAACAACTGCATGTTCAGAGAAGACTACATAACTGTCCTGCCCGTTGAAGTCAGCCGAAGACAGGAAGGCGCGCTTTTCTTTAATAGGTTTAATGGAGAATTTCAGCTCAAAGTGCTTCATGAATTAGCTTACAGGTTATACAGGATTCAACATCTCTACAGTGCACAACTAGGCAAGACTACACAGAGCTAAGACATTGTCGCAGCAATTAGACGCACCCTCCTTTACAACCCTTATGTAAGTGTGGGTGGGCCCCTTCTACTTGCTTGAGGAAGGTGTCACAGACGGGAGAGTGCGTGCATGCGAGTGCTCCTCCTCAGTGGGACAGTGGGAACCCTCTGAGCCTGCTGGTGCAGTAGCCTATGTGTCCGAGGCGAGGGTGGCGGAGAGACTTCAGCAAGGTCCTCCTCCTCAGAGGGAGGGGTGCGCGGCAGGACAAGCAAGGAAGGGAGTGTGAAGGGAAGGTGGAGAGTCAGCTTCCTGATTGATCAGTGCTCCATCCATTGTAATTGGATACATGGGGCAGAGCTGTCACGGTCAGCGGCACTGAAGCCTTTGGCCTCTACCCCCCCGAATGCAAGTGACTGGGGCCTTCCCTCAAGTCCCATTCCAGCCCCTCCTCTTGATCGCTCAAGCTCCATGATCGTCCCACGGGACTCACGACTGAAACAAAACAAAAAGTCAACTTCTTTTACACAACACGTCATTCACGTACAGGGTTCTAGTGGCTCTTCACTGGGATGGTTCTTCATTTCAGAGGACAAGACAAATCCAGGGAGGGTGGAACTCTGAATTGCCATTTTTCCCGTGGTAGCTAAAACGGAACTCCTATGTCCTTCAAGAGTCTACCTGTGAATGCCAGACCCTAGAGACATACACTGAGGTGAAGGCCATTTTTTCCCTTTGTGATCGGCTTGTGAGTCCCCTCCCCCCAAGATGAAACCCCTTGTGCTAAATGGGCCTTTGGTCTGATCCAGCATGCTTACCTATCCCCCTGCTCAACTCCTTCTTTTGGAATAACTCCTTTTAGCATAACTTAGCACAGGAGATTAAGAGAATCCTGTCTCTACCTCTTTGTTTCCTTCTCAGATGAGACGGATCCGATAAAATCAAGGAGAGATACACATCGCTAGAGTTTTAAAGACAATGCACTGTGCAGTTACAGGAAAGGCAGAGAGAGGTTTTGAAGCTGTTATTACCATGGAAATGAACCCTGGGACATCTCTTTCTCTCCCCCCCCCAGCAAATGCAGTCTGTTGGCATTCGCTCATCAGTTGCACCACTATTTTGCTCGCATTTTTCTTAGAAAAGACCAGCCTTCCTTGGCAGACAAAAGCCTTGGACATTTTGTTTCCTGGCTTTCACACTTGACTTGTATATTTTTGGGGACCCTCCTTATTCTGGTGGTTGTAATTTGTTTCAAACTCTTTTTAGTGCTGCATTTTAAATTGTTGTGACCTTCTCTGGGACTTTAGAGTGAATAAATCAGGTGTGGGGAACCTTTGGCCACCCAGACATTGCTGAACTACAACTCCCATCAGTCCCAACAAGCATGGCCACCTGTAATAAATCAAAATAATAATAGCTTGCCAACTAAGTTTGACTTAGAGTAGACCCACTGAAATTAATGGACCTCAATAATGTTGCTTAATTTCAATGGGTCTACTCTGAGTAGGGCTAACATTGGCTGTATCCCATGATTTTGTTGGGGGTGCACCAAGGCAGCATTTGCTTGCTCCAAAATGGGCCTTACCCATTTCCTTGTGAAATTGCACAATCTAGGCAATTGGGAACTTCAAACTTAAAAGGATCAGTTGTTGCAAATAGTTTCAACTGCCTAAGTGCTCCCACAAGATGCAGTAATGGCCACCAGCTTGGATGGCTTTAAAAGAAGATTAGACAAATTCATGGAGGACAGGGCTATCAATGGCTACTAGCCATGATGACTGTGCTCTGTCACCCTAGTCAGAGGCAGCATGCTTCTGAAAACCAGTTGCCGGAAGCCTCAGGAGGGGAGAGTGTTCTTGCACTCGGGTCCTGCTTGCGGGCTTCCCCCAGGCACCTGGTTGGCCACTGTGAGAACAGGATGCTGGACTAGATGGGCCACTGGCCTGATCCAGCTGGCTCTTCTTATGTTCTTATGTAAAGTGTGAGTTGTCCTTGCCCCTGCCATCTGGTTAGCTGAAAAGCCATCTTCTGGCATTAATAGACACATTTTACAGATAGTGAACTGAGGCTAAAGGCACACAGAGAGAGGCATACTCCATTTCAGCAGAGTGGTTTAACCATCAGCCCCTCTTCCCAGGAAACTCTGGAAATTGTAGCTCTATGGGGGGAAGAGGGGTCTCCTAACAATTCTCAGCACTTTTCACAAACTACGGTTCCCAGGATTCTTTGGGGGGAAGCCATGACTGCTTAAAGTGGTACGATGCTGTTTTAAATGTAGTGAGCAGGGACCTGATTGCTGTATGTATAAATAATAAATAATATAAAACTAATACACTCCAGCAATTCTCTGTCTGTGTCAACAAGATTTGTTTGTTCCCAATAATAACTGCCAGTTCACAATTCCTTGGGTTGCACCACTTCCCTCCCCAGTTCATGTAAACATGCTTGTTCTTGATCAAATCCCGTGGCCTGCTTTCAACTAAATGTTCTCCTCCTTTGCCTCAGGCTATTTTATTTTATTTTTCTTCCTAGTCATCTAAGATTTTTTTTAAAAAAGTAAGCTTTCGCCGGAGGTCTGTCTTATTTAATCTTGTAAAGTTTTCTGAATGTTGCAGACGTTACATAAATAAGCGGCAGCTACATAAAGGAGATTTTCTCAATTTTTTTTTCTTAAAAAAAATCTTGTAGATAGAACAAGATTTAGTAACAGAGAGGGGAAACTCGAGAGAAGAATTCCCCCCTCCACCTCTGTGACTTGTGTCGGAAGTCACGCAATAAAAAATAGGTCAGGTATTTTAATGTCTGCATTGGTCCAGAATAAATCATGATCCTCTTATTTTATTTTATTTTTAAAAGCAAGCTAGAAATTAGGACGAAATCTGCACTTCCTTAGTCAAGACACGAACTCGAATGTAGCGATCCTCTGAAACTTGCTCATCTCCGAATTTTGTAATGCAGTTCTGCAATCAAAAACTGCCTATGCGTTACATTGCAGGAAACTGCTTGCAAAAATGCACATATTAGGCGAAATTGCATTCCAAAATGTGTATGTAAGGGAAATCTGCACAAAATGTGTATGAATTTTACTATAGAACTTTAAAAAAATAAAAATAAACAAATCACAAACTGATGCAGAAATGGGACAAAGTGAAATGAATATGAGAACAAAGTAAAAAGAAAAGAAATCTATCAAAATTGATAGATTCATCCACATCTTTAAAAAAGGGGGGGAAGCAACGACTCAATAATTTGTTAGTAGTCATGTAACAAGGGCAAATATTTATTACTGTGATTGTTGTTAATTCAGTTTATATCTCTCTGAGTTACAACCCAGCCACAAAGAGTCTCGTGCAGGGCTGGATTTATGGGTGGGCGAGCTCGGCGGTCTCAGCTGGGCCCTACCTGCCAGCCTTACTTACATCCACTCTAGGGTGGGAGGGTTGCCCTGGTTCTCAGCTTCCTTCTCCTTGCTGGGCCTTGTGTTGGTCTTGTGGAACTCAGCAGAGGACAATACGGGCAAAACTAGAATTACCTGGCTCTGCCTGCCATTGGCTCTGGCTCCACCTGCTGATGGGCCCCCTGCCTTCCGCCCCACCAGTCCCAATGGGCAACAGCCTCTGAAATCCTGTCTAAATAGCCAATGAAATAAGGAGGGGGAAATCTGTAGCAGCTTTCCCCACTAGTGCACACATGCAGACACATATGCTCCTCGTGTCCTCTCATGCTCAGAGTGAAAGGGAAGGCATTCTAAGCCATCCACCTGCAAGCTGTCTTGCCCTTCAATATATTTAGCATCAAAAGTGCAATCAATAAGCATTTTCTCCTATCATCTCTTCCTCTCCTTCGTTTTAGACTTCCATGCTATCAATTTTAAACTGTAAGCTCCTGAAGGTGGGGACCCTTTACCTCTCCAAAGCTAGCTAGACAGACAGACAGACAGACAGAGACAGACAGACAGACTCTGGAGGGCCACAGGTTAGCCACTTTGGGTCAATAGATAGATAGATAGATAGATAGATAGATAGATAGATAGATAGATAGATAGATAGATAGATAGATAGATAGATAGATAGATAGATAGATAGATAGATAGATAGATAGATAGATAGATAGATAGATAGATAGATAGATAGATTCTGAAGGGCCACAGTTTAGCCACTTTGGGTAGACAGACAGACAGACAGACTCTGGAGGGCCACAGGTTAGCCACTTTGGGTCGACAGACAGACAGACAGACAGACAGACAGACAGACAGACAGATAGACAGATAGATAGATAGATAGATAGATAGATAGATAGATAGATAGATAGATAGATAGATAGATAGATAGATAGATAGATAGATAGATAGATAGATAGATAGATAGATAGATAGATAGATAGATAGATAGATAGATTCTGAAGGGCCACAGTTTAGCCACTTTGGGTAGACAGACAGACAGACAGACTCTGGAGGGCCACAGGTTAGCCACTTTGGGTCGACAGACAGACAGACAGACAGACAGACAGACAGACAGACAGACAGACAGACAGACAGACAGACAGACAGATAGATAGATAGATAGATAGATAGATAGATAGATAGATAGATAGATAGATAGATAGATAGATAGATAGATAGATAGATAGAATGCTTAGCATCTATCTGTTTGTCTATCTATCTGTCTATGACTGATAATAAATCATTGATAACAAGAGTGCCAGGGGATCACTCATGCAGCGAGGAATTGGTCAACACAAAACCAATTAATGCAGTGGGGAGGACTGCCAACCGCTCAGGAAAATTTTAAAAACAACAACAACACAGTCTGACTTCTTTAGCAGAGATGCAGACCTGCAGCTGCGTTCCTCTTAGTCCAAGGGAGAAAAGAGAGGGGAAAGCAAGAGGCTAGATTGCACTTATTGGGACAGTTAATTCAGTGTGCCTGAATGCAACGCAGGGAAAGGCAACATGAAAATATGGCTGATGAGTGCGCGCTGCAACAAAACATTGCTGGGTGAAGTGCTGCTGTTCAGAATCCTATGCACTCTACTCCCATTTTCCCCACCTCTCCATTTTCATGGCGTGTTTCCTCCCAACAGTCAGTCAAAATTCCACGGCCACTCAGCGCACTCAGGGCGTTTCCAGTCTGTTGCTGTTTTCAGGTGGGATTCCATCACATACCGGCAAATTCAGGGTGCACAATTACAATTGATGGGGTGGTCCTGCGCAACAAACCCACTTCCCCAAAAGATCAGGCTTTCTGTGTGTGTGTGTGTGTGATAAGAAAAGTGACAGAAAGTGTGGGGTGGCACTTGCTTTTTCACAATGCCATCTGACCACCCCTCAAACAAATCAGGATGAATGCTCAATAAACAGGTCACCTGGAAATGCCCTCAGTCTTCATTGGGCTGTTCTTTAGGTGTCCCCAAGGAGGGTGTCTTTAAACAGAACTATTTTTACAGACAGCCAGTGTGGCGTAGTGGTTAGAGTGTCAGACTATGACCTGGGAGACCAAGGTTCAAATCCCCACACAGCCATGAAGCTCCCTGGGGGACCTTGGGCCAGTCACTCCCTCTCAGCCTCAGAGGGAGGCAATGGGAAACCACCTCTGGATACCGCTTACCATGAAAACCCTCTTCACAGTGTCGCCATAAATCGAGATTGACTTAAGGCAGTCCATCTTCCATTTACATTTTTGCAGACTAAGCAATCACCCCAAAATGGGCATGTTCTATTATTGCCCCTGCACTCTGGAATACCCCCCCCGCCATACCTAAAGCATCATCCATTACTTGCTTCAGATGTCTAGTAAACATTTCTTTTAGCTCAGGCTTTCCATGTCCAAAGGACTGGACCCTGTTATTATCATAGAATTATAGAATAGTAGAGTTAGAAGGGGCCTCTAAGGCCATCTGGTCCAACCCCCTGCGCATTGTAGGAATCCAACTGAACACATAGCAGACAACTGGAAACATGGCTGTCCAGCTGCTTCTTGAGCGCCTCCAGTGTTGGAGAACCCACCATCTCCCTGGGTCATTGTTTCCTTTGTCACACTGCTCTACCAGGAAGATTTTTTCTGATGTTTAGTGGAAATCTGCCTTCCTGTAACTTGAGCCCCTTATTCCGTGGCCTGCACTCTGGGACGATCGAGAAGAGATCCTGGCCCTCCTCTGTGTGACAACCTTTCAAGTATTTGAAGAGTGTGATCATATCTCTCCTCAGTCGTCCCTTCTCAAGGCTAAACGGGCCCAGTTCTTTTCGTCTCTGCTCATAGGGCTTTGTTCCCAGTCCCCTGATTATCCTTGTCGCCCTCCTCTGAACCTGTTCCAGTTTGTCTGCATCCTTCTTCAAGTGCGGTGTCTAGAAATGGACACAGGACTCAATTTGAGCCCTAACCAGTGGACAACTACATTATCTCTGTTTTTATGGTGCTGTTCCAACGTTTATATCTTTGTCTTTAAGCTCGCCGCTCAGAGATTTTAAATCTTAAGCCATTTAGAATTCCTTTTGGACAAATGAATAAATAATGTTGTAGATACTGTACATCTCTCTGGAGCTGCAGAGGGATCAGAAAATGGTCTTGGGGGCTGAAATAACTCCTCTTTGAGGAAAGGTTGCAACCTTTGCAGCTCTTTCGTTCAGAACAGAAAGGAAAGTAAGGAGGGGACGTGATCGAAGTGCATAAGATCGTGCATGTTTTGTTGAAAGTGGATAGGGAAAGGTTTTTCTCCCTCTCTCGGGGCCATCCAACAAAGCTGAATATTGACAGACTCAGGACAGACAAAAGACAGCCCTTCTTCACACAGTGCTTAGTTAAATTATGGAACTCGGTCCCACAGGAGGCACTGATGGCCACCAACTTGGACAGCTTTAAAAGGGGATTAGACACTTTCATGGAGGATAAGGCCAGTGTGGTTAGAGACTGTTGGACTATGACCTGGGAGACCAGGGTTCGAATCCCCACACAGCCATGAAGCTCCCTGGGTGACCTTGGGCCAGTCATTGCCTCTCAGCCTCAGAGGGAGGCAATGGGAAACCCTCTCTGAATGCCGCTTACCGTGAAAATCCTATTCATAGGGTCGCCATAAGTCGGGATCCACTTGAAGGCAGTCCGTCATCATCAAGGCTACCAAAGGCTACTAGCCCTGATGGTTCTCCATAGAATCATAGAATCGTTGAGTTGGAAGGGGCCTCTAAGGCCATTGAGTCCAACCCCTTACTCAATGCAGGAATGCAACTTAAAGCATCCCCAACAGGTGGCTGTCCAGCCGCCTCTTGGAGGCCTCCAGTGCTGGAGAGCCTGTCGGAGCCTGTATGCCCTTGAATGTCAGTTGATGGGTTTCACAACTGGGGAGAGTGCTGTTGCACTCATGTCCTGTTTGTGGGCTTCCCAGAGGCATCTGGTTGGCCACTGTGAGAAGAGGCTACTGGACTAGATGGGCCTTTGGCCCGGTCCAGCAGCCAGGCTCTTACGTTCTTATAACTCTTGGAGCACCCCCAAGGTTGCTGGTATCTCCCTCTTGGGGGTAAGTAGGTGTCGCTGTTTCATCTGTGTAAGGATCCACACTTCTGAGTTCCCTTTCCACCTGTCTATTCCCCCGCCACAAGAAGCCAAGAAGCATTCCAGGCCCTCTGAGCATCCTTCGAAAATTTGCACTCCTCCAGATTTGTCTATGCAGTTCTCCCTTCAGGTCACGGGTGCAAAAATGCATGTAGAAAAGTAAAATATGGGGGAGAAATCCTTCTGTTTGTGAAAATGACATATAAACATGCAATACAGGAGGGGCAAATAGACATGTTAGAGGAAAATATGCTTTGCAAGAATGTGTAGGTCAGGCACACTTGCACACAAAAATGAATAAAAAACAGACTGCCTTCAAGTCGATCCGGACATATGGCAACCCTATGAATAGGGTGTTCATGGTAAGCGGTATTCAGAGGGGGTTTCCCATTGCCTCCTTCTGAGGCCAGTCCTCCCCAGCTGGCTAGGGCCTGCTCAGCTTGCCACAGCTGTACAAGCCAGCCCCTTCCTTGTCCGCAACTGCCAGCTGGGGGGCAACTGGGCTCCTTGGGACTATGCCGCTTGCCCACGGCTGCACAGGTGGCAGGGCACATAATCCCTGAGCCACTCACTGCACCCCTCTGGCATGTGGCCCTTGAAAGGTTGCCCAGAAGGAATGCGGCCCTCAAGCCGAAAACATTTTCCTCGCCCCTTTTCTAGATTAACCTTTGGGTCATATATTTGTGTGAATCCATCCTTCATTCCTGCCTCCCCATCACCAGGCGGGTTCTGTTTCGTTCTCTCCCCCCAATTCTGCAGTCCCAGGAGAAACAGCAATAATGTGATCGGTTGTATTATGCAATTTAATACTGTCGTTTGCCCATTTTTCTTTCTCGTAACACCCGTCCGTCGCATGACGTTGCTGTTTAGAAACCAGCCAAGGTGCAGTGAATTTGTAAATCATTTTTTTATTGGCACCGAAGTAAGACATGCACTTAGATGTGAAGACCATTAAAATGATGATTATGTAGAGCACAGATTTATTTTTTTGCTAGGCAAATCCATTCCGCAGGCAAGCCACCCCCTAACCTCAAAGCAAGGGAAATCCTGCACAGCGACAAATGCATCTTTGGTAGGGCAATCAAGTTTCCCCCTCCCAGTTGATTTAATTGGCCTTTTAACCAATTAATCCAGTGGCAAAGCTATTGCATTGAAACAAATCTGCATGTCTCCAAAACATCAAATAAAAGATGCCTTCTGGAGGTATTGACAGGAGGGGGAGAGCATTTACTGTTTAGCAAACCAAAGCTACCACCCTCTATTAGAAAGAATGGCCACAATCATATTTTCTAATCACATCCTCTCAGTTCACCCTTGTGGATGGGTGAATCTGTCAATTTCTGTTTATTTCATTTGCCGAATCTTAAGTTCCATTCTCTACGCTTCCACATTAATTTGAGGGTTTCTTTTTTTAAAAGTCCTCATGAAAATTGACCGGCATTTTAGTGTTGGGCATTTCTCCCAATATATTCATTTTATAATATAGCACAGTGGGGAGGAGACCCTGGCTGGGAGTCTAGAGTCTGTGAGTTCAAATCCCCACTTGTGTCTCCTGGGTGTCAAGGGCGAGCGAAAGATCACCCCACAGTGAGTGGCTCAGGGGTGACGTGCCCTGGCACCTGTGCAGCCGTGGGCAAGCTGCGTAGTCCCAAGGAGCCCAGTTGCCCCCCAGCTGGCAGCTGTGGACAAGGAAGGGGCAGGCTTGTGCAGCTTTGGCAAGCTGAGCAGGCCCTAGCCAGCTGGAGAGGACTAGCCTCAGAGGGAGGCAATGGGGAACCCCCTCTGAATACCACTTACCATGGAAAACCTATTCATAGGGTAGCCATAAGTCGGGATTGACTTGAAGGCAGGCCATTTCCATTTCATTTTCCATTATCTCTCATATGTTCACTTCTGTGCACACTTTCCCCTAATGCATGAAGACGGTCCGGAAACTACAGCTGGTACAAAATGTAGGCGGTGTGCTTAATAAAGCAGACCCGCCACCGTGATCATATCACCCCAGTGTTGATTGAATTACACTGGTTGCCAGTTGTATACCGGGCCCAATTCAAGGTGTTGGTTTTAACCTTTAAAACCCTATACGGTTCCGGCCCAGTTTATCTGAAGGAACGCCTCCAGTATCACAAAATATGCCACCAAACAAGATCAGCCTCACAGGACCTTCTCTCGGTCCCACCGACGAAGACAGCTAGGCTGGTGCGGACCAGGGAGAGGGCTTTTTCGATCGTGGCCCCCACCCTCTGGAACTTACTTCCCTTTGACCTTCGGCATGCCCCCTCCCTGTTGACTTTTCGCCGAGCCTTGAAGACCTGGCTCTTTAGGCAGGCCTATGGGATCTCTGGGGTGGGCTAGATTTTATACTGTATTAGCGTAGGATGGTCTGTTAGATGAGATGTTATGATATTAATATTATGATGATTATGTATATGTTGAGATTGTATTTTATATTGTACGTCGCCCAGAGTGTCCGTTCGGTCGGACAGATGGGCGTCTGATAAATAAAATTTTATTATTATTATTATTAACATTGGTTGGAGAAATGCATCGCAAAATTCAGATCAGGGCACATTTTGAAAGAAGGCTGTGTTTTCGGTTCTCATGTTGTTTCAGAAAGCATGACTTTGACAGAGTCACCTTTCAGTGTGAACCTGCATCTAATTTCTCCCCTGTTGCTTTGTGGGGTGCCCGTCGTCTGTAACTGGTCATTTTACTGAGCAAGGTCCTGTCCTCCTTTCCTGAGACTCCACCCACATTTTCCTCCTGTCCAACAGCAGTGCAGGCTATGCCTGGCAGTACTGCAAGAGGGTCTCTTCCCCACCACCTCTTGCAGGGATTGACTGGCATATTCACACCCAGCCAGCTTCCTTCCTTTCTTTTCTTGTCCTTATCAAAGATTTACGACCCTCTCCAGAAGAGCTTTGAGTTGTCGTTATTAACGGAGGAGGCCGCGTCCTCCAAGGAGCGTTGAGACGTCTGTCGGCAAAGTGCCTGACATCTGCAGATGCTATTGTCAGTTAGATGCAGCGCTGCGATGGGCCCGATGCCCAACGGCTGAGCTGGCACAACGAGACTTTGGCTGGATCACAGGGCAACCTGCTCGCCGGTGCCTTCACTCCATTTCCAGTGGAATCCTCTGGGCATGCACAGGGTGCCTGTTCACCACTGAGCAAACATGGTCCTTCCTGGTTCCACATAGCCACGTCCTGATTAGCAAGGGAAATAAGAGTCCTAGACCCCCACTGTTCACCATTCTAAGCTCAGCCCTATAACCGCTTTCAGAAGAGTAAAAGTCATGCTTATACAAATGTAGAAACATTTATTTTTGGAATTTATTATATTATTAATTATTATTATAATATTAACATTATTAACAACAAACAATAACAATAATAATACAACAACTAGTGGGGGTTCAGGACAAGAAAAATAAGGAAGTGTTCCTTCATCTTGCCTATGATGAACCTATGGAACTCCTTGCCAGATGATGTGACAATAGCTGCTCAGTAACTTAAATGGCATTAGAAAAAGACTGGACAAACTCATGCCTTCTCCCAGGCATTTTAGCATGTGTTTTCAAATGGTTTTTTAAAAATGTGTTTTTAAATTTGTATATTTGTTTTTAATGTTTTTCATTGTTGTAAACCGCCCAGAGAGCTTCAGCTATGGGGCGGTATACAAAAGTAATAAATAACAATAACAATAAATAATGGATATAGTTGCCACTGGGGTCTATTAGCCATGATAGGCAAGGAGAGCCTCCATGTCCAGAGGCACTATACCAGCCTTCTCCAACCTGGTGCCCTCCAGAGGTGGCCGGATTACAACTCCAATCAGGCCCAACCAGCATGGTTGATGGTCAGGGATGAAGACAGGAGTGGTAGTCAAACAATACCTGGAGGGCACCACATTGGGGAAGGCTGCATGAAGCCACTGAGCAACAAGTGCTGCTGCCTTCCTGCCCTGCTTGTGGGGCTATCTGAAGGCATCCAGCTTGGAGTTTGCTTCCCTCAAAAAGTAGCTATGGCCATCAGCGCGGATGGCTTTAAAAAAGATGAGACAAATCCACAAGGAGAAGGCTATCAACAGCTACTAGACACAATGGCGGTGTTCTATGTCCACCATCAAAGGCAGTAAGCCTCTGAATGCCAGTTGCTGGGAAACACAAGGGGGGAGATTGCTCTTCCGCTCAGGTCCTGCTTGCAGGCTTCCCATAAGAGGCATCTGGTTGGTCACTGTGAGAAGAGGATGCTGGTCTAGATGGGCCATTGGCCTGATCCAACACCGGCTCATCTTACATTCTTACTGTTGCAAACAGGTGCAGATGGGGACTTGGGCATTTCAAGGAAAGTCAAACCTATTTGCTCCCCTGTAAAGGATGCTGGGCCGGATGCAGGCTCAGCATCACGGGCCGGTATGGTCTTCGATCTGCTGAGTGACAACCTACACCTAGCAGGGGCCCCACGTACAAGAGCCCCCATGTCCTGCTGCAGTGAGGAGGTTGGTTCACAGAGGAACGGCAGACACAGATGGTGTCCTGCTCAAGGGCTTTCCAAAATATTGAGCTGACACTATTTTAGGTGGACCTACAGATAGACAGATCAGTCGATTACTGGCCCATGTCAGTTTGACATGGTTCCTTCATAAGTCTGCAGGGGAAAGGACTGTAGCAATAGAGCATCTTCTTTGTATGCAAGAAGGTCCCTGGTTCAGTCCTCAACCTCTCCAGGAACGGCTAGGAGATTCCCTTTTCCAAGACCCTGCGGTCCGTTGACGTAGACAGCACTGACCTAGACAGGCCAATGGCCTGACTTAGTTCAAGGCAGCTTCTTACTTTTTGAAGTCCTGTTTCCATATCATTCTGCAAACTAGTTTTTAAAAACAACACAAAATGTGCATTTTTGTTACACATTGTACCCTAAACTGCACATTTATGTATGTATTATATCCCAAAAGCCAATTTTAATATCTTTTTTGAGCTGAGAAACTGAACCAAAGCTGTGTTCTGATCCGAGTATGATTTTATTTTACGTATTATTATTTCTATATCTCACCTGTTCTCCAAGGAACTCAAGGTGGCATACAAACTTGGCTCTCCACCTCCCGATGTTATCTTCACAAGAACCCTGTGAGGTAGGTTAGGCTGAGAGACCGTGATGGGCCCAGAGTCACACCCAGTGAGCTTCATGGACGAGGGAGGATTTGAAATACAGACCAAGCTAACTCCTTGATCATTCCTAGAGGGACCCGTGGCCTGACTCTGGAGAACTTTCCTGACGTGGACCTGCATCATTTGCTTTTCATAAGAAGCCTGGCATCCATTTTTATATCCCTCCCCACACACACACAACCCCAGTTTGAGATGCTTTTGCCTCCAACTTCCCCCCCTTTAGACATCTTCTGCCCCTTGCAGGGGAAAACAAGGGCGGCATTGCTAGCAGTGCATTGTGGGAATATCCTTGGGAGAGTCTCACTTCCCTTCCATTTCTCCTCCTCCCTCGCACATGCAGTGCGGCTGCCAGGAATGATTTATTCTGTTTCAGTTCATTCACACACAAGGAAGCTGTTCTCTTCAGGCCCTGAGAAGGGAGCGAGATACTACTGTTTGAATATTTACACTCCCAGCGTTGAAATGTACTTGGCGGTATTAATAAGTGAAGAATACTGTCGAGATTCCGTTTGACTAGAACTTCCTCTGACAGTCGAGGAGAGAGGGAGACAGCACTGGGGGGGGCGGAAGGAAAGGGGGAAACCCAGGTACCGTTTCTCTATATCCTCACAGGCTGCCTTCTTCCGATGCCCAGTTCGCCAGGATCCCAGTGGAGACTGGTCAGTTAGGGCTCATGAGGCATTACCAAGGCCGCATTATGACTTTCGTGGGTCCTAGGCCCTTTTGCCTTCTTGGGCCCCTTCCTCCATAATAATATCAATATTAACAATTATTTTTGATATAACTTTAAATACTTCAACATTTTATTTTATTGTTTCTGTTTTAGGCAAAATTTAACAGAGGCCCTTAAAAATTTTCATTTTTTTTCCGATGTAAGAAAAAAATTAAAAGATTTTCTTTAACCCTAAAGTTCATTTTTTTTTCCTTCTGATTTTAAAAGAAATTGAAACATTTTCATGGGCCCCTAAAAGCATTGTGGGCCCTAGGCACTGTGCCTACTGTGCCTAATGGATAAGTTGGCCCTGGGCACTACCCACCAACCTCAGTCCACCTTGAGCCAGCCTCCGCTTGCCTGCCTTCGTACTTGCGGCCACTCCAGGGGTTGACCCTGCCCATCAGTCCCAGCTTTCCCTTTGCAGAACTCAACAGGGAGGTGGAGGGTGGGGACAAAGCTAGAATTGGCTGGCTCCACCGCTCATTGGCTCTGGCTCCACCTCCTGTTGGGCGCCGCTGCCTCCCCCCCTCTAGCCCCAGTGGGCGCCAGCCGTGCCCGCAGAGGGAACAGCGTGCAGTTAGGAAACATCAGATTCTGGACTAAATGGCCTTATGGTGTGCGTGTATGTGTGTCAGGAGGATGCTGTTTATATGGCTGGTAATGTCTATCGTAAGTTCAATCAACGACAATAATATTGCTTGCTGTCAGTTGTGCTGCCAAAGCTTGCTGCTGCTGTAATTAGAGGCAGCTTTGTGTGTTAAATTTTTGTGTGAATTGCACGTGCTTTTGTGTAAATGTGTGTTATTGCGATGTATTTTTTAACCTACACTCTTAAATACGTCGGACGTTGCTTGGAAACCTGTTTTGAGTAACAAGCAACTAAGATGCTCAATAAATGCGATCAAGAAGATTACTATTTCATATGGTCATGCAGGCAAGACCCAAGATTGGGGCTGGGGCACCTGATGCCCTCCAGAAGTTGCTGAACTACAGTTCCCATCCTCCCTGCCCATCGGCCATGCTTGCTGGGGCTGATGGGAGTTGCGGTCCAGCAACATCCAGAGGGCCAAAGGTTTCCCACGCCTGAGCTAGCCCAGCAGTGCCCATCCCGCCTAGCAGAAGCTTTCTGGACTAGAGGATGGGCAAAGCTTGTGGCACTTCAGCTGCTGCTGGACTCCAACTCCCATCAGCCCTGCCCATTGGCCATGCTGGTTGGGGATGAGGAGAGCTGGAGTCCAACCATACCTGGAGGACCACAGTTCTACAGGCCTTCCCTCAATGGTAAGGTATATACTTGGCTCACTTTAAAAAAATGTGGTAAGCCAGCATTTCAGGGCCATTAGGTCCATTTTGCTGAAAAGGGTCTCCAGAGTCCTGCCCTGACATCACCACTGAGAGGGAACACAGAAAGCAGTGGCCAGATTGTTCCATTTCCCACCAACGGCTCCCGTCCATTTTCTCAAACGGAGCGTGTCTGTCTCCTTTCAGCATGGTTTAATTGGTTACCTTTGAAAATCCCCAGAGAGAGAGGGAGAGGTTTGTTAAAGCAGTAGTAAGGAACCTCAGGCCCAGGAGGCAAATGTGGCCCTCTGGGCCTCCTTACCTGGCCCTCAGGACTCTCCCCAGACCACACCATCTCTCTGGTCGCCTCATCTCAAAAAGGATATTACAGAGCTGGAAAAGGTTCAGAAGAGGGCAAGCAGAAGGATCAAGGGGATGGAGCGACTCCCTTACGAGGAAAGGTTGCAGCATTTGGGGCTTTTTAGTTTAGAGAAAAGGCGGGTCAGAGGAGACATGATAGAAGTGTATCAAATTATGCATGGCGTTGAGAAAGTGGATAGAGAAAAGTTCTTCTCCCTCTCTCATAATACTAGAACTCGTGGACATTCAAAGAAGCTGAATGTTGGAAGATTCAGGACAGACAAAAGGAAGTACTCCTTTACTCAGCGCATAGTTAAACTATGGAATTTGCTCCCACAGGACGCAGTAATGGCCACCAGCTTGGACGGCTTTAAAAGAAGATTAGACAGATTCATGGAGGACAGGGCTATCAATGGCTACTAGCCATGATGGCTGTGCTCTGCCACCCTAGTCAGAGGCAGCATGCTTCTGAAAACCAGTTGCCAGAAGCCTCAGGAGGGGAGAGTGTTCTTGCACTCGGGTCCTGCTTGCGGGCTTCCCCCAGGCACCTGGTTGGCCACTGTGAGAACAGGATGCTGGACTAGATGGGCCACTGGCCTGATCCAGCAGGCTCTTCTTATGTTCTTATGCAAGCCATGCCCCTCACTGGCCACTGCTTCACGCCCCAAATGTTTTTGCCTGGCTGCACTGTGTCCTTGAACTCTGATCATGCCCCATACTTGTCTAGATGGAGGACAGAGAGGGGTGGGTAAGTGTGTGCCGAAACTAACCTACTACACAAAAGCAACGTTTACATGTGTTGCTTCGCCTGCTTTTGCCACTGGCCTTGCCCACCTCTGGCATGTGGCCTTTGGAAAGTTGCCCAGACGGGCATGCGGCCCTCAGGATGAAAAAGGATCCCCGCCCCTGGTTTAAAGCTTCTCCTCCTGACCCCGAAAGACCCCACCACAACCTCAAGGGCCGGCTTGGGTGCATGTCTGAGCCAGTACATTTCACACTGGGGACAGGAAGAGGATTCCATTCAGTTCCCATTTATTTATTTCACGTAATTTGTTTGCTGCTTCCTTGTAAATAAAAACCCCTAACAAGGTTTACAAATCTACCTAAGTCGCACTTTCCAAAACAAGCCACAAGCCAAAACTCAGTCGTCCTCCAAAATGCACACTTACCCAATTTTTGTGATGCAGTTCTCCAGCCACTGTTCACAAAAAAATTATAGGGTTTGGGGAAAATGTGCGTAAAAATGAACAGATCTATGGAAACACACCAAAAAATGCATTCAGGGAAATTGCTTGCAAAAAAACCTGTGCACATTCGTTAACGCTACATAGAAAAATGTGTTTGGTCAGGAGAAATTGACACTACAATGCTGGGGAATTTCCAAGAGGATTTAAAAAGAAAAGAATGCACAAACTGAGGCAGAAATGCTGAGAACTGACCTTAAGCCTGGAAAAAAACGAGAGAGGGAAAGAAACCAAATTGACAGATTTGTCCATCCGTAGTTCACACACCGCAACAGTGTGCGACTTCCATCATGCTTCACATCACCTCCCAAACACAATGCCTTTGATTAAGGGAATCAGATCACACATTCAAGGGAGGACCATCAATTGACTTCAATAGATGTGCGACGCCGAACCTTCGTGCCCTTTCCATTCCCTCTAGCTGATCTGTAAATGAAAATAAACGTGAGCACCAGAGGCATCAGCCACGGGGCATCGGGATGTCAGGGAGGGCCATCCCAAGACTCACAACCCTACCATCCATTGCAACACCCCTGTATTTGCTTGAGGAAAGGCCTTTTTCACATATAAAACCATAACTGGCTCAAAAAGTAGAAATTAACATAATGCAACCCTAAGCACGCTTACTTGGAATTCACTTAGCTCCCTCAAAATCAATAAGATTTCGGTGGGATAAAATATTCTCATTAGCTATTATTATTTGTTTATTTACCCCACACCCTTTTGCCAAAAAGGCTCTCAGGGCAGCTTGCCAAAAAAGTACTGTCCCTGCCCTCAGCCTCACCATCTTAAAAAGATGTGACACATGAGGAAAAAGGAAGGGCAGGGAGGAGGAAAAGAGTAAGCCCAAGCACAAGTTCTTAAACGTACCATTCTTAAAGTGGCAGCCAATGAGGTTCTGGCAGTCTTAAACTTGATAGAAAGAAGTCCCTCCCCGGAAGCACTCTGTCCCCACCCCATCGCAGATCAGATACGGAAGCAGAGCTGGAGACAACATCCAGGCAAGGAGGACAAGGCAGCTCCTGCCACACAGTTTTTCCCTCTGACACAGAGGTGGCTGCATGCTTAACAGACTACAGGATTCTTTGTGGGAAGCCATGACTGTTTAAAGTGATTCAATGATACTGCTTTAAATATACAGTGCTGATGGGGCCTATGCTGTCATTCCCGTTCCTCCTTTTTTCCATTTGTATCCCAATTTATCTCGTTTACATCCTGCCTTTCCTCCAAGGAGTTGAAGGCAGGGTAGATGATTCTGTCTGCTCCTTTATTATGCACTCCATGACCCTGAAAGGCAGGCCAGAATGAGATGTGTCAACTAACCGAGGTCATCCACTGAACTTCAAGGTTGAGTGGGGATTTGAACCCTGGGCCTCCCAAATCCTAGTCTGACACTCTAACCAACTTGTTTGCAGAGTCTGAGCCTGGCTGACAACGTCCACAAACAACTGCTCAAAGCGGCCCGGATTTGCACGGCAGAAGCAGTTTGGAGGAGGGGGGAGGGATGGGGGAGAATTTCGATTCAGTTTGCATTTCAAGCAGAATTGATCAAATTCACACTTTCTGAAACAATATGAGAACCGACACGCGACCATCCTTTGAAATTTGCATTTATTAGAATTTTGGGATGCAGTTCGCCAACTAAACAACATTTCCAAAAATGCTTATATGAGGGGAAAGTGTACATAAAAATGAGTGAAAATAACATGCAAAAAGGCACGATGTGACGAGAAACGGCTTACAAAAATGTGTCCCTTTGTCGAAAACTGCCTACAAAAATGTGTTTATGTGAAGAAATTCTCACTAAAATGGTGGAGAATTTTCCTGAGGATTTTTTTTAAAAAATGTAGAGAACTGAATTTAACATCAGAAAAGAACCGAAACTTACATGTCTTCCCATCCCTAGGAGGGCGTCAGGGTGCTTATGTTGCTTTCGGAACTCACTGTCTTCCGAGTGCTTGCTATTGTGCCTTTCCTAGCTTCTTAGCCTGCACCGGAATCAAGGGTGGAGAACCTTTTTCTTCCTAGGAAGAGCCATGGGCAATATGAAAAATCAGTCAGGGGCTGCAGCTGGGAAAGAACTGGAAGGGAACCCTGTCTGAAACCCTGGAGAGCTGCTGCCAGTCAATGCAGTCAATACTGAGTTAGAGAGAGCAACGGTCTAACTCAGTATAAGGCAGCTTCCTTGTATTCCTATGCATGCCAAGCAGGTGCTCCCTGAGCTCTCAATTCTTTACATGCCACATTTCATCCACAATGCAGGATGAAGGGCCGTAGCTCACCGGTAGAGCAACTGGTTGGCATGCAGAAGGTCCTAGGTTCAA
Source organism: Rhineura floridana (assembly GCF_030035675.1). Classification (NCBI taxonomy): domain Eukaryota; kingdom Metazoa; phylum Chordata; class Lepidosauria; order Squamata; family Rhineuridae; genus Rhineura; species Rhineura floridana. The sequence goes on from NC_084501.1 coordinate 9,117,186, forward strand.
TCCCTGGCATCTCCTAGGTAGGGCTGGGAAAAGATGCCTGTCTGGAACCTGGAGAGCCGCTGCCGGTTGGCGTAGACAGTACTATAAGCTATTTGGACCAATGATTTGGCTTGGTATATGAATGCTTCCGCTGTTGTTCTTGATAAATAATAATATCATCCCTCCGTACAAAGAATTGCCTAAAGGCACAAAAGAAAACTTTAACAAGAACCAATCCGCATCCTTCCCTGAACCGTTTTACATAAAAGAGCATCAAGGGCTGTAATAATATTTTTAGATACACAGCGCATTTGTTTAATTATTCCACACCAACTGTTTGCATAGTGCTTAAAATAACCTAAATTGCTGGTTCTAATCTATACCATTCCTGCTTGCTGGATAAACTAGCTACTCTCTTATCAGATCTGCTCACCAGAGCTTGGATTTGAGATGCCTTGCAACTCCAGTTGAGCACAGTACATCTTGCAAAGCAGGCTGGGGCCGTGTGAAGTGGGGAAAAGAGGGAATGCCTCTTCTAAAATGATGTCTCCTGCAACACTTTGAAGTATCATCCAAAATGGAATAAATATTTTTTTTCTTTAGAGTTCTTGAGCTATCTCATATGCAGATTCAACTGAGTCACTCATTAATGGACTAAAATTCAATGGATTAATTAACTAAGATTATTAATCGCCTGAATACTAATGGCCTGATCCAGTAGGCTCTTCTTACGTTCTTATAATTGTGATACTCATACTGTTAAATGGAGCTCCCAGTCTCTTGGACTACTAGAATAGTGCAACATATCCACCACTTAACAAAAGCACATATGCAAATGGATGCTATATGCCATTGCATGCCAACCTATCAAACGCAGCCAGATACTACAGGCCTTTGCATGTCAGCCATCAAACACAGCCAGATACTACAGGCCATTGCATGCCAACCCATCAAACACAGCCAAATACTACAGGCCATTGCATGCCAACCCAGCCAGATACCACAGGCCATTGCAAGCTATCAAACACAGGCAGCTGCTACAGGCCACTGCATGCCTAACTTTGTCAAAAACCACCCAATGCAAAAATAAAAATGGAACATCTATCAAACACTGTCCAGTGCTAGCTACCTATTTTCTCTTTTCTCCCTCCCAGCCACCCCACCCCAGCCTCTCTCCATTCCTCCCTGCTTCGCTTCCTCCCAGCAACGGCTTCAGAAGCGGAGCCGATTAATCCAGCTGCATTGGTGGAGCAGATCTGACTCAATTAGCTGCAGCTCGGAGGCTTGGGCGACAGCTCTGGGACCGTTTCCAAGTCTCATTCATCACTGCAGAAAATTCTCGAAGCCGGAGAACAGGGGAAGAGACTGTTCTGTGTTCTCAGAGCCAAGGCACAGGGAGAAGGGCAGAGAACGGGAGGGGGGGCGGTGGCTAGAGAGGGAAGCACGATGCCAAGGAATCGCAACTGAAGATTGGCCTACTGCTTTGGAAAAAGGCCTCCATGCACGAGGTGGGCCTTCCCCGTGGCCTGAACATTTTCCAGTTCTTGGTTTTTAAATGTGACAGTGTAGGAATGGGCAAATCTGTCCATTCTGGTCACTCTCACTTCCTCATTTTTCCAAGCTTAGCCAGCTACCTAACTATAAGAGTCCTTACCCAGGTTGCTTTCACCATGAGGTCCCAGGGTGGGTGACGAGAGTGGAAGATGCAATTATAAGAACAGATAAAGTCGCTCCAATGATACAAGTACAACTTGTTCTAGATGGAACAGAAGAGTGGAAGTTCAGCCAGAACAGCAGAAGTTCATTTTGAGTACAGCGTCCAGTTCTGGACACCATTCTTTTAGAAGGATGCAGACAAAGTGGAACAGGTTCAGAGGAGGGCTGCGACGATGATCAGAGGACTGGAAACAAAGCCCTATGAGGAGAGACGGAAATAACTGAGCATGTTTAGCCTTGAGAAGAGAAGAGGGGAGATATGATAGCACTCTTCAAGTACTTGAAAGGTTGCCATACAGAGGAGGGCCAGGATATCTTCTCAATCGTCCCAGAGTGCAGGACACGAAATAATGGGCTCAAGTTACAGGAAGCCAGATTTCAGTTGAATATCAGGGGAAACTTCCTAACTGTTTGAGCATTACAACAATTGAACCAATGACCTAGGGAGGTCGTGGGTTCTCCAGCACTGGAGACATTCAAGAGGCAGTTGGACAGCCACCTGCCGGGGATGCTTTAAGCTGAATTCCTGTATTAAGCAGGGGGTTGGACTTGATGACCTTAGAGGACCCTTCCAGCTCTACTATTCTATGATCCTAGGAAAAGAGATGAGCCCTACCACACAACAATGGCCAAACTGTCAATGGCCACACATTGTTGCAAGGCATTTGCCCTAACGCAATGCATTATTTTCACTATGTGCATTTGCATGCATACTTTTTCCTGGTGTACACATATTTTGTACACACTTTTCGGTTGGAGAGTTGCACTGCAAAATTCAGAGAAGCGCCAGTTTTGAAGGATAGCCATGTTCCAGTCTGCATGTTGTTTCAGAAAGCGCAAATTCAGTAGGTTTGCATTATAATGGGAACTGAATGGAATTCCTCCCCAGCCCCAATCACTCACATCGGGGCTGCAGATTGGAGGAGTCACAGGATAGAGTGCTCCCCTCCCCTGCCCCGGGACAATAGAAAGATTCTTCCACACGGCAAACTAGCCTAAGCTTCTCCCAGGCATCCTATAAGGCTTATGCATGCTTACTTGTGTTCAATCAATAGGGCTGTCTTCAGAGACAATATGCTTTGAGATGGGAGCATTAGAATGAAATACGCAGCTATTTTTCTCTATCTGAAATCTAACATAAAATAAATCCCCCCTCCCCCCTCAGAAATGTACTTTGCCCCATCTATAGCACGTGCGCGTGCACACGCACACACATATATAAATATTTTTTTCTGGTGCCTCCATGGGGACTAGAAACACGCAGTCAGTGGGTTCGGCTTCAATCCAGCAAGGGGATGGATTCCGCTGAGAGACAGCAACTGGCCCCCAAGGTCATCCAATGAACTGCGTGGCTGAGTAAGGATCTGAACCCAGGCCCTAGTCCAGCACTCTAACCGTGACACCGCTACGGGTGGAAGGGTCTGTGCATTTGGTTCTCTCCGTTTTACATTTTTCCAGTCTTAAATTCAGTTCTTGACATTCCTGCAGCCATTTGCAAATTCTTCTTTCTTAAAAACAACAACAAAAAAACTGGAAGTTCTTCAGTATTTGAGGGCGGTTTTCTCCTAACACCTTTTCGTACGCCATTTTGACTAACATACCCATTTTTGCAAGCAGTTTCCCCTGACGCAATGCTTTTTTCTGTTATTCATTGTTAGGCATGCTCTCCCCCGACAGATGCATTTTTGCTAACATTGTTGGGTGTGCGAATTTCAAAGGGGGCAAGCGTTTCGTTCTCATATTATTTCGGAAAGTGCAGACTTGATAGGCTTGGCTTGAAATGTGAACTGAATCGCTTTTCTCCCCCTCCCCTGGACACCACCGCCATTGGCTTTCCTCGTTGCTAGCAAATCCCGATGGCAACTCAGAAACAGCATGCTAGCCAGTGGCCTCCTGCTGCTGCTTGCCACATGGAGGTGGCCTTCCTCAGTGTTCTGTCCTCACCACAGCTCATTTAACTGGTATCCCCACTCTCAGAACATCGGGAATTCCCTGCGGGGCTCACTAATGCTGCTGCAACATCCCCCAAGGGGGTCTGCCAACGTTAGGCCCCTTCCATGGCTCTAAGCAATTGGATATTCAGCTCACTTGATGCATTCCCATCCATTAAGGCCTCCATGCTCCTAATGAGTCCCAGGCAAGCACTCAGAAATGTGGCTCGAGGAAAGGCTAATTGGCTAAGCAAGGCAAGAAGAAACTGCCAGTGTGTGTCTTGGGGGGACAAGGAGATTCAATCAATGGCCTCGACAACTGATCCAGCCCCCCCCCTCCCACTGCACCTTGGAAAAAGAAAAGAAGTGCAGCATTGAAAAGGGGTCCTTGCAAGACCATCTAGACCACCCTGCTTTGAGGCAGGAAATCCAAAGCATCCTCAACAGAGATGGCTGCCCAGCGAAGGAGAGCTCACCTGGCTCCATTGTCAAACCGCTTCTGCCATCAATATGGGTCTCCTACAAGAGGGAGGGATGGCTGCCAACCTGGACAGCTTGGAAAGAGGGTTAGACACATTCACAGAGGACAAGGCTGCCAGCGGCTACTAGCCACTATGGCTATGTTCTCCCTCCGCTGTCGGAGGTAGGATGTTTCTGAATACCAGGTGCTGGAGGACATCTGGAGGACCAAAGGTTCCTCACACCTTTTCCAGACTATTTTCACTGAAATGAGAGAGGCTGCTCTAGAGTAAACCATTTTGATGAGGATCAAGGCTTTAGAGTTTGTGGAGTGGGGCAGATGTTGGATTCTAGCCCTCCAACCACCAATTTCCACTTGGAAATCTTCACGTGCAACTTGCTTAAAGCTATTTTTACCCTCACTTTGATGGACTGCCACATGGATTTATTGAGGTCATGTTTTCCCACACATTTCACTTTTGCTGCAAATCCCCACTCAAGTCCAGGGACTTGGGCTGAGTCAACCTTCTTTTTAAGCGTATGCAGCCAGCCGTCAACTCATTTAAACTTTCCATGTTAAAGGCAAAAGGGGCAGGAGAATTGAAATAAAACCATGTCTTGGACATGGGGGACACAGATGTGTCTTTGGAAGGAGAAGAAATGATGGATGTCATGAATACGCTCCCAGCGGGTTTGGATATGAGATACTCAACCCTCTATAACAGCCCGTTGCTCAGGTGGTGTTTGAGTTGAAGGGTAATCGCTGTGGAGGCTGGTGGTTCCGGGTTTTCATCTGAACTTTCAAGGAACTGCCTAAACATTTGGACTAAAACCAAGAGCGGATTCACTTCCCCGCTGACACCGTGTTTCGAATCTCATATTGTTTTGGAAATTGCGCATTTGATAAACTCTGCTTGAAATGCAAACTGAATCGAAATTCTCACCCATCCCTAATCAGGCTGGGGAACCCTTTATTTGTTTATTATTTGATTTATACCCCACCCTTCCTCCCAGCAGGAGCCCAGGTCAGCAAACAAAAGCACTAAAAACACTTTAAGTCATCATGAAAACAGACATTCAAATACATTAAAACAAAACAACTTTAAAAACATTTTTAAAAGCTTTTAAAACATCTTAAATAAAAGGGGTTAAAAACATATTTGGGGGGGAGTTTTAAAAAATATATTAAAAAGCAATTCCAACACAGAGCAGCCTATTTCCAGGCCAAGGACTCTCTTCCCTTCTGGGCAAAGCATCCCAAGGCCACGTGCCAGAGGCAAAAGTGGGCGGAGCAACTAATGCAAATTTTACCTTCATACCATATACAAGATTCTACACACACCCCTCTACCCTCCCATCCATGCAAGCAAGACGCAGGATCAGAGCTCAAAGACATGCTCCAGGCAGGCAAAAACACTCAAGCCAGTTCTTTAAAGTGTCCCAAGGCAATCCCGTGAGCCATACAGTGTAACATCCAGGCCAAGTGGGTAGAGGGCCCTGCCTACCCACCTTAAGCAGCAAGTCTTCTCCTGGCTCTCTCTCTCTCTCTCTCTTGGAGTGTGACGCAAGCAAATAAATCATCTCTGTCCCCGAGATTACACTCTATGGTGGGAAAACAGCATTTTGGAGCTCAGGAGGCTTTCTGACCGGTGCTTGCGCATTACCAAATGGGGGGGGCGGCGAGGAGGCCAAAGTAAAGGCGCATCTCTTTGCCCAAGCTTTTGGGAGGGATGAAGTCCCTCGAAATATTTAAGCAATCTTTATCCCAGTTGGAGAGCTTGATCTGAGACTTTTCAGTGAAGATCTTTGTCCCACTCTGCATCTCTTTTGGATGTGAAATGGTTTTTTACAGATGAAACTGCTTTTAATTGTTGATCGCCCTCCCTTCCTCTTGCAATCACTTCGAGGTATGGCGTGGAGAGCGATTCATAAACAGAACCAAGTAAATAAATCATTTCTGCCTCTGCCGCCTGTTTCTTCCCCTGTTGCTAATTTTATGGTGCTGTTTGATTTGTTTTACTTTTTTTCATGGTTAATTGTGGTTTGTAACCACATGCCAGCCACAGACCCTTGGATGAAGGGTGGACTACAATTAATTGAGGCTGCAATCATAGCCCCACTTACCTGGGAGATAAGACCCATTGAATTGCATAGGACTACTCTGGAGATATTACACAATATTGCACCGTAAATATTGCACCACTTCCGTCAGAGAATCCTGGGAACTTTCATTTGTTAAGGACACTGAGTCTTGTTAGGATACACTTAGCAAACTACCGTTCCCAGGATTCTTTGGGGTTGAGCCATGATTCCTAATGTGTTACAACAGTGCTTTAAATGTACGGTGTAGATGTGACTGTAGTTCTATAGCTAACGCTCCTCCGTGCTCTGTCCATGGTGCTGAAATGTTACCTGGATTCTTCTACTCTCTCAGCTTAAGGAATTGTATCCAACACCCCCCCAACATGTGCACACACCTGTGTGAATGTTGCCCTCCAATCATCGATTTCTGTGGATGGGGAAGGATAAATGCTTCAACACTTCCTTGGGTAGGGGACTCACACTGCTGATGCAAGGGGCAACAGTGAGTGACAGCCAGATAAGCCATTTTGCATCTTCCACAATGCCACAGAGCTGGCACCGTTGCATTGGAGGGGAGATGGCAGCCACCCCAAAAACTGGTGGAGAAAATTCTCCAAAATAGGCTCCTTTTTCAAGGGGGGAGGTTTAGAAGAATAAAAATCTCAGAAATTTGCTTTGGGGAAGGGGGGGAATCTTCTGAAGAAATTCAGCTCAGCTCTAGTGCCCGGTTCAGTTCCTGCCATATCCAGCTAAAAGCATCAGGTAGCCAAAATGGAGACAATAGTCAAGAAATCAAAAGAAGGCTAGGACTGCGGAAGGCAGCTATGAGAGAACTAGAAAAGGTCCTCAAATGCAAAGATGTATCACTGAACACTAAAGTCAGGATTATTCAGACCATGGTATTCCTGATCTCTATGTATGGATGTGAAAGTTGGACAGTGAAAAAGGCAGATAAGAGAAAAATCAACTCATTTGAAATGGGATGTTGGAGGAGAGCTTTGCGGATACCATGGACTGCAAAAAAAGACAAATACTTGGGTGTTAGAACAAATTAAACCAGAACTATCATTAGAAGCTATAATGATGAAACTGAGGTTATCACACTTTGGACACGTAACGAGCAGACATGATTCACTAGAAAAGACAATCATGCTGGGGAAAACAGAAGGGAGTAGAAAAAGAGGAAGGCCAAACACGAGATGGATTGATTCCATAAAGGAAGCCACAGACCTGAACTTACAAGATCTGAACAGGGTGGTTCATGACAGATGCTCTTGGAGGTCACTGATTCATAGGGTTGCCATGAGTCATAATCGACGTGAAGGCACATAAAAACAAAGCCACTGATAGGAAAGATCTCTCCCCAAGGCCCTGAGGAGCCACTGCAGAGGAGGTTGGCCCACTAATTTGGGCAAATGCAGCACTGCCCCCCCAATCTCAGCAAGCCCCCACCTGCCTGCCTTCTTCCTGATTTCCAGTCCAGGGGGTGGCGGTCCCTGTCAGCTCCCTCCTCATTAGGGCTCCTCCACACGACTGTATAATCTGCAATCTTACAGCTTTGCATCCTCATTAATTCACTCTCGTCCATATGACGTTGCAAGCTAAAATGGATTTTTAGATTCTCAAATCCGCATTAGAAATACCACCAAAAAACAGATAAGCTTTCCTAAACCGATAATCCATCGCATTAACGTCTGTGTGCTCGGACGCAATGGCGCAGACTTCCCTGCAAGAGGCAGCCCATGGGCGTTCCTCCGTCATACACCAAGCCCCTTGTTTCCTTCCCACTCAAAAGCACATACACAACCCTGCGCATGCGTGGGAATTTTAAAAAGAGATATGTTTCTGCACTCTTCTGAAAAAGCGGGTGAGAAAAGCAAACAACCGTGATGGACCAATCACTGAAAAGGGGTGGAGTTAGGGGAGCAGCCAATGCCCACCCACATGGAAGCTTGCTAATAGGGTTTTCACAATAATCCAACCACAAAGTGGACACGTATGGATCTCAAGGACACCAACCAAATATGGAAAATGCAGATTTTGTGGTTAGGTATGGATAGGCCCTAAGTCTCAGTGTTGTGCCTGTAGAACTCAGCAGGGAGGAGGAGGATAGGGAGGGAACTAAAATTAGTTGGCTCCTCTGCCTCTCATTGGCTGACTTCACCCACTGTAGGGCCCCTTGCCTTCCGCCCTACCAGTCTCAATAAGCATCAGCCAAAGCAGAGCCACCAACAAGCAGAGCACCAGGACTGCACAGCAGGGGAACCTCTGGAGCCCTCCAGGTGTGTTATTGGATTACCCACCCCACCAGCCCCAGGCAGCACAGCCAATGGCCAGGCATGATGAGTGTTGTAGTCTAGCAGCATCTGGAGAGCCACAGGATCCCATCCCCTGGGCTAGATGATGAAAGCATCTGACTCATCGAGGTCAAGGGATAGGGAACTTGGGGCCGTCCAGCTCAGAGCACATGGTTTGCAAGCAATCCCCAGCACCTCAGCTGTGGGGCACCTTTGGCCCTCCAGATATCGCTGAACTACAACTCCCATCATCACTGGCCATGCTGGCTGGAGCTGGTGGGAGCTGTAGTTCAGCAACATCTGGAGGGCCAAGGGTTCCCTGCACCTGAGTTGAAAGTGATGGGCAAGGTCCTTCTCTGCTTGAGACTCTGGAGAGCTGCTGCCAGTCAGAGTAGACAATACTGGGCTACTTGAACATATATGTATTGGATGAGCCCCTATTTTTTTTTAAAAAAAAACCCTAATTTTCAGCATGAGTTCTGTTCACCAAATGTGGGCTTCCTGGTTTTAAATGTTGCCTTTCCTTCCCCTGGGTCGGCTTTCTCCCAGCACAGCACGGCTTTGCCCTCAGCAACCTGTATCTTTGCAGTAGCCTTTGGCAGCAGGCTGCAAAGCACAATTGGGACCCCTTTTCATCCCTGCAAATGCACATCAAACGCCAGCAACTCGTGTCAGCGGCGCATCTCCGCTCAATGGGAACAGCCAACGCCACGACAAGGAGGCACTGAGATGACCTGCTTGAGGCTTCACGGGAGAGCCAGGATATTCATTTGTAGCCTGGCAGCAAATCAAAGTGCTTTAGATCATATTTTCCCCCTCTCTCTCCCCTCCCTCTCCCTCTCTCACTTACTGCAGATCACCTGGCAGGAAGCCAAACCATAGGCTCACCCTCTGCTCCTCCACCCCACCCCAGCTTCTGCCTTTTGGGGTTCACATGCCAAAGCACCAAGTGAAATTACGGAGTTGCCCCGTTGTCACCCCCAGGTTTTCCCCAATTCCATCTCATTAGTCAGCCAGGACTGCCAATTCTCCTGCCCCTTATAGAGCACCCGCCTTTCTTCCCTTTCAGTAAGGGCTGCAGTTCAGTGGTAGAGCACCTGCTTCACATGCAGAAGGCCCCGTATTCAGTCCCCGGCATCCAATGGTGCAGTGGCATATTCAGAAGTACAGTCTATCTGAAGGAGCGCCTCCAGCATCATCAGCTATGCCGCCCAACAAGATCAGCCTCAAAAGGCCTTCTCTCCATCAGTCAAATCAGCCAGACTGATAAGGACTAGGGAGAGGGCTTTTTCAATTGTGGCCCCCACCCTGTGGAACTCCCTCCCAAATGATCTACGCCATGTCCCTTCTATGATGAGCTTCCGCTGGGCCTTGAAGACCTGGCTCTTCAGGCAGGCTTTTGGGTGGGCTAGATTTTATTATCATCGTTTTCAGATTTTTAATGTCTAATATATTTGTATGTCTATTTTGTACGTTGCCCAGAGTGGCTGGAAAACCAGCCAGATGGGTGACTAATAAATTCAATAAATAAATAAATAGGGTCCCTTCGTGACAGTCACAGCCACACTGTCTCCCCCTTTCCCCTGCTGGGTTGAGAATGAGATCCTTGTTAATGCCTTCCCCCACAGCAGAGCCAATAAGCATGAAAGGGGAGGGTTAGCTACTGAGAAGAGTCTTCTCAGTGACTGACTCACCTCCTTTCACTCTGGCTCCAATCAGCAGGAAAAGACAAGGAAGCATGTTAGAAGATTCTTCTCAGTGGCTAACACACTCCTCTTTCGTGCTGATTGGCTTGCAAGATGCTGGAGAAAGGGACCCTGCTCCACAAAAAGGGGGGGACTAAGACCCCCCTGAGACCCCGGATGACTACACCCCTGTCGGCATCTCCAGTTAGAGCTATTTGACACCCTGAAGAGCTGCTGTCAGTCAGTGTTAGGAATGTGATCTGTTGGCCAGTGCCAGTTCAAAAGCATTCCCTCGATTAAGCTGGTTGGTATCCATTCAAGTTTGTTCTTTGTTCACCAGCTACTGCTTTTACTTCTGTGCCTTTTTTCCCTCGCAAAAAAAATGATATTAGTATCAATATTTTTAAAGCAGATATAATTTGGAAAGGAAAAATCAATATTTTGAAAGGAAATATCAGTAACATCCTCTTTCTTACTATCAGCATTTTAGAGGCAATTTTTTTTAAAAAAAAAACAATCTGTTTTCCAAAATAGCAGCAGAGAATCGCTACATAAAAATCTGATCCGCAACAATTAAGAATAAGCAACTTAATCGAAAATTCGATACCAGATCCAAATTGGGCAGAATTCTAGCACATCCCTAGTCAGATGGACCAATGGTTTGACTGGGGATAACTCAGCTTCCAAATCAATGTTCCTAAATGCAGGGGGGGGGGGAGGAAGCGGCTGTATATCAAGTCAGATCATTGGTCCATGCAGCTCCTTATTGCCTACACTGACTGGCAGCAGCTCTCAAAGATGTCTGGCGTAAGCTGTCAGCAGGCCCCGCCAAGGGAGCCCTGTGGCGCTCTTTGGTCGAGCAGCCACAGGAGGTCACTGGTTTGAGTCCCCCTTATGGAGGAAATATATTACCTCCTACCCACAAAGGAAGAAAGCCAGATGGTCAGCAATGAACAAGGGAAACTCACAAGACAGGCAGAAACACACTCAGAAGTCGCTGTTTCAAATCTACCCAGGGGATTTCCCTCACCTGGGTAGCCTTCTGTAACTGAAAATGGGGATGGACATTATAGACGTGGAGACACACTCGTGCACTGCTGCGCAGATGTTTGGTTCCCTGGCCGGAAAGATTGTCTCAATGTGCAAACCAGCCAACCCTTCTTTCCACATACGTTCCCTCCATCCCTTGCACTCCCTAGCTCCAAGTGCTAAATATTCTCCACCTCTTGCCTTCTGTGGTTCTGCCAACACACACACTCCTGCTTTTTCTGCCTTCCTGGGCCTCCTCAAACATCCCCATCTTGCTTGCCAAGTTTCAAAAGCCATTGCTGAGAGAGAGAGAGAGAGAGAGAGAGAGAGAGAGAGAGAGAGAGATTTCCCTGGCATAATTGGGAGCAGCAGCCTAAATCCATTTTAGAGAGAAAACTTGCTGCATATTCCAAAGTTCTTCTTCCAGCAATACATTTGAGAGATTTTAAGGCAAGCTTCTCCTTTCGAGGAGTTTTAACAAGGGATTTCCTCAAGGGGATGATGATGATGATGATGATGATGATTAGCATTTATTAATCACTTGTTAGCCAAAGGTCTCCCAGCAACTTACAACTTTGGTAAAAGCAAAAGTAAATATACTGTGCCATAAAAACAAAGTAATACAACAACAACAACCCCCCTACAGCCACAGAAAGCTTTGGCAGCGGACTAATACAAACAATGTCATCTCAGTCCATTAAATGCCTGGGGGGAAAAGATGTTGATGAAGGCACCAGGCGGACCTCACTGGGGAGTGCACAGTTGAGGAACAGTAGCTGAAAAGGCCCTCTCCCTTATCACCACCCTCCGAGCCTCTCTCGGGGAGGGGGGACCTGGACAAAGGCCTCAGAAGAAGATCTAAGGGTCCGGGTAGGTCCCCATATGGGGAGAGGTGTTCTTCTGCATCCTTAGGAAACTGTAACCTGTTCCCACCTCACCCTCACCGCCAACACAGGAACTGGTGGTCTAGAGCCACCAGCTTGCCAGCAAGGATGTGCTGTCTGGCTAGCCTAGCGCTAGAGCTGGGGAAAAGAACTGCAGGTTAAAGGGGCAAATGTGGCCCTCCAGTCCTCCCTGTCTGGCCCTTGGAACTCTCCCCAAGCCACACCATTCATTGGACCTGCTTCCCACCCCAAGTCATTTTGGGTGGCTACAGTGTGACCTTGAAGTCTGACCATGCCTCTCGCTTGCCCAGACGGATGGAGAGGGGTGTGCCAATGTGTATAGAAACCAGCCTACTGTACCAAGGAAAAATTTACATGCATTGCTCCGTCCACTTTTGCCTCTGGCCACTGGTGTGCGGCCCTCAGCAGGGTCAACAGGGTGAAAGAAAGAAGCAAAGCAGACATTGTGTCCATCCGCCTTTTTCAGTTTGGAGGCACCTGATGGGGAGTTTGTACAGTTGGAAAAATCTGCTATTAAAAATGACGGAATGGGGAGGCAGGGATGGACAGAAGTGGCTGAAGAACAGCACTCCACACTCCGCCATTTTGTTGCAGTTCTCACTTGTGGAGTACTGAACTCTAAACGGGTCTCCCTCCTCCCCTGAAAATGCTGAGCATCTTTTATTTCTGACACTCGGACCTGGTTGCCTGTATTTTCCCATTCTGAAGTTTATTTCTTTATTAAATTGATATCCTGCCCTTCCTCCCATAAGGAGCCCAGGGCAGCAAGCAACAAGCAACAAAACACTAAAATGCTGAAGAGGGAAGAGGGCTGCAATCCAGTACATGTCTACTCAGAAGTAAGCGCCATTGGGTTCAACAGGACTTACTCCCAGGGAAGCGTATATTGGATTGCAGCCTAAGTCTCACTGAACACAGTGGGGCTTACTCCTGAGCAGAGCTGGGAAAAGTTACTTTTTTTAAACTACAACTCCCATCAGCCCCAGCCAGCATGGCCACTGGAGTGGGTTGATGGGAGTTGTAGTCCAAAAAAGTAACTTTTCCAAGCTCTGCTCCTGAGTAGGGATAGATGCTTCCATCCCTGTTAGTTCTCTCGGTTTCCCATTTTTCCAAACAGAAAATCAAGTCTCCACACATTTTCAGCAAATTGTGATTATTATTTTTTAAATCCTCCTAAAATTTCTTCAGCGTTTTAGTGCAAAGAGCACATTTTTGCCTGCGGGTTTGACTAACGTACGTATCTTTGCAAGCCATTTCTCCTAATATAATGCACCTTTGTTATTTGCACCAGTATATTCACTTTTATGCACAATTTCCCCCCCCCCAATGGTAAGCATTGTTTGGTTGGAGAAATGCCCTGCAAAATTTGTGCAAGTTTCAAAGGCTGGCTGTGGTTCAGTTCTCATGCTGCTTTGAAAAGTCCAGTTTGAAATGCAAACATGCATACGATCGTGCTGTTTAAACCTGCAGCAAGCTGATAGATTTCTCATCCAGGCAACCATTACACTAACTCTCAGAGCCCATGCTAATTTCAATATAGGAAGGGCACCAGTTGAAATATATATGAATGAGATCCACACATCTTCCATGCACACTGCAGGGCCTTATCCATTTCTTCTCCTCCCTCGCTCCTATTCCATGCAAAGTCTATGTTATCTCTCCAACCAGCTTTGCTTCAGCCCAATTCAAGCTAAATTGAGTGCTAACTCGAAGCGACCTGAAGGAGTCCTGGGAAAATGTCACTCATCAGTTTCCAGGAGCTCATAGTTTATCAGCGTTATATATGTTGTCTAAACATAGTTTAGCGTGTGCTGTCCCCATAACAGGCTTTTCATAGACTCTTTCCATTTAACTGGTTTTGCCAGCTCCATTTTCAGTGAGCGCATGTGGGGAAAGCCGCAAGGATTATTTCGTTGTTGTTGACCATTTCCAGACAGGTGATCTGGCAAAACAGGATCCCTGTCCCTTAAACCAAGCACAGGAATGTTCCTTAAAGGGGAACAGAGACACCCATGAGCACTTAGAAACACATTTTACCCTGCAACAAAATGTTGCAGTTCCAAGTACTCCTGTGCAGATTTTCAGCCAGCCATGCCCTTTTCTAGGAAATGCCATTCCATTCCCCCTCCCCCTGGTTTTCCTAGTCCCTTCTCAGCATTCTATGGCCACAGAGCATGGTCATCCACCGCTGTCCTGGTTTGCTTTGGAGGGGGGCTCTTAGTCCACCCTCCACCCCCAAAATATTGTGTTTACTTGTGCAAATTTTGGAGTTCTCTCCTGCTTCTGTGCTGAACATGCCATTTTTGCTACATAAGGAACCATACTTAGAGAATTAGTTGGCTATTAGTATGGGGGGGAGTTCCCATCATCGCCAGACACTGGCCATGTTGGCTGGGGCTGATGGGAATTGGAAATCCAGAGACATCTGCATGGCAGCCAAGTGGATAAGGCTGATTTCCATAATCATTTCCACGGCCACTTCTCGGCACTAACATGGGCCCCAAAGCACCTCACAATAAAACAATTCAAGTTTAGCTTAGGGCTGGAAAAATATGTCAGTTTCAGTTCCCTATTTTCCCAATCTTAAATTCAGTTCTTCACGTTTCTGCAGCAATTTGCTTATTTTTAAAAAAATCCTCCAGCTTTTTATGATGATGATGACGACGATGATTTATTAAATTTCTATCCCGCCCTTCCTTGCAGAAGGAGCCCAGGGCAGCGAATGAAGACAAAACCCAAAAAACATCTCAAAAACAAAACCTCTTAGAAACATCTTTAAAAAGCAACTCCAAAACAGACACAGACCGGGATAAGGTCTCCTTTTACTAATATAAAATGCACAGAGATTTGATGATGTTCGCGTGGCACGGCTTACACGGCACACCACCCCGGGATGACGAGGAGGAAAGAGGACTCTTTAAAAATAACAACTTCACAAATGCTTTCTGGGAAGCGCTTCTCGCTCCCAAGCCCTCTGGCAAAGGTGCCCCCGTCCTCCTCACAGACATGGGAGAAGAATTGTTCACATGTAGCGTTTGGCTTTGAACACGGGAGTCACTTTCTGGGGGGGGGGAAGGAGGCCCTCATTTTTTGTGCTGCTTGCCCCTCCATTCATCCATCCATGTCCCTCCCCACCTGCTGTTGATGCGCTCCCTGCGCTAGGAGCTGACAGTGTAGGCCATGCTAATTTCTTCAATAAACACATTGTTGAAGGCAGTTTCGGCGAATGGACACATGGACATTTTTGTATGATATTTTCACTCATATGTTCCTTTTTATGCATACTTTCCCCCAGCATATGCATTCTTGTAAACATTGCTCGGTTGGCAGACTGCATTCCAAAATTTGAATAAGAGCGAAATGATGGCTGTGTTTCCATGGTCATGTTGTTTTCAAAAGTGAAAATTCGATCGATTCGGCTTGAAATGGAAGCTGAATCATTTTTCCCCCTCCCTACTTTAGATAGCCAAAGGAATAATAAGGGAAGCTATTTTGGATTTCCCGCTGATTCTATAGTGGTTCCTCAACCACTTTCTGTTGAGCTGGAGACTGTGGCCTTCTAGATGAACCATGTGTACTAGGGATAGGCAAATTCCCCATTTTTCCAAATTTAAGTTCAGTTCTCCACTTTTCCCCATCAGTTTGCAATTTTTTTTTTTTTAAAAAAGAAGTCCTCACAAAAATTCATCAGCATGTTCATACGAAAGGACATAGAGCAGAAAGAGGAAGTGGGAAAGAGTGTCACTCTTCCCCACTTCCTCCTTCATCTCTATGTACTTTTCATGGGCAGAAAAGGTAACCATCCTAAAAATACTAAAATCTACACATTTTTATGTGCACTTTTGCCTATTAGACACATTTCTGCAACGCTATTTCCCCCCAATACAACGCGTTTTTGTATTTACTCAAGCATATGCACTTTTGTACAGTTGCTTCATTGGAGAGCTGCATTGCACAATCTGGAGAAGTGCAAATTCCAAAAGAGGGTTGCTCTTCAGTTTGTTTATTTTTCCATAAAGCATGAAATAGGTAGGTCTGCCTTTAAATGATCACTAAATCTAATTTCTCCTGCATCCCTAATTTGAACATAGTTTTGGATTTTTCAGAACGTCGGTAGGTATGCCAACCATAAGATGCCAAGAAGATCAAGGAGGCTGGAGTTCAAGCAAATGCCATCTGTTGACCTCACCTCTTCTAACCAGGCGCCATATGTTTGATACAAGACAGAACACAGAATGGCATTCCTTACAGATTGTGCTTCGGGAGGGGTGCGCCACAGAACCCCTTCCCCAGGGAGCGGGTTTCCCAATTCCATCGTTCCTTTATATATATATATATATATATATAATCCGAACCCACAGGTTACAGGAATGCTGGCAGAGTAATTATTTTCCCCTGTCAAACATTGCACTCAGCTTGCTGTCTGTAGACAGCTGGAGACTGATGAATCCTTTTGTGTTTGTGGCAGCCTTGGACCTGCTCCAGGAAAGAAAGGTGCAAACTGGCAGCAAGGTTTGCCATTAACATTCGCCATTGGAGGCAATTCCCCCCGAGTCGCTCCATCTGTGCTAGCAGCAGCCAGCTGAAGATGGTGTAGGAGGGAGAGTTTCAAGCTGGGGTGAGATGAGGGATGATATAGACACACCGTTGTAGGAATTATCCCCAAGTCGCACTGCAAGGGTGCAGCACTGTCGTGGAAAGCATGGGTTTACGAGCTTGGAAATGAGCAGCACATGGTTAGATTATGGCAGTGATTGCCAATATGGTGCCCATGAGGACAATGGTGCTCTTGAGGTCTTCTCCTGACCCACAAGCCTCAGCTCTCCCCACAAAACACTGCACCCTTGGTCATGAGGTGGTAAGCATTAGTTATTGCTTTGTTAAATTTGTATCCCGTCCTTTTCCCCAGAAGGAGCGCTAGGCGGCAAACAAAAGCACTAAAAGCACTTTTAAAACTTTGGCCAGGGTAGATACAGAAGAATGCCCCCTTCCCCTCGATGCTAAAAGTGGGAGTGACATACTCTCCAAGGTTCCAGAGTGCTGGCTTAAAGCAGGATTGGGGAGCCTAGGGCCCTCCAGATGTTGTTGGACTCTGCCATGCTCCAGGGGGTGTTGTCACCTGGAGTCACAGGTGGTCAGACCCCTTACTTTTTTGGGAGCAGGGTCCCAGCTAGGTCCCTATATATAAGCCAATTATCATGAAAGGGGAACACGTTAGCCACTGAGAAAAGCCTTTGCCTGTTGGTGCTGATTGGACGCCAGTTAGAGTGGAAGGAGTTGAGCCAGTTATGAAGAAGACTCTTGTCAGCAGCTAACCCACAGCTTTACCTCCCAGGGGCATCTGTTGTAGTGGAGTGTGGACACGGAGGCAACACAAAGGGCAGGAAAGTGGAAACGCGGCGTGGCTGCGTGGGGGCCTGGTGGAACTATCACAAAGGGTCCCTGCACATCTGAATTTGCCACTATGCTACTGGCGTCCTGAGGGGCTGAGGTCTCGGTCCAAAGAGAATAAAGCCTTTTATCAAAAAGCTTACCCAAGAAAGAGAGCGAGGAGTTCAGAGTGCACTAACTTGGTGACAGACATCAGGACTGGTCAACAACTCTTCCATTGCAAACTACATCTCACAGCACAGGCAAACACACACACCAGAGTCTTCTCCACTGATGGCTTTTCCTTTTGAGCTATTACAATTAACGCTGAAGAACCGAAATGGAAGATCCTATTGCTTCATAGATAACATTTCCTGAACACTTGGCAACATAGGGGCCAGGATTCGCCTTGTCTCCTGATGCAACTCATTGGAGGCAAGACAGCCGACTGATTGGACCACATCACTGATGACCAGGGCAATCTGTTAGGAGGACACCTTTCCAAATTGAACTGCCTTGGTTAGCGGCCTGGAAATGGCTTCCATGACAGGGAATCAAGCCGGTCTCCTTGAACTCCAGTAATGAATGCTCCGGCTTCAAAACCTCCACTTAACAGGAAGAAAAGGCAACGTGCCACTGCATAGCAGGGCAAGGTCCACCGCTACAGAGCAGAGCTTGGAAAAGTTACTTTTTTAAAACTACAACTCCCATCAGCCCCAGCCAGCATGACCACTGGATTGGGCTGATGGGAGTTGTAGTTCAAAAAAGTAACTTTTCCAAGCTCTGCTATAGAGGGTGTGTGTTGTGCAGGAAGCAGGTAGGAAGAGGTTTTCTAGAACTGAAGCTCTTCCAATGAAGAGGAACAATGGGAGATTCCAGACAGATAAAAGGAAATACTTATTCACACAACACACATTTCATAGAAGCATGGAATAGTAGAGTTGAAAGGGGCCTCTAAGGCCATCAAGTCCAACCCCCTGCTCGATGCAGGAATCCAAATCAAAGCATTCCCAACAGATTCCCAACAGAGTCCAGCTGCCTCTTGAAGGCCTCCAGTGTGGGAGAGCCCACTACCTCTCTAGGTAATTGGTTCCATTGTCATATGGCTGTAACAGTTAGGACGTTTTTCCTGATGTCCAGTCGAAATCTGGCTTCCTGCAACTTGAGCCCATTGTTCCATGTCCTGCACTCTGGGACAATTGAGAAGAGATCTCGGCCCTCCTCTGTGTGACAACCTTTCATGTACTTGAAGAATGCTATCATATCTCCCCTCAGTCTTCTCTTCTCCAGGCTAAACATTTATTTATTTATTGAATTTCTTAGTCGCCCATCTGGCTGGCTATCCAGCCACTCTGGGCGACGTACAAAATAGGCATACAAATATAATAGACATTAAAAATCTGAAAAATCTGAAAATAACGATAAAATCTAGCCCAGTTCTTTCAGTTTCTCCTCATAGGGGTTGGTTTCCAGTCCCCTAATCATCCTTGTTGCCCTCCTCTGAACCTGTTTAAAATATGGAATCCACTGAAGTGATGCCCGCCTTCAAGTCGCTTACGACTTATGGCGATCCTATGAATCAGCAGCCTCCAGTAGCATCTGTTACAAACCACCCTGTTCAGATCTTGTAAGTTCAGGTCTCTGGCTTCCTTTATCGAATCAATCCATCTCTTGTTTGGCTTTCCTCTTTTTCTACACCCTTCTGTTTTTCCCAGCATGATGGTCTTTTCTAGTGAATCATGTCTTCTCATGATGTGTCCAAAGTAGGATAACCTCAGTTTCATCTTTTTAGCTTCTAATGATAGTCCTGGTTTAATTCGTTCCAACACCCAATTATTTGTCTTTTTCGAGGTCCATAGTATCCGCAAAGCTCTCCTCCTACACCACGTTTCAAATGACTTGGATGGCTTTAAAAGAGGATTCATTAAATTCATGGAGGTGAAGGGTGTCAGTGGCTGCTAGCCACCATGGGGTTGTTCTCACTCCAGTGTCGGAGGTGGTCGCCTCTGAATGCTAGTGGCTGGGAATCACAAATGGGGAGAGCAGAGCTTGGACAAGTTACTTTATTGAACTACAACTCCCATCAGCCCAATCCAGTGGACATGCTGGCTGGGGCTGATGGGAGTTGTAGTTTTAAAAAAGTAACTTTTCCAAGCTCTGGGGGAGAGTTGCCATTGCACTCAGGTCCTGCATGTGGGCTTCCCATTATGGGCCTCTAGTTGGCCACTGTGAAAAGAGGAAGCTGGACGTGATGGGCCTTTGGCCTAACCTGTCAGGGTCCCCCTTATGCTCTCCTAATGCAATCTCAAATATAGATTTGGCCAGAATCTTTGAGTCAGCGTTGTCCCTTGTAGAACTCAGCCTGGAAGAGGAGGATGGGGGCAAAAGTAGAATCAGTTGGCCCCACCTATCATTGGCTCTGTCTCCCCCTACTCTGAGAGCCAGTGTGGTGTAGTGGTTTGAGTGTTGGACTATGACCTGGAAGATCAGGGTTCGAATCTGCACACAGCCATGAAGCTCACTGGGTGACGTTGGGCCAGTCACTGCCTCTCAGCCTCAGAGGAAGGCAATGGGAAGCCCCCGCTGAATACCCTATTCATAGGGTCACCATAAGTCGGTATCGACTTGAAAGGCAGTCCATTTCCATTTTCCACCTACTCTTGGGTTCCCTGTCTTCTGCCCTACCAGTACCAGTGGTCGATAGCCACCTCTGCTCTCTTCCACAAGCTCCACCGCCTACCCCGCGCCCCATGCCAAATGCGCTAAAGCCTTTTCTCTCCCACTGGATGTTCGGATCTCATCCCCTTCCATGCAAGGAGGAGGCATTTAATTGCTACTAACAGCCGTCTGCCCAATTTCCTTTTTATACACCAAGATCTCCTCTTAGGCGTTTTCCTCTCTAACATCTCTCTCATGTATAGAATTGTTTTCTTCTCCGTAGCTCAAGAGGCAGCGTGTCTTCCTTTACAGAAATAAACAGGACATTTGGGGAGGGGGGGAAACCACACACGAATGAATCATGCTTTTCATAATTTTTGAAAAGCGAGGGAACCGTTTGGAAGCAGAGGCAATTATCTCTCCGCATTAGAAGCACCACCAGCTCGCGCCAATTCGCCACAAGGCTGGAAAATTTGTACAGGTTTCTCAAAACCCAATGTGAGGCGCGATCAGTGCAAAAAAACAAAATCTCTATCCTCATCCCATCGTTTGCCTTTGCAATGGTGACGAAGAGGAGCAAGGTAGGATTTTGCTCTGTTATGGGAGAAGGCATTAACAAAGGATCTAATTCTCAACCCAGCAGCAAAAAAGGGAGGAGGGGTGTTGGATTGACTATCATGAAGGGACCCCGCACTTCCTCGCTGCACTACCGGTTGGGGATCATCCTGCAATGTGCCAGCTTAGCAGAACTGTGATCTTGTTGAGACAGCAACTGCTTCTCACATCTGATGAGCTTCCCAGAAGTATCTGCTTGGCCACTGTGGAAAGCAGGAGGCTGGGCCGGGTTGACCGTTGGTCTTATCCAGCAGCCAGGGATGGGTGAGCATTTCGATTCAGTTCGCAATTTAAGCAGGACTGATCAACTGAGCAATTTCCGAAACAATATGAGGACCGAAACGCAGCGATCCTTCGAAATTCGCATTTGTTAGAATCTTGGGATGCAGTTTGCCAACAAAACAATATTTGCAAAAATGCATATATGAAGGGAAAGTGTGTATGAAAATGAATACATGAGTGAAAATCTCATGCAAACAGGGCATGAACTGATGAGAAATGGCTTGCAAAAACGTGTACCTTTTTCAAACAAAGTTCAAGGTTCTAGTTTTGGTGTACAAAGCCCTATATAGCTTGGGACCGGGATACCTGAAATACCGTCTTACCCCTTATATACCCAGTCGATCACTGCACTCTGCAAGTGAGGGTCTCCTGCAGATACCATCTTATCCGGAGGTCCATTCTGCACAACATAGGAAATGGACCTTTAGTGTGGTGGCACCTACCCTGTGGAATTCCCTCCCCTCAAATATTAGACAGCCGCCATCTCTGTTATCTTTTCGGTGCCTATTGAAGACTTTCCTCTTTCAACAAGCCTTTTAAGTAGAGACCTTATCCCAGTCTGTGTCTGTGTTGGAATTGCTTTTTAATACGTTTGTAAACCTTTTTTAAAAAATAAAAACCCAATATGTTTTTAACCTTTTTTAAAAAAGATATCTTGAAAGCTTTTTTAAAAAAAGTTTTTAAAGATGTTTTGTTTTAATGTATTTTACAGTCTGTTTTTATGATGTATTAAAGTGTTTTTAGTGCTTTTGTTTGCCGCCCTGGGCTCCTGCTGGGAGGAAGGGTGGGATATGAATAAAATAATAAAGAAAGAAAGAAAGAATAAACCTACAAAAAGCCTACAAAAATGTGTTTATTTGGAGAAATCCGCACTAAAATGGTAGAGAATTTTCATGAGGATTTAAAAAAAAATTTGCAGATCGCTGTAGAAATGTAGAGAACTGAACTTAATATTGGAAAACTGAGAGAACCGAAAGTGACAGAGCTTTCCATCCCTCTCCAGCAGCAGGGCTCATGTTATACTCTCATCAACATGTCCACCACCCTTGGGCTTTTCCTGCCTTTGGAGTACCAGCAGAAGCAGGAAACAGCTGGAAAGGGTCATAGCTCAGTGGCAGAGCATCGCATGCAGGAGGTTCCAGGTTCAACCCCTGGCGTCTCCAGGAAGGGAATTTCTGAAACCCTAGAGCGCCCCTGCCCATCAGTGCAGACAGTACTGAGCTAAATGGACCAGTGGACTGATTCAATGTAAGGCAATTCCCTACATTCCTAAGCACTGTCGACCAAGTGTGGCAGAAATGCCCAGTGAGTCGTCCCTAGATCAATGGGTGCCCTCAGGTCACCTCCCAATGCCAGCACAAGAACTGCAGGATCTTGGCCTCCTATATCTTCCGAGCATTAAACAGTTCCCTGCAAGAAATGCACTTTGAATTAATTTCATTTTAAGTTTTCAATCTTTCCTGCCATTAAGCAAGCCTCTCTCTTTGTTCAAATGTCTTTCCTTTCTGTTTTCAGGCAGGCTGGCTTTTAGCCTCGCTAAGTGTTATGGAAAGCTCTTCCCTCGACCATTTGAGACTTGCCGCCGGATTTCCCCTTTCGGCGCTAGAAGCTTGAATATTCTCCATTGTTTTTCTTTGGGAAACAAGGCACTTGAAATTAACAAAAGCCCAACATGCCCAATGCTGCCAAGGTCTAGGCATGTGGAAGAAGTTCAATAGTGGCTAAAATTACAATATTTTGCGGGGGGGGACCAATCATGTTTTGAGACTTCTCTCTCTCTCTCTCTCTCCATCAGACAGCAGGTGTAATTATTTTTATTGAACCCTTATTGGCCATAAAACTGTGTCGCACAGACTCCCGCGGATAAAACACCCAACAAGGATCTTATAATGGGGAGAGCAGTAGGCAATTATGGCCCTAAAGCAATGTTAGCTACAGGGGGAAAAATCTTCACAAATGTTTCTTTTTAATAAAATAACCCAAAACATAGTTTAACAGAACAACAAGCCATTCTGGCATTGACGAAAGAAGCCACCGTTCATGGGAGGGACATCAAGACAATTAGCGGAAGACAAAATGGATGGTGGTTCTTCTAGTGTGGTTATAGCAACAAAAGAGACGGAAGTGTTTATTTAGAGTATGGGTGGGGAATTTTTTCAGCCAGAGGGCCACATTGCCTCTTAGGCAACCTTCTGGGGGCCGCATACCAGTGTTGGGCAGGGCACCAGGTTAGCTCTTAACTTTGTACAGTAAGCTATATATTTTAGCTACACAGAAGTCAGAGGTTTTCGCACATACCTACTGTCCTCCACGCACTGTCCTCCATGCTCTGGCAACATCCAGACGACTGTTGCAATGCGCTGTATGTGGCGCTGTCCTTGAAGACGACTCAGAAACTTCAGCTGGTCCAAAATGCAGCAGACAGATTACTGGCTGCTGGTGTTCCACTTAGATCTCATATAACCCCTGTTTTAAAACTGCTGCGCGGGTTGACACCTTATTTCCAGGTCGAATTCAAGGTGCTCACATTAGTGTTTAAAGCCCTAAATGACTTAGGCCCGAAATATTTGAAAGACCGCCTCCTTCCCTACAGATCCTCTCGGGTGTTAAGAAGTCCAGAGGGTGATGGCCCAGGAGTAGGGATGTGCTAGAATTCTGCCCAATCTGGATTTGGTACCAAATTTTCCATTAATTTGTTTATTCTCAGTCACTGAGGATCAGGTTTTAATGTAGCGAATTTCTGTGGCTATTATTGAAAACGAGCTTTTTTTAAAAAAAATCCATCTCTACAGCATTGATTGTAAGAATGAACATTTATTGATATTTCCTTCAAATATTAGTATTTCCTTTTAAAATATTGATACTAATATCAACAATTTTGTGAGTGAGGAAAAAAACACGGAGCAGTAAAAGCAGTGGCTATCGAATAAAGAACAAACTCGAATCAATGCCAGCCTGTTGGTTGACGGAATGCTTTCAGATTGGCACCGGTCAAAGGACCCCATCCCTACCCAAGAGTGGGCATTCTCCATGGCAGCCCCTAAGTTGGGGAACTCCCTCCCCACGGAGCTGCACTTGGCAACTTCACTGTGCAGTTTTCGGGGAATGCTGAAGACGCACCTCTGTACCCTGGCCTTTGAAACCTGAGAGGTCTATCTTTCGGACCCGCCCTATTTTGGGGCTTGCAATTTGCTTTAAACTGTTTCCATGTTGCCATTTCAATCGTTGTGCCCTGCCTTGGGGCTTTAAGGTGAAGGGTGGGTAACAAATCATCACCATCAACCAGAGGCAAAAGTGGGCAGAGAGACAGATGTGAATGTTACTTTGGCACAGCTAGCTTCTATGCGGGTTTGCACACCTCTCTCACTCTTCCAGCCAGGCATGCAAGAAGCATGACCAGGGTTCAGAGACACACCTCGGCCAGGCAACACCACTGAAGGAGGGTGCAAAGCAGGAGCAGTAAGTTGTGCGTTCTGGGTACAAGGGGTGCAGCTGGGGAGGGGTATGGTCTTGGGGAGAGTCCCAAGAGCCACACAGGGAGGCCTAGAAGACTGGATTTGGCCCAAGCTGGCCTGAGGTTGCCATCATCCCATGATGCAATACTTCCTGGCCTGGCTCTGCTGTAATGCACGGGTGCTTTTGGCCTGATGTCAGGGAGCCAGGAGGGCTGTCCGAATCCGTCACAATTTTCTTCCTTGCTCCAAAACGACCGGAAGAGAGTCCGTCTGCTCTCTGCCTCTGAGGGTCCCCATGCCTGCCTTTTTCTCTCCTTGCCAACATCACACACGCCCACCTCTTCCCACACTAGAAATGTCAGAATGCCTCCCATCTTAAATTCAGTTCTCCACAGTTTGCAGCAACTTGTGGTTTTTATATTAAAAAAAACCCTCATCAGCATTTAGTGTGAATTTCTCCTCAGCAACCCACGCTGATACGCAGTTGTAACTCACGCGCACGTTTTTGCGAGCAAGCTTCCCTGACTTAGTGCACTTTTTCTATGTCATTTTTCACAGATCTGTTCGTTTTGATGGATGCTTCCCCCTAATACCGGCATTGTTTAGCTGGACAACTGCACCGCAGGATTCAGAATAATTATGTGTTTCAGTTTGCCTTATTGCTTTGGAAAGCCCAAATCTGATAGACTCAACTTCAAATGCGAACTGGGTTGAATTTCTCCCGCAACTTTATCCTCCTCACACATATACACACACCCTGTAGCTGTGTCCCATTCTCTTCTTCGCCCTCTTTTGTCTCCCAGGATGTGCGCAGGGATAGGGCTGGGTGGGGAGAAGGAGACATCCAAGGATTGTCATTGTTATCTTTTCGGCGCCAGGTCAAGACTTTCCTCTTCTCCCAGGCATTTGAGCATGTGTTTTTTTTAAAAATATATATATTTTTTTAAATTGTGTTTTAAATTGTTTTTAAAAGCTATGTTTTAAATTTGTATGTTTGTTTTTAATGTTTTTAGTTGCTGTAAACCACCCAGAGAGCTTTGGCTATGGGGCGGTATACAAATGCAATAAGTAAATAAAATAAGGATTAAGTAGCTGAAGCAAGAAAGAGTATTTCCCCAGATCTTGGTGCAAACGGCCCATTCTCACTATTAATGCATTGTGTTAATGAACGCGAGGCGGAGGTTGAAAGGAGGTGGAAAGGGATGACGCCGTTTTCCATTACAGTTGCCGGTAACAATATTTAAGGAGGAGGGAATTCATTCGTTCGTTTAACGCACAGCTTGTATTTCTTTGGCCAGCAAAGAAAGAAACCAAAAGCCACCGCGAAATAGGCATCGGGCACTGTGCGCTGGTAAAACGGAAGGCTAACCCTGATGGCCACTTTCTACTCTACCTCCAAGCATAAGGAGGCCGTTTGCTTCTGAACACCAGTCCTGGGAATCGCAAATGTGCAGAGCTGCATACATGTGGGTCTCCCATAAGCATCTGGTAGGGATGGGGCTTGCTGCATGGTTCCGATCCACTTGCATTCCGATAGTCCATCGTTTGAACCCAACCCGCCCTTTTTTTGTTCCCGCTTGCTCTGGCACTAGCCAACTGGAGCTACTTTGCGCATTTTTGGTTATTTGATCCGTGTGTGTGTGGGTTTTTTGGGGGGCAGCCATTTTTTCCGTAATTATTAACATAGATGCTTATGCAAATGATCACAACGTTTCACATGGTTTTTTGGTGGCGGGAAAAACATGGGGTAATTTTTAGGTAGGTGACGTGAGTGATCATGGCTGCAGTTACGAATGCAGCAACTTGGATTACGAAAATAGTTACGTAAAATGGGGGAACTGGCAAATTCAGTCAGAATCTGGTACCAGGTCCGATTTAGCGGATATTTCCCTCCATCCCTAGCATCTGGTTGTTCAGATTAGACAGCTTCCTGGAGGGTGAGGCTCTCAGTGGCTGCTTTCCCCAGTGCCCTACCTCCGCTGTGCCAGAGGTGATATGCCTCTGAATACCAATTCCTGGGTATTGCAAGTGGGGAGAATACTTTTATGCTCAGGTTCTGCTTCTGGGCTTACCATTGGTGTATCTGGTTGGCCACTGTAAGGACAGGATGCTGGCCTAGATGGGCGTTTGGCCTGATCCTGCAGGACTGTTTTTATAGTGCCATGCAGAGCTTGGAAAAGTTACTTTTTTGAACTACAACTCCCATCAGCCCCAGCCAGCATGGCCACTGGATTGGACTGATGGGAGTTGTAGTTCAAGAAAGTAACTTTTCCAAGCTCTGGTCCTATGTTCTTATGATTCTTAACTCGTCAGTTCCACTTTGGAAACGAGAGCAGAACTCCAACATCCAGGGAGCCTTAAGCAACAATTGCAAGGATGGGGAACCTGGTGGCACTCCAGATGTTGCTTGTCTACAACTCCCGACATCCCTGACCATTGGCCATACGAGCTGGGGCTGATAGGAATTGTAGTTCAGCAGCATCTGAACTACAGATGCTGGGCCACAGGTTCCCCATCCCTGAACGATGGGCAGTATCCAATCCTAGTCCTAGGAGACCCATTGAAATTAATGAACCTATGTGAATAATGTCCATGGACTTCAGTAGGTCTACTCTGAGTAGGACCAGCATGTAGGACCCAATGAGTCTGCTCTGAGTAAAACTTAGTTGGACACAATCCTATCACCACACATTTCAAAAGCATCCACCTACTTCCTGGTACCTTTTCCCTGGTAATGCACAGTACCTAGTTTGTTTGATGGGTGGGAAGGAAGCTGCCAGCCAGGACAGCTCTATACTATATACCATATGAGAGCTGTGCATCAGCTCAGTATAAAATCCAAGAAAAAAAGTCAGGATACCTTGGGGTGTTGCTGTTGTTGTTGCATTTGCCCAAGTCAGATTGCAATGTTAGCAAGCCCCACCCCTGAGCCGGAGCGGCGACCTCCCGAAAAGCCTCGTGTCGCTCTGTCAAGTCAGTCACCAGAAACTGCTGCAGGTCTTTCTGTTTTGTTCTGTGAAAAGTGGAACCGAGCTGTCCCCAGTTGCGATTCCCAGCAACTGGTATTCAGAGGAAAGCTGCCTCTGTACAAAGCAATTATAAAACAGACAGGGTCAGCAGTTTAAAAATCAGCAAAATATTCTCTACCTCCTAAAATGAAAACCTGCCAGAATAAAATGGTCTTCAATAACTGGCAAAAGAAAAAAAAAAAAAAACACCCAACAACAACACCAGCGGTCCTGAGGTCTGATTCAACAAGGCTCTTTTCTTTTTTTATTCTTAAGTGGCGTTTTGAAACCTTGTTAATGTGCGTGCCCATGCATTAGAGGTCTTCAGCTTCCAAAACACCCTTCTTCCTACCAGGATCTTTAGAAATTGAATCTCTCAGTGGAGAGACCAGCCACAAAGAAACTCTAGTGAGCCTGAAGTGGTTTGGGCACAACTTTCTAATAAAGCGTAAGGGCCACAGCTCAGTGGTAAAGCATCTGCCTTGCATGCAGAAGGTTCAAATCTCCGGCATCTCCAAGTAGACTGGGAGAGAACCCTGCCTAAATCCCTGGAGAGCTGCTGCCAGTCAGTGTAGGCAATGCTAAGCTAGATGGACCGTTGGTCTGACTCAGTATAAGGCAGCTTCCTATGTCTTAAGAGAAGGGCCATAGCTCAGTGGTTAGAGCATCTGCTTTGCATGCAGAAGGCCCCAAGTTCACTCCGTTCCTCCAAAGACAAAGCAGAACAGAGAGGACTGAGCATGCTAAGTGGATACAGAACGTTGGCTAACTGTAGGGGGGCAGAATTCAGAGGTGGTGGAATAGGAATGGGGGAGAAATTTGATTCAGTTTGCACTTAAAGCAAAATTGATCAAATTCCCACTTTCCAAACAATATGAGAACTGAAACACAGCCTTCCTTGGAGTTTCACCTTTAGCAGAATTTTGCAATGCAGTTCTCTAACCAAGCAATGTTTACAAAAATGCATATTTTAGGGGGAAGTGTGCATCAAAATGAATATATTGATGAAAACAGCATACAAAAAATGCATTACGCCAGGAAAATTGCTTGCAAAAATGTGTACATTAGTCAAACGCCCCTACAAAAATGTATTTATTAGGAGAAATGTGCTCTAAAACTTTCGTAAGGTATTTTTTTAAAAAGCCACAAATTGGCGCAGAAATGAGGGAAACCGAATTTAAGATTACAAAAATGACAAACTGAGCGAACTGAAATGGACAGATCCTTCCATCCCTAGGGTGGAATGGAGTAGCCGGAAGCCTGAACAAAAGCATTCCATGCTGCAACAGTTTGTTAACAGAGCCCCACTTATATCATTATATATTTCATCATCATTGAATGAATGAATGAATGAATGATATTATTATTATTATTGTTATTATTATTGACTAGCCTCCAGGGCCACTGCAATTTCAACATAAAACAGCGGCATACAAAGGAATCAAAGATTATGCATGCCACTTAGATCAGACAGAACAAGAAGAAATGGTATCAAACAGGCAGTCATATGCACAATCAATACTTTTTTAAAATTTACACAACTTCCCCTTGATTTTCTCAACTTTTCTCGGCAGGCTAGAAGAGGACATTTGGCACCAGCCCCAGCAATATATTTTTACACATCTTTTTAATTAAAAACAATAACCCAATCCATTTGCAAGGAGGTTTCTCGTTAGTCAGCTGAAGCTTCTTCAACAACAGCTCCTCTCTCACTGTTAAGAGCTTCAACAGAGGGAGAGGCGAGGTACCATGGCCCAGTCCATCGGCTCAGCTGGGACATCTACTATTTTGCTCCTTACCTATCTGAACCACCTCCATCACTGGCCAACAACCGTTTTACCTAGATGCATCTGAGGGAGAGGTGGGATAGCATGGCCCACTCCATCAGTGGATTAAGGGGCAGGGGCTCCACCCTCCCAGCCTAAGGAGCGGCCCCTTAAGGGCCCTCAGCCAGTGCCTGACTTGGCTGACTGCTGGTGCTGGGCCTGCATAAGGCATTCACCACCGCAAAATGTCAGGTCTAGCTTAGATGGTCTCAATAAAGGATTTGAGCTAGAGAAAAAGATGGAGGAGGAGAAGTCTTCCAAGAACTAGTCGTCATGTGTCAGCGCTGAGCCACAAGTAGTCACTGAGTAATAAGAACATAAGAAGAGCCTGCTGGTTCAAGCCAGTGGCCAGCATCCTGTTTTCACAGTGGCCAGACAGGTGCCTATGGGAAGCCCAGAAGCAGGACCTGAGCGCAAGAGCACTCTCCCCTCCTGCGGTTTCTAGCTACTGGCATTCAGAAGCATACTGCCTCTGATTGGGGAGGCAGAGCACAGCCATCACTGCTAGTGGCCACTGATAGCCATATCTTCCATGAATTTGTTTAGTAGCAGCCATAGGCTTCAGGAGGACAGAACCAGAGAACAAGCCCAGAGCTGGTCCAAAGCTATCACTGTCCAGGCAACAACCTGCCCAGAACTTGAAAAGGAAGAGCCCTGCTGTATCGGACTAAAGGCCCATCTTAGTCCATACGCCCATAATGGGAAGGCTGCAATGAGGACATGAGTGCAATGGCCATCCCTCACTTGTGCTCCTCAGCAACTGATCTTCAGAAGCAAGACTGCGTCCGATACTGGAGAGAGAGCACATGACCATCATGACAAACAGCCACGGATACCCTTACCCTCGTGAATCGCTCAAATCCCTCTTGTCAAGCCATTTAAGTCGGTAGCCACGGCTACATCTTGTGGTAGCGAATCCCACTGTGTGCCTATGCACTGTGTGAAGAACAAGGCCCCAAGGCTGATCCATTAGGGCAAATGGGGCACATCCCCACCAATCTCAGTCTGCCTTCATCCAGCCTCCCCACCTGCCTTCTTACTAACATCCAGTCCAGGGGATGGCGCTGCTTGTCAGCTTCCTCCTCCATAGTCTCAGTGTGGCCCCTTGTAGACCTCATTAGAAAAGAGGATGGGAGCAAAACTGGCATGCATTGGGTCGGTCTGTCATTGGCTGTGGCTTCACCTCCTGTGGGGCTCCCTGCCTTCCACCCTACCAGTCGCAGTGGTCACCAGCTACCACTGGGGAATAAGTGCTTCCTCTCGTCTGCCCTGAAAAAGAAGCCTTTATACTCCTTCCTATGGAGGGCAGCCAGTGTCAGTGGGCAGAGTCACTCCAGCATCTGGAAAGCTTTTATTACCCCTGGAGCAGGAAAAGTCATTCATTCATTATTGCATTTATATCCCAACTTTCCTCCAAGGAGCTCAATGTGGTGTACAAATATGGCTCTCCCCAGTGGTGGCTGGTCCATTAGGACAAGTGGGGTGCTGCCCCTCCAACTTCAGTCTGCCTTCAGCTAGCCACTCCACCTACCTGCCTTGTTGCTTGCAACCAGTCCAGCGGGTGGCACTGACTGGCAGCTCCCTCCTCCTTAGTCTTAGCTTTGCTGTCCTCATAGAAACTCAGCAGGGAGGAAAATAGGGGCCAGACTAGAATAGGGTCTCTGCCTGTCATTGGCTCTGGCTCTACCTACTGTTGAGCTCCCTGCCTTTTGCCCCACCAGTTCCAGTGGGCACCAGCCACCACTGGTTCTCCCCCTCCCAATTTTATCCTCACAACAGCCCTGTGAGGTAGGTTAGGCTGAGAGACAGTGGCTGGCCCAAGGTCACCCAGCGAGCCACATGGCAAAGCAGATATTTGAACCCTGGTTCCCCAGGTTCCAGTCCGATGCTCTAACTACTACACCACACTCAGTGTGGCTCAGACTTGTGGCCTTCCTGATGTTGTTGCATTCCAATTCCCATCAGCCCCAGCCAGCATAGGCTAATGGTCAGAAGAGGGGCCACAGGCCTAGAGAGAGAGAGATGCTCTAAGCCAGCCTTTCTCAACTAGTGGGCTACCAGGAGTTGCTGGACCACAACTCCCATCAGCTTCAGCCAGCATTGCCAATGGTCAGAAAAGATGGGAATTGTGGTCCAACAACACCTGGTGGTCCACTAGCTGGGAAAGGCTGCTCTAAGCAGTAGCCCTGGTGGTTCACCGTGCAACTGCATTCAGAGTGATGGGGTTCTCAGTTCAGGCCAGGAATAGGCAGATCCGCCCATTTCTCTTCTTTTTTCCAATATTAACTTCATGTCTCTACATTTCCACCGCAATTGGTGTTTCTTTTGTTCTTGCTTTTTCCTAAAGCTGGATGAAGGGGTCTCCTCCAAGGGGGGGGTCTCCTTTGCATTGCTTTGTGTTAAATATATCTGCTGTCTTTGCATGTTCTCAGATATTTTCAGGCTGTTTTTATTGTACCTCGCCTCGAGATGCTTCGGTGGAAGGTGATTAATAAGCAACGAACAATAAAAATCAATCAATCAAAGGTTCTCATAAAAATTTATCCACATGTTCATGCTACTGTCTCTGACACGTTTTAATGCAATTTCCCCTAATATAATGCATTTGGGCTGTTATTTTCACTTTTATATGCATTTTATGCACTCGTTACCCTCATATGTGCATGTTTGGACACATTACATGGGTGGAGAATCACATTGCAAAATTCAGAGAAGTGCAAATTTTGAAAGATGGTGGTGTTTCAGTTTGCATCAATCCCTCTTCCCAGGCACTCTGAGAAGTGTAGCTCTATGAGCAGAATAGGAGTCTTCTAACAACTCCCCGCACCTTTTACAAACTACAGTTCCCAAGATTCTCTGGGGGCAAGCCATGACTGTTTAATGTGGTATCAGTGCTTTAAATGCATGGTCATGGTGGGGGGTGCTTAGGTAGATTTGCCTTTCAGTGCAGCCAAAATGCCTCCCCCACCTCGTAGTTCTAGCCCTGGCTGGCTTCTGACACTAGAACCTCCTTATAGTGAGGCAGTGTACCATCAGGCTGGGAACCAAAACAATGTTGGATGCCCGTCGCTTGTGGATGGCAGCGGTCAGAAGCGGATGGGCGTTGGTGCTGATCCAGCAAGGCAGCTCATGTGCTTGCTTGCTTGCTTGTTTGCTCAGATGCTTGGATGATCGTAATAAAGTCGAAATCCCAGTTGTGCCAGGTTGAATAAACCCTTTCCTTTGCACTCCTTTTTTCCACAAATCCCATGCCACAGCACTCTGGATCCGACTTAGCCCAAGGCGTCCACAGCTTTCTTAACATCTCCTTATGAGCTCCTGTGCTCAGGCGTTGCCAAGATTTTTTTTATATGTTTGTTTTTTAAAAAAAATCCTCCTCTCCCCTCCCCATCCAGAGAACCGCGGCAACAACGCACACAGACACACACAAAATAATCAGGAGGCCTTTGCAGGGAGCTGCAAAACAAACGAAGCAAGCGAGGGAAGGAAGGACAGGAGCCGGAGAAATGGCAGGGGAGGGAGAGGACTTGGAGCTGTCCGAGGCACATGAAGTCAGCTCTCTGCCCCGTGTCCAAAATGCCAGGCAGACGGGGAGGAATCGGGGTGGGGGAAGGCGGGGGGGAGGCCGCAGAGAGGCTGGGCTCCCGCAGAGATCAATGACATCATCCTCGAGGGCCCTCTGGAATGGGCAGAAGGACCCATTACCTGCCCTCTCGTGCCAATTTCATTTTGCAAATGGAATTAAAGGGGCTTCTTTTCTACAGCACACAGAGACTCTGCAGTGGCTTCAGGGAGCCAGCCAGCCACACACACACACACACACACACACTGTCTCCATCCAATTAGTGGCAGGGCTTAATTGGAAGCAGAAGATCAGACTCTGATGCTGTCGTACTTTGCCAAGCTCAACGTTGGCCCTCGGTGTTCTTAGGCAGCTGTCACTGCAGGCATGCGCGTACCCCTTTACCCAGGATACGTTTCAAAAGTCAGGCCGCCACACTGCCATTTCCTGCATGGCCCCAGAGGTCCATCGCGCCTTCCCTTTGGGGTACAGAGGAAAAACCTGACACGAGCAGGTAGCTCCTCCCTGACCCAGCTGCCGGCCGTAGGAGGCGGCAGGGGGCAGAGACGATAGAAGTCAGAGGAGGGGAACCTTTTCTTAGCCTGAGGGCTGCACTCCCTTCTGAGTTCAGCTGGGTGACCTTGGGCCAGTCTCGCCCTCTCAGCCTAACCTACCTCACCGGGTTGTTGGGAGGATCAAATGGGGAGGGGGGAGAGAACCAAGTATGTCACTTTGAACTCCTAGGAGGAAAGGTGGGGTCTAAATGTACTCGTAATAACAGGGGCAAGGGGGGTGCTTTTCTGGCTTTGTTCATGCTTATTCCCCCCCCCATGATCTATGAATGACATGATATATTTGTCTCGTGCTTTTCCTTCAAGGAGCTCAAAGTCATGTGCATTAGCCTTTCCTCCCCACTTTTTATCTTTGCAACAGCCCTGTGAGGTAGGTAAGGCTAAATCAACATATGTACAGAAGCAGCAGTTCCTGCCAATAGATTGCAGGGGGGAGGTGGGGAGATATGCCTGAGTGGGGATTTGAACCCTGGTCTCCCAGGTCCCCATCTAGTACTCTAACCACGATGCCACAGGGGGCACCCTCAGGAGCGAGGGTCCCAGTCCCAAGAGGTAGAAACCTCTCGCCCTGCAGCACCACCCTGGTAATGGCCAGAAGGAGTACTGCACCTGGTTGGCCCAGCCAGATCAAGTATCTGGGAGCTCTTCAATGGAATCTGGTCCATTAGGGAGAATGTGGCAGCCCCCCACCAACCTCAGTCTGCCCCCATTTGGTCCCCAGGAGCTGATGGGAGCTGGAGGCCAACAACATCTGGACAGCCACAGGCTAACCCAGCCTTTCCCAACCAGTGGGCCTCCAGATTTTGTTGGACCACAATTCCCATCTTTCCTGACCATTGGCAATGCTGGCTGAGGCTGATGGGAGTTGTGGTCCAACCACATCTGGAGACACACTGGTTGGGAAAGGCTGGGCTAACCACCTCTGCTTCAGAACCTGACCACCTGAATTCCTCTGTTGGCCAACATCACCCCCTTCGGGCCTATGCCTATTGCCTTTGGGTGATTGCATTCTTGAGCGAGCACTCAAAAAGTAACCAGCAGTCCCACCTCCTCTCCCCCTAAATTTCCAGAAACATACCTTGGGACAGGAGACAGGAAGGTGGCACCAGTGGAGACTGGTGGCTCCAATATCAGCGGGGCAGTGAATCTCCTCTGAGTTTTAGTCCGAGCCTACAAGTCCCTGTCCAAGGTGATGAAGCTATATTTGGGAATAGGTTTCGTCACCTTGGACAGCTCCTTGAAGGTTCAGGTTCGCTGCCCCACTGACATCAGAGCCACCAGTCTCCTCTGATGGCAGCAAAAGCAGTGAGAGCCCCCAAGGCCTCAATAGGGAGATGGCCCTCCAAGGCCTTCCCTATCTGGGGAAGGACCTAATGGGAAATAAGGGCATGAAACAGGGTGAAGCAAGACTATGGGCTGCATCCCAAGGAGAGGTGAAACAGATTGGCCTACTCCACTGGCCTGGCTGGGACCCACTTGGCTTCTGGCCTCCCAGAACTGTCTCCATCAGCAGCTGCATCTAAGGGAGGTGTGAAGTAAGTGAGGCCCACTCCATTGCCTGGCTGGGACCCACTTGGCTTCTGGCCTCCCAGAACTGTCTCCATCAGCAGCTGCATCTAAGGGAGGTGTGAAGTAAGTGAGGCCCACTCCATTGCCTGGCTGGGACCCACTTGGCTTCTGGCCTCCCAGAACTGTCTCCATCAGCAGCTGCATCTAAGGGAGGTGTGAAGTAAGTGAGGCCCACTCCATCGCCTGTCTGGAACCTACTTGGCTTCTAGCTTCTCAGGACTGTCTCCATTTCCCAACCTTACCTGGAGATGCCATCAGAGACTGAACATGGGACCTTCAGCATGCAAAGCAGATGCTCTGCCGCTGAGCTATGGCCCAACTGCCAGGGGTGGAGAACCACAGGCCGGGGGGGACAAAAGCGGCCCTCCAGGCCTCACTATCTGGCCCTCGGGACTCTCCCAGACCACATCCCTCACTGACCTTGCTCCACCTGCTCCTCCAGTTCTTTTTCCTGGCTGCAGTGCATCCTTGAGCTGTAATGATATATGGATATTGTTTATGTATTTTGCTTTGTAAATTAATTTGATACGCTTTTTATTGTACCTTGTGTATTCTACTGTAAACTGCTTTGAGATCTTTCAGATAGTGAGCGGTCTATAAATGGAAATAACAACAGCAATAATAACAACAACAACAACAACAATAATAATAATACCGCTTGCTTGCATGGATGGAGAGGCGTCTGTGTAGAAACCTCTGACTTTTGAGCATGGCTGTCCTGCTGCCCAGTGTACAAAGATAAGAGAGAGTCACATCCATTGCCCCACCCACTGTCTCACGGCCCCCAGGAGGTTGTCCCCCGGGGAATTCGGCCTTCAGGCTGAAAAGGGTTCTTCAACCCTCCTAGATCGTTTAGAAAACACTTAACATGT
Organism: Rhineura floridana; assembly: GCF_030035675.1. Classification (NCBI taxonomy): domain Eukaryota; kingdom Metazoa; phylum Chordata; class Lepidosauria; order Squamata; family Rhineuridae; genus Rhineura; species Rhineura floridana. The sequence continues at coordinate 9,153,058 of NC_084501.1, forward strand.
TGTTTTTAAAAATCTCCAAGTGGTGTACGGCATAAAAAGAATATACAGTATCATTAAAACAAAAATACAACATAAAACTGGTAAACCAGTAGTATAAACACGTCGAAAAGCTTAGAAAAACCAAGATAAACGGAAACGCCGGGAATTCAGGCGAATAAAGCAGGCTCCGGCCATATCAAAGAGATATGTCTTGAAGATGGCTGAAGCAACTGATGGCTTCATGAAGAGCAATACCGGGGAAATCGCAGACAATGCCTGCTTTGTAGGGTACAGCACCACAACACGTGTGTGTGTGTGTGTGTGTGTGTGAGAGAGAGAGAGAGAGAGAGAGAGAGAGAGATTGGGCAGGAGATTTGGGGCCCACTGAAAAAGATCTGAGGAAAAGTCACTCCACAATGGAGGCTGGTCCATTAGGATTAATGGGACACTGTCTTGGGCTCAGCGCCAGCGGGAGACTAGGTAAGGCACTGGCCAAGGACCCTGCGGCTGGCCAGGAGTCCCTGCAGCTGGGGTGGAAGGGTGGAGCTCCTGCTCTGCAATCCCTGCCAGCATCAGGTTGTGGGCCACGACCACATGATGGTGTGGATTGCTTTGATTTGGATTCCTGCATTGAGCAGGGGGTTGGACTTGATGGCCTTATAGGTCCCAACTCTACTATTCTATGACTCTGTGAGTGGCAGCTTTGCTGTCCCAGCTAACATCACCGCCACACACACGCGCAGCTGGCGCATGCTTAAGTAGGCCTGGCTGTGCCACCTCGAGCATCAGTGCGCATGCTTGCCATAACCCAAGAGAGCAGCGGGGGGGTTGATGCCTCCGCTACCATCTACAGTGATGGCAGGCATGAGTGCTGACATGCAAGGTGGTGCAACCGGGTGTATTTAAGTGTATGTGTGCGGGGACACACATGGTGGGGGGCAGGGGCCTGTGGGGGGCTAGAGCCAGGCCTATGCTGCCCCAGCAATGTCAACCAGCCCTGCCTGTGTTCCCTTATAGAACTCAGCAGCAAGCAGGATGAGGGCAAAACTGGAATTAGTCAGCTCCGCCTATCATCGGCTCTGGCCCTGCCTGTCATTGGCTCTGGCTCCATCTCCTGTTGGGCTCCCGCCTTTCCGCCCCACCAGTCCTGATGGTCACTAGCTGCCTATAGCCCTCCACCGGAGGGGGGGACTGGTCTCCTCTCGATCCACCCATCACTTCTCGCATGAGCAGAGGTGCTGAAATAAAGCAGTGGCACCCAAGTTATTAAAGACAGAGGGGGGGAAAGGTTGTCGTGAAGGAGGAGGCGATACGGAACATAGCAACACCTATGCGCTATTTATAAGGAGTTAAAAATAGGAGGGGAAAGGCAGATGGAGACGGTTTCCACCACGGTGACAACAGTAATAATCTTATCAAAAGAAATCAGTCTTAACTAAAAAGAAAATGCCAGAGAAATTAATTGAATTGGGGCCCGGCTGTAACAATGTTATGACACGCGTCGCATCGGGGAGGGCGGAGGGGGTGGAGTGTCTGTTCGGCAGATGCCGCATTGCTAAACAAGCTTGCTCAGGAGAAAGTTGCCTGGGAAGGAAGCAGCACCTCCCGGCAAGAAAGCCTTCAAGGCAAGGGTAGGCAACCATCTTCTGACAACGAGCGCCACTTTCCCCCTAGAGGCCACACCCCCAAAGTGGGCAGGACTAGAGTCAAAAGTGGGTGTTGCCAGAGGCAAAGCCAGTTGGGTCGCCCCCTTTCCTTTCAGCCATTTTGTCTCCAAACCCCCTTCTCTCTCGAGGGGGACCGTCGCTCAGTGGCCGAGCACATGATTTGTATGCAGAAGGCCCCAGATTCAATCCCCGGCATCTCCAGGTAGCACTCGTGCCTGAAGCCCTGGAGAACAGCTGCCGGTCAGTGTAGATCAGACTGGGCTACATTGACTAATGGCAGGTTCCAAGTCAGTATGCATTCTTCCCTGCTCTTTGGCTCTCTCCTCTTCTTCTTCTTCTTTTTTTGAGGGGGGGAGGAACAAGTGAAGACGGACTTTGTTTTTTTTCATCCATAGGCATCGGGAAATGAATTAGGGATTTGTATTCGCACTTGTATGGACTTTTCTACGCATTGATTTACACCCTTTCTATTGGATGTATCATATGTGCCAAGAGGGGGAGAGAGAGACTGACTACTTTGTGAACATTTTTGTTGCAAGGCGGCCTAGCGATGTTGCAAATCTGGGTTGGGGGATCTGTGGCCTTCCAGGAATGCTGATGGACTCCAACTCCCATCAGTTAGGGTCAGGATGGACAATGGTCAGGGATGATGGAAGTTGGAGTCCAAAAGAACATCTAGAAGGCTGCAGAGTCCTCCTCCCTCTTGCAAATGAATAAGCTGCGAGTGAACACAGGATTTCTTCCCCAAATGATGGGGATTGTCAATCTCTCAATTCCCCAACCGGGATCATTGGCAAGCCTCTCCCCCTTCCCCAAAAAACTCTTTTCAGTACTAAGACTCTGAAGAGATAAAGACGAAAGTGTCCCTGGGCATGTACAGACAACCTTCTTCTCAACATTGGGGTGGGTGTGGTCGTTTTTTACTGTTTTAATTGTGGTTTTTTAAAAAAAATATTGTAGGGAAGGAGAGAAATTTGATTCAGTCGGCGTTTAAAGCGAAATCTTTCAAATTTGCACTGTCCAAGGCAATCTGAGCAGCGGAACACTCTGCATGTTGTGATGCAGTTCTTGAGCCCAATAATGTTTACCAAAAAAAATGGATATACCGGGGGAAATGGACATAACAATAAATATACAAGTGAAAATAACATACAGAAATGCATTCTGTTCAGAGAAATTGCTTGGAGAAATGTGCACATGGATCAAAACGGCCTACAAAATTGTGTTTATTAAGAGAAATTCACACGAAAACGCTGGAGGATTTTCGTGAGGATTTTTTAAAAAAATCACAGGATAATGGAGAGCTGAATTCAAGACTGGAAAAACGAGACGCTGAGGAAACCGAAATGGACAGACCCCTCCAATCCCTGGCTGTAACCCATCCTGGGACAGGTAAGAAACACAATAAATGATCACCTGTCCTCATCCACCAGGAATTATGATTTCCCCCCCTTCCAATCGATCCCCAAAACAGCCCTGCAGAGTAGACCACGCTGAGAGAGAGAGAGAGTGATTGGCCCGGGGTCACCTAGTGAGCTTCACAGCTGAGTGAGGATTTGAACCTGGGTCTTCCTGCTCTTAGTCCGACACACTGACCACTACACCACACAGGATTAAGAGAGAAGCTCTGACCTGGGTTCGAAAGTGAGTCTCCACTGCCTGTTATCTCAGAGAGCAGGACCTGGTTTCTCTGGCAGGAAGGAAACGGTTAAATATAGGAAAATGGGGGGGGGAGCAGACGGATATCTTGGCAATGCCAGAAAAAGACTTAAGATATTGTTCTGGGGAGGGGAGGAAATCGTACCTCTGCTGAATTCTGCAGATGCCTCTATAGTTCAGAGCATAAAGCGTCCATAAATGACAGGGCTGTCTAAATGCAAGCCTTTCTGTTTGTCTCAACTCATGCAAAATCTGAAAACAAACTGGCAGTGGAAGAGAGAGAGAGAGAGAGAGAAGGTTGGGCCTTCAGTCACATGGAAATGCCTTTCAAGTGAGTGTTTGCCCATTGTAATGGCCAATCCAACACCTGGCTGAAATTTGTAGAGTGCACGGCGCCAGGGACAGCAGGTGACATTTTAAGGGACTTAGGAATGAGGTGCCCTCTCTAAATATATCGGCTTCAAACCTCCTCTCTGCTTGACACAACTGAGGGTGGCCAGGAAATCGGGCCCCTGGGTGGCGATTGTACAGGTGTATAACCTGGGGCTCTGATGATGCAGACGCAAAAGAAGGGCCATCCACACCTGAGCAGACCTTGCTGTCGCATCTGTCAATGGGACAAATGGCCTTTGCTTTCAAAGGAGGGGTCGAGCCACCCCCTCGGATACATGGGGTCGTACTCAGGGAAGCCCTATTCAGAGCAGACCCATTGAAACAAATGAACCCAATGCCACATTCACTCCATACATTTATCCCCCTGTACATAATCCTGGCTTCCCCCAAAACATTCCGGTAAGGGTTGTTTGAGAGCTGTTAGGAGGCTCCTGTTCTCCTCAGAGAGCTACAGTTCTGTGAGTGGTTTAACGCTCAATCCCCCTTCCCAGGGGACTCTGAGAATTGTAGCACTGAGGGGTCTCCTAAAAACTTTTGGCACCCTTCACAAACTACCGTTCCCAGCATACTTTGGGCAAAGCAATGAATGTTCAAAGTGGAATAACAGCAGAATAAATGTACAGTGTGAATGCAGCCGTCCAGTCTGCTCTGAGTAGGACGAACACTGAATACTATTCATGGGGTAGCTAAACCGTCACCCCAGGGATGTCTTAGGACAGTTGAGGCTGGTCCATTAGGGCAAGAGGGGCACCGCCCCACCAAGCTCCATCTCCACTTTCAGCCAGACCTCACCTGCCTGCCTCCTTACTTTCAACCAGTCTAGGGGGGGTGGCACTGACTCTGAGCCTCTTCCCCCCATTAGTCTTAGTGTTGCCTTTGTAGAGCTCAAAGGAGAGGAGGCTGGGGGCAAAAGCAGGATTACTTGGCTCCGCCTCTCATTGGCTCTGGCTCCGCCCACTGTTGGCCTCCCAGCCTTCCGCCCCACCGGTCCTGATGAGCACCAGCCTCCACTGATAACGCACCTAACAAAACCAGCCAGCATGCAACAGGGCCGAAAGGCCTGCAAAGCAAGGGCCTGATGTAGTGAGCCCCTAAGAACCAGATTCCTTTGGGAGAGTCCCCTCGCTTCAACTGGTTTTCCTCCGATGCCTAGCTGAATTCTTCCGACTGTATACAGAGATGATTATTTTTTCCACATATCCCTACAGGGTGGTGGCTTTATTTTATCGTGTGTGTTTTTTTTTTTTTAAATCTGCTTTTCCTATAAGCTGAGCTGCAAACTCCAAGACGGCCTTCTCTAAAGTCTTTCATTTTAGACTGCTGGGATGTAAGCCTTATATATCTCCCCTTCCTGCCAGAGCAGTAGAAATTGATTCTGGATTAGATTTATAATAGCAAACAGCGCACATCTGCAAATGGAAAGCTTGCTCTTTCTCCTTCTCACACACACGTCGCACACGCACGCACACACAACCCTACTGCTTCCTTCCCAGCTCAAGTGGAGCCATCTGCTGCCCTCTAGTGTCAAAAGAGGCACATGGAGATTTGGGTTGACACCTGAGCCTACAATGCATCCTGTAAGGGTTGAAGATCCAAGGACCACATTTCCTTCTTGGCAACCTTCCAGGGGCCAGGGGCGGGCAAGCCAAGAGGAAAAAGTGGGTGGAATTTTATTAGTTTCTGCACACACACACACACCTCTATTCCCCATCCAAGCAAGGAAGAGGCATCATCAGAGGTCAAGGAGACATCCCAGCCAGGCTCACTCAAGGGGTATGTGTGTGAAGCAAGGACAGAGAGGGGTGTGGTCCAGAAAGTGTCCCAAGGGCCAGATTTGACCTCCCAGACCTGAGGTTCCCCACTCCTGTTCCAAGGATCCCAGTAGTTCTGATAACCCTGATTTTCTGGTGCCTCAATCATCGCTGTCTGCCCATTCCTGCTAAAGCAGAACCTACGGGCAGGTTCAGAAGAGGCAGGTCCAGCAAACTCTCTGGGGTTGAGGAAGAGGCCAGGCACCGCTCAGTCAGGATTCCAAGGAAGCAAGGGGTGGTTTGGAGTCACGTCTTTCAGGACCCTGGAGAGCATCCCAGGGAGCATATGATTTGTACCAACTACAAGCAGCCGTTCCCAACCGTTGGGTCCCCAGACGTTGCTGGACTACAACTCCCATTGGCCGCAGCCAGCATGGCCCATGGTCAAGAATGATAGGAACTGTCCAACAACATCTGGGGACCCCAAGTTTGGGAAAAGGCTGAACTACAGCTCACTCTCCACTGAGCCCTTTTGCATGCTCCTTGGGCGGGCCTGTCCTTCTCAAGCTCCACCCCCTCAGTTGTGAAGGCCAGAGCCTCAAAGGTGCAGTCTTTTGTTTGGGAACTTGACATTCCATCACCTCTCTACGATCTCGAACTGGGCACACTGCCTCCATCGGCAAGCAGGCATGGTTGGTGCAAGGCCTTCAGGAGGGAAGATGCCAGTCCCTCAAGTAAAGGGGACTGTAGTCTCTGGTGCACCTCAGAGGCATCAGTGGTGAGGCTTGGGCTTCACCAGTCTGCACCACCAGGAGCTGTGCCCATTGCATCTGCATGCAGGTCACTGCTGGACTTTGAGGCCATGACACCGTCCCAACTTGCGATGTGCAGAAGATCAAGATGCCGCTTTAAAATTGTTCCTGTGAGCCCCCACACCAGGGACTGTAGGTGTTAAATCATCACCATCACCATGAATTTATTGTGATCAACAGACCACAAATAAAAACATACTACGCACCATAATCGTAAGCATGGATCTACATACAAAGCAAGGGATCATATAAATGCCATAAATGCTCAGATGTATATATAAGCAAAATAGCTTTTGATCTAAGTAGCCCTCCCCCTACCCCCAAAAATGACCCTTTCAACTTCAGATGGTTAATCGCCTCCTTGTTACCACCACTGATAAAAATGTGGCCACTATCAACAGTCCCCGTTGCTAGAGTTGCTGAAGGACAAGGCTATCAGTGACTACTAGCCAAGATGGCTATGTTTGGCCTCCATAGTTAGAGTCAGTATGCTTCCAAATACCAGTTGTTGGACACCACAGGGGGGAGGAGAGTGCTCTTGCACTCAGGTCCTGCTTGTGGGCTCCCCATGCGCATCTGGTTGGCCACTGTGAGAACAGGATGCTGGACTAGATGGGTCACTGGCGTGACCCAGGGGGTCTTCTTATGTCCTTATGTCCAACTATTTAACGTATGTTCTGAAATCTGTGAAAGAATTATTTCAGTCTCTCAGCTCACGCATGCATGCAAATGCACGCAAGTGAATGCGAAGGTGTCCATGCAGCATGTAGCCCATCTTCTCATGCTGCCTGAAAGGGTAATTCTGGACTGTTTAGTATAACATACCCTAGAGGAGGGGTGGGGAAAGTTTATCAGCCCAAGGGCCACATTCGCTCCTGAACAACCTTCTAGGACCCACATGCCAGTTCTGAACACAGCCAGAGATTAAACTGGGTGGGCCAATGAATGTACATTTCCCCTTTGTCCAGGAGGCATTCACTAGGGATGGGTGAGAATTTCGATTCAGTTTGCATTTCAAGCAGAATTGATCAAATTCGCAGTTACCAACACAATATGGGAACCGAAACACGAAATCTGCATTTATTAGGATTTTGGGATGCAATTTGCCAACTAAACAACATTTACAAAAATCCATATATTAGGGGAAAGCGTGCTTAAAAATGAATACATGCGTGAAAATAACAGGCAGAAAGGCATGAAATGATGAGAAATGGCTTGCAAAAATGTGTACCTTTGTCAAAACGGCCGACAAAAATTGGGATAGTAATTTGTTTTATTATCCAGAATTATCAAATTATCCTACCATGATTTGTTTATCTGGAGAAATCTGCACTAAAACGGTGGAGAATTTTCACGAGGATTTTTAAAAAAATAAAAAAATTGCAGATCGCTGTAGAAATGTAGAGAACTGAAAATAACGTCGGGAAAATGAGCGACTGAGAAAACAGACGGATCTTTCCATCCCTAGCAGTCACCCATCCCTTTCCATCCAGATGAGAAAGCGGCATGATCAGAGTTCACGGGCATATTCCAGCCAGGCAAAACCAGTTGGCGTGTGACGGAGGGCCAGTGAAGGGTGTCACCTGGAGAGAATCTCAAGGGCCAGGTAGGGAGGTCTGGAGGGCCACATTCAGCTTCTGCTCCTCCCACCCCCTGTCAAGAAAAACGCCCCTCCTTCGCTTCTAAATCAGTGCAGGGCATAAGGAAGACATCATCCAGCATCTGCAGGACAAGGAGGGAGGCTTCAGGCAACAGGCCACGCTTTTTATTTATTTATATTGAGAATTTACGTCCCTCCTCACCAAGGGCTCAAGGCAGTGAACCAGAGCGCGCGTGATTTAAAAGGGGAGGAAATGCACAAAAACAATAAACCATAAAACCGATATGGGGAAGGGCCATAGCTCAGTGGCCTTGCATGCGGAAGGTGCCAGGTTCAGTCCTTTGCACCGGAGAGACTCCTGCCTGAAACCCCGGACAGCCCCTGCCAGCCAGTATAAGGCGGCGTCCTGTGTTCCTATGTCTTAAGGGAAGGGCCGTAGCCCAGTGGTTAGAGCATCTGCCTTGCATGCAGAAGGTCCCAGGATCAATCCCCAAAGGCATCTCCAAGCAGAGCTGGGAACGACACCCTGCCCGAACTCTGGGAGAGCCCCTGCCAGTCAGTTGGAAGCAGCTTCTTATTTTCTTAAGTCTGAAGAGCAGATGAAAAAAAATGGAAAATGGACTGCCTTCCAGTCGATCTCGACTTATGGCGACCACATAAAGAGGGTTTTCATGGTAAGCGGTATCCAGAGGGGGTTTCCCATTGCCTCCCTCTGAGGCTGAGAGGCAGTGACTGGCCCAAGGTCACCCAGTGAGCTTCATGGCTGTGTGGTCTCCCAGGTCCTAATCCAGCACTCTAACCACTATGCCACATTGGCTCTCGAGTGGAGACTTAAAAAAAAAGACACTGCCAAATTAAAAGCAGATGGGCAATACGCTCACACCTCTGCTGTTAGCAAAGGGACCCCAGAGCCACTGAGAGGCTGCCTCCCCCTGCCCTCCCAGGAAGAATACCATGGCAAGGGGAAGAGAAGCCTGGCTTATTCACTCCAGGCCAGAAAGAACACGCAGCTCCAACTGCTGGTTTCCCTGGGGTTAAAGAAGCAAGGCAAAGAGGACACTCTAGTCCCATCCATCAGCCAGAGGACCAAGAGGCGGTGGAAGGTTGCACTCCCTACCTTCCAGGAAGAACGTCCTGGCAAGGGGGAGACCAGCTTGGCCTCCACCGTCGGCCAGAGAAGGAGCAGTTGCTGGGAGCAGGCAGTGACAGTGGCTCCCTGGGAAAGCAGAACGGAAGGGAAGCAGACTCTGGCGTGAGTCGGAGGATTAAGAGGTTGCCCCCCCCACCCTCCTAAGGAAGAACATCCTGGCCAAGGGGATACCAACCAGGCCCCGTCCATCAGCCAGAGAACTAAGGGCCCCTGGGAGGTTGCATCCCCTGTCTTCTAGGAAGGACATCATGGTGAGGAGAAGATCAGCCTGGCCCTATTCATCGGCCAGAGAACTAAGGGCCCCTGGGAGGTTGCATCCCCTGTCTTCTAGGAAGAACATCATGGTGAAAACAAGATCAGCCTGGCCCCATTCATCGGCCAGAGAACTAAGGGCCCCTGGGAGGTTGCATCCCCTGTCTTCTAGGAAGGACATCATGGTGAGGAGAAGATCAGCCTGGCCCCATTCATCGGCCAGAGAACTGAGGGCCCCTGGGAGGTTGCATCCCCTGTCTTCTAGGAAGAACATCATGGTGAAAAGAAGATCAGCCTGGCCCCATCCATTGGCCAGAGAACTAAGGGCCCCTGGGAGGTTGCATCCCCTGTCTTCTAGGAAGAACGTCATGGTGAAAAGAAGATCAGCCTGGCCCCATCCATTGGCCAGAGAACTAAGGGCCCCTGGGAGGTTGCATCCCCTGTCTTCTAGGAAGAACATCATGGTGAAAAGAAGATCAGCCTGGCCCCATCCATCGGCCAGAAATGTAGCAGCTGCAAAGAGCATTTGCCTTCCTTGCTAGAAGGAACACTTCACTCGCAGTGCCAGTTGCCCTCAGACTGCAGAAACAAAGGGAAAGGATGCTAGTCTGCCTCCATCTGTTCACTACGTTTCAGACCGGGGTCCCTCCCAGCCCTACCTGGAGACACTAGGGATTGAACTTGGGACCTTCTGCATGCAAAGCAGGTGTTCTACCCCTGAGCAGCAGCCCTTCCCCCAAGAATCCTCTGTCCAGATCAGACAGCACTGCTACAATTATGCAATGTCAAGAACTGGTGCCTGAGTTTTCTTGCTTTCCTCTGCCCTCCCCGTCCCTTTTTCCTCTTGTTGTGCGCCCGTTAGATTGTAAACCCGTGGACAGGGATTGCCTTATCTTCTAATGGCTGCACAGTGTTTAGAAAAAAATAAAATAAAAGTGCTTTATAAGTGATTCATAAATGGAAGGCAGCACGAGGAATCTCAAAAGGCCATGGAAAGCTTGAGAGAAGACTGAAATGTGCCACATGAATGTATCTTGCGAGGAAGCTCCATAACTTAGGGGGCCATCACTGAGAAGGTCCTCTCTCTAGTGACCACCCACCTAACCCTAAAACCTCACATCAGAAGGCAAACGGGTTTAGCAAGATCTGGATTCCTGCTCTGTTCCGTGGCCTGCTACATCTCCAGGCAGAGAACCTCCTCACTGACCACTATGTCCTCCTCATAATAAGTATCTAATTATCATTGCTCTTGCCATTGTCATGTTTTTAGGTCACTTCCATGCACTCCTCCAGCCAGCAGTGGCAGCAACCAAACAGGAAGTACAATTTTAAAGCACTTCCTGTTTGAGGACTTCCTGTTCTGGCTTGTTTAGAGATACTGTTGGTCTTTTGAGCTGGCAAACGACCATTTCTTATTTAGACCTTGTTTGTTTCATTTGGACTAACAACAGAGATTTTCCCTTCCCCTCACATACAGATTTTGGGTGCTCAGTGCAGTGATTCAGAGTGCCACCTACCCACAAACCCATGCCAATCCCTTACATGTCGGTTTCTGTGGAAGCACCCTTGATGTCTTATTAAAGAGAAGAGCTAAGTTTCCTACAGCAAGGAGGAAGAACTGTATTCTTTTTTTTTCTCCTGAAAGAAATTAATCAGGTTTCTTTAGCCTTTCGTGGCTGAATTCTTAACACATCTCCGAATGTTTTATCACTTTTTTATTAAGTGCATTAATATCCAAACCGCTGGCCGGCATAATATAATATTTTAATTAAACTTTTATGGTGTTCATTTCAAGACAGATGCTAAGTACAGCTGTTCAGGTTTGAAGCAAGTTCTCTTCTCTTTCATTGGGCAAAGTATGAAAATAAGGTGGCCTGCCAGCTCAGGGTGATGTCCAACTCAGAGTAGACCCATTAAAATTAATGAACCCGAGTTAGTCATGCTCATTGACTTCGATGGGTCTGCTCATAGCAGAACTAGCACAAGGTACAACCTTCAGCCCTTTGGCTGAAGCAAATGCCATACTGGTCTCCAATATTGGTCTTCTGCATGCAACGAAGATGCTCTCACCAATGAGCAGTGTAGTGGCAAATTCAGAAGTGCAGGGTCCCTTCATGTTACTCACAGCCATGCCCTCCATTTTTGCTGCTGGGTTAAGAATGAGATCCTTTTTAAACCTTCTCCCACAACACCAGATATCCCTAGGAGCCAATCAGCATGAAAGGGGAGTGTGTTAGCTGCTGAGAAGAGTCTTCTCAGTGGCTGACTCACCTCCTTTCACTCTGATTGGCTCCAAAGGACAAGGAAGCATGTTAGAAGACACTTCTCAGTGACTAAACACACTCCCCTTTCATGTTCATTGTCTCATAGGATTCTAGAGACATAGGGACCCTGCTGAGACCCTGCTCCGAAAAAAGGCAAGGAGTCTGAGACCCCCCGAGACCCTGAATGACTACACTCTTGATTGGTCCAAAGTCTAGCACAGGGCTGGGGAACCTTTCTCAGGGCGAGGGCCATATTCCTTTCTGGGCAACCTTCTGGGGGCCACAAGTGGGCAGGAGCAGAGACAAAAGTGGGCGGAGCAACAGATGTAAATTTTACCTCCATACAGTAGACTACTTGTTACACACACACACTCACACACCCCTCTCTCTATTCTCCATCCAAGCAATCAAGATGCATGGTTAGAGTTCAAGGACCGTTCCAGCCAGTCAGAAGGCACTCCAGGAGGGTGCAAGGCAGGGCAGGAGGGGGTGTAGCCTGGAGGGCCACGTTTGGCCCCCAGGCCTGAGGCTTCCCCATTTGTGGTGCAGACAATATGGAAGGAGATGGATTGACTCTATATAAGGCAGCTCCCTTTCTCTCTCTACTAGGGATGAGCAAGGATTTTGATTCGGTTTGTATCTCGAGCCGAATCTATCACGTCCGCACTTTCTGAAATGAAGTGAAGACCAACGCAGCACCGTCCCTTTGAAATTCGCACTTATTCGAATGTCGCAATGCAGTTCACCAACCGAACGGCATTTATAAAAATGCATCCGTTCGGAGACAGGGTGCATAAAAAGCGAAAATATGAGTGAAAACAGCATGCCGAAATGCATTACGTAACGAGAAACAGCTTGCAAAAAAAAGATGCGCCTTAGACTACACTGCTTATACAAAAATTGTCTAGGAGGTGAAATTTGCAACAGAACACGAGAATTTTCACGAGGATTTTTGACAATGTATCAATTGCGGCAGAAATGTGGAGAGCCAAATTTAAGATTGGGAAAATGAGGAACAGAGAGAAGCAAAATGGTCAGATCTTTCCATCCCTACTCTCTACTCATGTCTCTGCTACTTTCTCCCACCCCAGACAGCCCCACATTGTCCAAAGCCCCTCACTCCCCAAAACTAGAACCAATCCTGTTTGGAGTGTGTGGGTGGGGAGATCATTTTTATCACCCAAGAGCCGGGGGAAATAATGACGTCTGGCCTCTCCGTTCACCTGCTCCCTGCTGTCAATGCTCCATAACCGGCAGAGTTATTTAACATCCCCTTATAAATCAGCTCCCCGGGTCCCAAATGATCAGAACCTGGTGAGGGAGATGGTGGGGAGGGCCAGTGACTTTGCAATGTCCCTGAAATAAACCTGTTATCCCTCGGACGTTCTGGCTCTCGATTCATGGCTGGCTTCTTAAGGGGTTCTTCTTGGAACAGCCGTAGCTCATTGGTGAGAGCATCTGCTTTGCATGCAGAAGGCCCCAGGTTCAAACCCCGATGGCCTCTGGGAGAGACTCTTGCCTGAAATCCTGGAGAATTGCTGCCAGTCCATGCAGACAATATTGAGCTACATGGAGCGATGGTCTCGTTGGGAATAAGTCAGCTTCCTATGTTCCACCATCACTTTTCTTTCTTCTTTAATGGACTGGTTTCAATTATACAAGAAGACGCAGGCAGGCAGGCCTCTTTACTCAACCCCAGGGTAATGCTGAAGGGCCAACAGGGATTAGCCGAAGGCAGAGGTCTCCCAGAGAGCGGGAGGGAGCAGGAAGAGAACATTTTGTCTAGGCAAATCTGATCAAGGACTCTTTGAAGAATGACGGGGTTATTCTTTATTCATTATTCATTCTTTCCGCGGCGCCGCTTGATGAGTGTGGTGCTCTGAAAAGTGATGTAAGCAGGACCCAAACAGGTCCTTGCCTCTGGTAGGAACTGCTAGGCCATGTGCTGTCCGGGCTGGGCGGCCAATGGGCCGTTGCCAAGGAGTCAGCCCAAAGAATAATATTTATTTATTTATTTATTGTACTTATATACCGCCCCATAGCCAAAGCTCTCTGGGCAGTTTACAGTAACTAAAAACATTAAAACAAATATACAAATATAATCAAGCTTCCCAGCTTCTGGTTGGCCTCTATGAGAACAAGATGCTGGACTCGGTGGCCGTTGGCCTGATCCAGCAGCCAGGCTCTTCTGAGGTGCTGATCACTTCCCCTATCTTGGCAGCCATCTCTCTGTAAAAGCTGGCATCGACGCTGAAATTCAACATCGTCTGAGCTCTGCGAGTGCCGCGTTCTCCCAAATGAAGCGTAGAGTGTTCGAGGATCGGGATATTCGCAGGGAGACCAAAATGCTTATTTACAAAGCCATTGTACTACCAACCTTACTGTACGCCTGTGAAACATGGAACATTTATAAACGCCACTCCCAACTTCTTGAAAGATTCCACCAACGCTGCCTCCGGAAAATTCTGCAAATTACTTGGGAAAATAGGCGGACTAATGTTAGCGTTTTGGAAGAAGCAAAGACTACCAGTGTTGAAACAATGATCCTTCAAGATCAACTTCGCTCGACTGGCCATGCTGTTTGAATGCCTGATCACCGTCTTCCAAAGCAGCTACTTTACTCCCAACTTAAGGATGGAAAACGGAATATCGGTGGACAGCAAAAGAGGTTTAAGGATCTTCTTAAAGTGAATCTAAAAAAACGTAACATGAACTGGGAAGTCTTGGTCCATGAACGTCCCAAATGGAGGTTGCCTATTATCAAAGGCGCTATGGATTTTGAAGAAGCACGAATACAGGGCAAATAGGACAAATGAGCCAAGCGGAAGGCACGTCAAACAAATCCTCATTGCGACCATCTTCCATCTGGAAACCTATGTCCTCACTGTGAGAGGCTGTGTGGATCCAGAATTGGCCTCCACAGTCACTTATGGACCCACTGTTAAAAACTTATCTTGGAAGGCAATCTTACTCGGCCATGAGTGATCGCCAAAGAAATGAGTAGTTTAATGACAAATTCAGAAGTGTCACATCCCTTCTCGATAGTCACAGTCAAGCCCCCTTCTAAGACTACACAACCTTCTAAGAAACATCTGGCCAGGCTTTTTCCACAACTTGGCTTTTTCAAGTAGGAACTCCTTTCTCCCTGATTGGCTTCAATCAGCAGAAAACGAGAAGGAAGCAAGGTAGAAGACTCTTCTCAGTGGCTAACACACTCCTCCTTCATGCTGATTGGCTCATAGGATGCTGGAGACACAGGGATCCTGCTGGGGCATGACTCCCAAAAAAGTAAGGAGTCTAAGGCCCCCTGAGATCTTAGATGACTACACCCCTGTTTTATGTTAACTATGATTCAAAGGTAGACTGTCTCTGAAACTGGAGGTTCCATTTACCCACTATGGCGCGTAACTATTGATAGACAGATTTGTCCTCCATGGATCTGCCTAACCCCAAGTCCAAAGCCCTGTCAGCCCATCTCCAGCACTACAACTTCCCTTTGGGAGGAAATAAATAAACTGCCTGAGTAAACAAATAAATAAATATATTATAACATAATATAAGCAAGACCAACCCCAAAGGAGGTTTTATTTCATTGTACTTTTTATTGTAATATTTATTAAATATTAAATATGTATTCAATTTGTATCCCACCCTTCCTCCCAAAACAGTCAACATCAACAGTACAATTTAAAATCAAATCAACCATACCTAAAACTTGTTTTTTTAAAAAAAGTTTCAAACCATCTAGAAACATTTATAAAACCTAATAAATAAATTAATAAAAGTAATCACTTACCCTCTATTGGGGTCCAAGTACCTAAAGGTGTGCCTCCCCCAGTATCAAGCATCTCAGACACTGGTGGTGGTGGTACCTTTGAGTGCTACCTAGCTGGTGTTGACCAGTGGCAGGGCCTTCTCTGTGGTGGTTCCCCATTTGTGCAACACCCTCCCTTGTGAAATGCAAATGTCTCCCTCATTACTGAGCTTCAGGAGAAATGTGAAAGCATTCCAGGTGACCCAGGCAGAGAGATACTGGTCATGGCAACCGTGGAAATTAACACCTGTGAGGGAAGGCGATTGCTTTTCAATGTTGTTAGACATTTAAAATGTTTTAGATGGTTTTTAATCATTTTAAACTTTTTAAAGAGGTTGTTTTTTTTAATTGCAGTGTTTGAACGTTTTGCTGTTTGATGCCCTTGGTGCCCTGGAGAGGAAGGCCGGGGTTACAAATTTAATAAATAAACAAGCTAGACCCTCCATGTCCAGAGGCAGTTTATCTTTTTTTCTGGCAAGGAGGTAATCTGTTGGGGACCACATGTTGACTGTGAACAGGACTAAGGCTAGCAATGGGCAAAACCAGAACCAAACGTGGATGGGACCACCCCCCTTCTTTCCCTTTCTGACAACCCTTCCCTTTCCCTCCCTCCCTGTTTCTTCCCACCTAGTGACCTACCCGGAGAGGAATAGATCACTCTGGCCAGGGGTCTGAACCAATCTCTTTCAGAGGGCTTTTTAAATGAGGCCACGGGCCACATGAAATTAGGCTGTGGGCCACATGAAGGCCTAGGGCCACCAGTTGCCCACCCTTGCTCTAAACACTGCAGTAGGGGAGAAGTGTTGCCTTCATGGATAATAAGGGCCAAGAGACAGGATGGGGCAAGACTGCAGGCTTAGTCCTGCTTTACTACCACATGATGTGAGCAACGCCATCAAGTTTAACCACCACCTGATAACTGCAACATCTTAACATCACTTGATGACTGCAATGTCTTAACATCACTTGATAGCTGCAGCGTCAACTGGTTTGCCATCACTTGATGACTGCAACATCTTAACATCACTTGATGACGGCAACATCAACTAGTCTGGCCATCACATGATGTCTGAAATATCTTAACATCACTTGTTGACTGGAAAGTCAGCCAGTTTAACTATCGCTTGCAATGTCTTAACATCGCTTGATGACGTCAACGGCAACTGGTTTAACCATCATGTGATGACTGCAACATCCTAACCTCACTTGGTGGCTGCAACATCAACCAACGACTTGCCTGTGTGCTGATAGATCATGCCAGATACAACTCCACAGATGGAGGCTTTTTTTCTTTTGCCTTCCCACTTCCCCAAAATGGCAATACTTTCCCATGGAATCGGTTCACAGCCTTGATTTGTCCAAAACAGACTAAATTATGCAGAGCAAACATGTGCAAATCTACTTAATTGGCATCATTTCTTCTGAGGGCAGGCTTTGGCTCCCTTGCAGCGGGTGGGGGTGACACGCACAGTGCCTGGGCACAGCAGTGCTGGATCTCTGCTCCCCTCCAAATTCCGACGTCGCCTTTTTGTTTATCAGTCTCAGATGAAAAAGCCTACAAGCTTGCAGGGGGAGGAAAAGGAGGGGAGGGGGGAGAAGAGATGTGGGAAAGGCTATTAAGCGGCATTAACCGTATCTAATTAAACCTTTTCCGTGCATTCGTTTGGCAATTACGAGCCCCTTAGAAGGGAGTGAGTGGAAAGGAAAGGGCAGGGAAGAGTGCCAAGGGGAGTGCTTTGCAAGAGCCACTGAAAAAAAGAAAAAAGAGTCTCTCTTGCCTTCCTCCTCTTTTTTCTCTCTCTCCAAACAAGGATTCGTTCCCCTCGCTCTCTTTTTTTCGGATTGATAATCTCGCTAAATATTTGCTTCCGGGAAAGCGAGGCGAGCAGATCCCCCCCCCAGAAATGCACACACACCGCTCTGCACTGGCCCCACCTCAGGCACCTCGCAAAGCGCAGGCCACTTGTTCAATTATTTACTGACTTTGCTCACAGCGCAGAGGGTGCATTGGGAATGTAAAAGAAAGTCGTCTTCTCTCCCTTTTTTAACATTTCTTTTTAAGGCAAAATCAGAGCGACGACAGAAGAATATATCTATATCTATATCTATATCTATATGTCTGTCTATTGACCCAAAATGGCTAAACTGTGGCCCTTCAGAATCTATCTATCTATCTATCTATCTATCTATCTATCTATCTATCTATCTATCTATCTATCTATCTATCTATCTATCTATCTATCTATCTATCTATCTATCTATCTATCTATCTATCTATTTTCTGAAGATGGAAGGGGGAGGGGGAGTGAAAGAGAGAGAGAAAGGCAGGCTCTTTGCCAGGTGATAAATAGAGCTGTCACTGGGCTCAGTGATTATCGCATCCAAAATGGAGAAGATGTCCCAGTATCTTAATACCGAGCACCAAGACCTTGTCCAACCATCAGCATGCTTGCGTCGGGAAGTCGCTGTTCCGTACGACTTGCAGAAATCTATCCGGAAATCATTAAGGCTCTTATTGCCCAGGGGAAGAAGCTCACATCACCATCGAGGCCATGCTCAGTCCTTGCGCAGGCTTACCTGGAGTTGGGTCTGGCCTATGTTGCATCAGGGATGGGCAGGGTGTAAGAGAAGGTCCCTTTGGCTCGCACTTTAATATGAATCCTCCTAGTTTGCACTTTCTGAAACTATACGCGAAACTGAAAGGCCGTCATCTTTCAAAAGCTGCACTGCTCCAAAGTTTGCGACGCGAGTTCTCCAACCAAATGATGAGTCCAGAAGGCGTACATGAAGGGAACGTGTCCATTAAAAGGCATATATGAGTGAAAATATATGTCTGCATCTGTGTTGGAATTGCTTTTTAAGATGTTTTTAAAGCTTTTTTTTTTTAAAAAAAAGATGCTTCTAAAGATATTTTGTTTTAACGTGTTTTTCAAGATGTTTTGTTTTAATATGTTTTAAAGTCTTTTGTTTTTTAAGATGTTTCAAAGTGTTTTTAGTGTATCTGTTTGCCGCCCTGGGCTCCTACTGGGAGGAAGGGTGGGAGATATAGATATAGATAATAACGTTATATGAGAAGAAATTGCTTGCAAAAATGTGTGTACAAAATGCTTGCAAAAATGCTTGCAAAAATGCTTGCAAAAATGGGGAAAACTGAATACAAAAATGTGTACTTTGCACTAAATGCTGATGAATTTTCATGAACTCTTTTTTAAAAAAAATTGCTGCAGAAATGTGGAGAACTGAATTTAAGAGGAAAAATTAGAAACGGGGAGCGCGGAAATTGACAGATTTGTCCATCCCTATTCAGGGTCACTATCAAGATGATATGAACAGGTAGAGCATGGTTTGAGGGTGAGAGGGCAGTTGTCCCACCTATGAAAGGCAGAGGTGGTGAAAGCTGAAGTTCTCTCACCATCCAAATTTCTCCACCAATATCAGCGTGCCAGATTTATCTGGTCTCATTTCCAAAGCGGGACCACTGCAATAGGAATCCACTATTATTCCCACATTTTGGACAGAGTGGCATGCCTATTTGTTTAAAGTATTTCTAAGTCACCTTTCAGTTCAACAACAAAAACCTCCTGAGGCAGCATAAAAATATACAGCTATAAATGCACAATAGCAAATAAAAATGCCATAATCTGAAACAGTGCTTAGGAAAGTCTCCAAGTCTCGCCAACTAATGGATAAAATTAAACCGTTCTCCAACACGGTTTAAAACCAGCAATAAAACAGCCGCAAATAACCCGAAACAAGTCCAAGAGCACAGCTAATGGCAATTGGAAACCTGAAAGCCTGCTTAAAAGCCAAAATTGACAGGGCTAATTATATATCTATTGGGAGGAAGATCCACAGATGGGGGCCACCACTGAGAACGCCTAAGGTTGTGTGATTGTGCAGAATCCCCAACAGTGGACACTATACCTTGTCACTGCATGCATGCACATGGATAGAACAACTCAAAAAAGGCAAAGCAATCATCATGCAAGTGCATGTACAGCTGTGTCCAGATGTCTTTGGGGGCTACGTTTTACCCATGCTCTCGAGCAGAGCCTGGAAAAGTTACTTTTTTGAACTACAACATGCTGGCTGGGACTGATGGGAGCTGTAGTTCAAAAAGTAACTTTTCCAAGTTCTGCTCTCGAGCCCAAAAGACTGTGGCAATTCCCACATGTCAAAATTCATCAAGCATGGCCTTTCACACCACAAGGAAACGCTTCACCTACTCACTTTCTAACTTATCTGGCGGATGGGAAAGGCAGAACAGTAAACGGTGGCAAACTTACTTACTCATCATCCTTCCTTTAAGTAGAAGTGCCACGTAGGCGAACCATTTGCTGGTAAGGACGGGCAAACCTGGCTGGTAGGGTGGGAGGGAGGACCTCTTCTTCCATGTATGTGGTTCTTGCTACTCTTGAACAAATGGCTTCATGGGACAAGAAACCCCTAAGTATTTAACCCATTTCCCTGGTGCATTTAGCCAGAGCTTGGAAAAATTACTTTTTTTGAACTACAACTGCCATCAGCCCCAGCCAGCATGGCCACTGGATTGGGGTGATGGGAGTAGTAGTTCAAAAAAGTAACTTTTCCAAGCTCTGCATTTGGCCTTCTCCTGGTCCATTAGGGGCACAACCCCACCAACCTCAGTCTGCCCTCAGCCAGCCTCCCAGCTGCCTGCCTTCTTACTGGCAACCAGTCCAGCGGGTGGCGCTGACTGTCAGCTTCCTCCTGCTTAGTCTTAGCACTGCTGCCCTTGTAGAACTCGGCAGGGAGGATGATGGGGCAAAACTAGAATTCGTTGGCTCTGCCTGCGGTTGGCTCTGGCTCAACCTACGTTGGGCTCCCTGCTTTCCGCCCCACCAGTCCCAGTGGGCACCAGTCACCACTGCTGACACGCAGTTGCAATATAAAAGCTTGCCTATTAAAAAAAGAGGTGCCATTAATGGGAATAAATGAGGTGGAAACTGAAGGCTTTAGCCTTGCCAAGTGGATCAGAGCATCTCCATCACCTCGCAAACGCACTACGAGGCACTTAATTAAGATATCTTCTTGTAGCAAGACCATAAAGGGCTCTTCTATCTAATTCCCCAGGGCTCCAATGTTTTCTTCTGACCAGCACTTGGTTTCTAAAAATTAAGAGCATTCTCAATGTGTGTGTGTGTGTGTGTTTGGGGGGGGGAAGGGAATTGACTTAAAGGAAAACTGGAAACTCTTTCTGGATTCCTCTTCAGGAGAGACATCCTGGAAATGTTTTACATGGATACCAAATTTCACCTTTCTGTCTCTTGCAGAAGTACCTGAATGTGGGGATAGCGAATGCGGTGGCCTCCAGGTGTTAGGCCCCTAGGAAGCTGCCTTCTACTAAGTTGGGCTCACTGGTCTATCTAGCTTGGTACTGACTGGCAGCGGCTCTCCAGGTTTTGAGACAGGGAGGGTCTCCCAGCCCTACCTGGGGATGATGAGAAAAACTGAACTTGGAACCTTCAACATGCAAAGCAGATGTTCTACCACTGAGCTATGGTCCTTCCCAAGTATGTTTGGACTCCAATTCCCATCATCCCTGACTATTGACTATGTTGGTTTGAGCTGACGGAGGTTGGAGACCGGCAGCATCAGGAGGGCACCATGTTGGCTATGCCCCTAATCATGCCAACATCCTCCCCAGTCAGCAAGATCCAAGCAGCCTTATGTGCATTGCTTAAATGTTTTGTGCACGTGCTGGTGTAGCCCAGTGGGGAGGAGAGCCTGGCTGGGAGTCCAGAGTCTGGGAGTTCAAATCCCCGCTCGTGTCTCCTGGGCGTCAAGGGCCAGCTAAAGATCACCCCACAGGGAGTGGCTCAGGGGATATGTGCCCTGCCACCTGTGCAGCTGTGGGCAAGCGGCATAGTCCCAAGGAGCCCAGTTGCCCCCCAGCTGGCAGTTGCGGACAAGGAAGGGGCTGGCTTGTGCAGCTGTGGCAAGCTGAGCGGGCCCTAGCCAGCTGGGGAGGACTAGCCTCAGAGGGAGGCAATGGTTAACCCCCTCTGAATACCGCTTACCATGAACGCCCTATTCATAGGGTCGCCATAAGTTGAGATCGACTTGAAGGCAGTCCATTTTTTCATGTGGATCCAGTTCCTTCTCTGATATGTCTGCTTTATTTTATTTTATAAGGAAAGACAATACGGTGTTTAGTCTGTTAACTATATAGGTCCTCAGTGAATTTCTTACCAAATAAGAAACACAAAGGATCAGGTTGCACGGGCAGAAACCAAACAACTCGCTGTGTCGCTCTGCTGCCATCTCGTGGCCGGTCTTCGCAATGCTGATGACAATGCACTCCAAAAGTGCTTATGATTCCACTCAGTGCATTCATGTTGATGTTAAATAGCAAGGGGGGAAACGCCCCATAGTGGAGAGCCCATGGGGCTGAATCAGTGGAGGCTGGTCCTTTAGGACAAATGGGGCATTGCCCCACCAACCTCAGTCTGCCCTTAACCAGCCCACACCTTCCTTCCTTCCTTCTTACAACCAGCCTAGGAGTTGGCCCTGACTGTCAGCTTCCTCCATCTTCATCTCAGTGTTGTCCATGTACAATTCTGTAGGGAGGGCAATAGGGGCAGAACTAGAATTAGTTGTCTCTGCCTGTGATTGGCTCTGGCTCCACCAGTTATTGGCTTTGGCTCCACCTTCTGTTTTCTGCTCCCTGCCTTCCGCCCCACCAGTCCCAGTGGGCACCAGCCACCATTGGACTGGACAATATCCCCCAAGCTCCTCCTTCTGGAGTCAACCATCCAAATAAGTGTGGAACCACCATAACACAGTGACCCTGCTCCCCAACTCAGCCAATAGCCAAGAAGACTGCCATGGTTGATGGCATGGAAAGTCACTGAGGGATGGAGGAAATTCAACACTTAGAGATGGAGAGAAAGTTGATTCAGTTTGCATTTAAAGGAGAATCTACCCAATTTGCACTTTCCAAAACAGAAGAGACTCAAAGCATAGCCATACTTTGAACTTCACACTGCTTCTCCTTTTGCAGTGAACAAAATGCAGGTATTGCAGTAAGGTCTGCATAAAAATCCATATATGAGCAAAAATAACATTGCAAAAATTTGTTATATAAGGGGAAACTGCTTTGTAAAAATGTGTATATTTGGCACAGTTGCATACAGACATGTGTATATTAGGATAAATTCATGTTCAGTATTATAAAAATACCAGAGAGAAATAGGAACTAATTTGGTTGGTCCTATTTCTTAGCAGAGAGATAAAAATACAAGCAGCAGAATGAGAATGTAAACCAGGCCCACCTTTCTCTATATAAACAACAACAGACACAATCTTTTAGGTAAAAGATAAAAACATGTACTCACGAATTCTTCATATGTTCAGAAACATGGGCTCTAGCTTAGAAGAAAGAAAATAGGAGTCTCAGTTCATTTTAGTGGTTTAGTGTTGATGCTCTCAGAGAGAGCATCTGTGCCGTGCAGCCTCTCTCAAAGGTAGGAAGATCAGCAATGGAGAATATTCAAAAATCCCACAGGACAAAGAAGGAGGAAGTCAGGTAAGTAACCCCACCCATTAGGAAGTTGCATCATGGTAAAACAGGTACATGGGATATTCCCCAAATATCCCTTAAAGGGAACATGCAACATTTATCTATTCCAACAATTCATACTAAAATGCTGGTCCATTTTCAAGAAGTCACAAACTGATGTGGAAATATAAAGGACCAAATGTAGGACTGAAAAAAATTAGTAACTGAGAGAAACTGACAGTGATAGATTGACAGTCCTGCCCCCGTCGCCATTCGCCAATCGCCATGGGACTTTTGGTTTGGTTTGGTTTGGTTCCCTTGGAAGACGCCTGTGCATGAATTTGTTTTATGTGGGGAGATCGGTGCATGACAATCAACACACAATCTTGACAGAAAAAGGCTTTGATCCAATGGCACGGATACCACGACAATTGGAAGTTTTTATCTGCTGCAGCCTTTATCCGCCTTCACAGCCGTTGTAACGTACACATTGTTATTGGAAGACAGTCTTACTCAGCCACGAGTGATCAGCAATGAATGAATGAATGAATGAATGATAGATTCACCTATCTCCAGACACACTCTCTCCCCACCACCACCTCATCTGTCCACTGACCCAGATCAACATACAGGGTGATCAAGGCAGTTTCTGTGCCAAACCCAGGCCTGAATCCCAACTGAAATGGATCTAGAAACTCAACTGTCCTCTAAGAGTGCCTGGACCTGATCAGCGTCTAGAGATGTCAGAGAGGCAGCTGTTGAACCCTGAAGGATAACTATGCTAGCAAGCAGTGCTCACAAATGTTAACAAAGCAATCCCCATTTCTGCCAAGGCCAAAATGGGGACAGTGAAATATCAAAGACAAAACCCAGAAAAGACAGGTTCACTCTGGTAAGAAGTTACAGTTGGTGGATATGGAATTGCAAGCACTTTGGGGCAGGGACCTGCCCGTTTTTCTTCATTCTATAAAAGCACCACGGAGATTGTGGATGGAGAACTTGTGGCCCTCCAGATGCTCTTCGCCTTCAACTCCCATCATCATAGGAACGTAGAAGGTCCATCTAGCTCAGTATTGTCCACATTGACTGGCAGAGGTTCTCCAGGGTCTCAGGCAGGGAGTCTCTCCAAGCCCTACCTGGAGATGCTGGGGATTAAACCGGAGATCTTCTGCACGCAAAGCAGATGCTCTGCCACTGAGCCACTAACCGTCCACTGCTGGAGCTGGAGTCCAACGTCATCTGGAGAGTCACAGATCCACCATCCCCGATGTAAAGCCAATGCACACCCTGATTTCAACTGATTTATACTTCAGTTTAATAGTTTGTTTGTTGCTTTCTTCATTTTCATTTTGAAAGGCAGCATACCATAACCTACAATGTTACCATTCCTCCCCTACCTATACCAAAATAATATTCCCAATATTACAAACAAAATAAAAATGGAAACTCAACAGCAGCAACAACAGCAAACAGTTGTTTCAACATGTTTGAAAATGAGGGAAATGTAGTACTTTAGAAGAGCCTGGATCAGGCCAAAGGGGGGCCCATCTAGTCCAGCATCCTGTTCTTACAGTGGGCAACCAGATGCCCCCAATGGGTAGCCCGCAGGCAGGACCTGAGCGCAACACCAACTCTCCCGCACTTGTGATTTCTAGCAACTGGTATTCAGAGGCAAACCGGTTGGTAAAGTCAGGGAGTGATGATTAGGGAGGGGGGAGACGTTTGATTTGGTTCCCGTTCCCAGCCGAATCTATCAAATTCGCACTGGCTCAAACGATATAGGAACCAACACAGAGCCCTCCTTCACAATTCACCCTCGTCCGAAGTTTGCACTGCAGTTCTCCAACTAAGCAACATTTGCAAAAAGTCATCTGCTAAGGGAAAGTGTGCCTACAAATGAATATTTTTGTCAAAATGACATACAAAAATGCATTACATTCTTGCAAAAATGGGAACGTGAGTCAAAACGTCGTCCAAACAATGTGTTTGTCAGGAAAAAAAATCACACTGAAATGCTGGCAGATTTTCATGCGGGTTTTCAAAAGGCAAATTCACAAATGGCCGTCATGATGACTCGGGCTTACCTTTCCCCAACTATGTACTTCCACATCCCCCCCTCCGCAGCTGCACAAACAAGGTGAAGCCAAGGCATCCATTGCCTCAGATTATCCGGGCCACGGATTGTCCAGGCATTCCTAGTCTGGCTGCGCAGGGCGTTGCACGTCGTGGTCCCCTCCCGCCCACGTCTCCTGATTAGACAAGCCTAACCTTTACCAATCAGGGCACGGCTTCCCCCTCACCACCCGTCCCCTGCCCGCTAACCCTCGCATTCTTGCAAGTGCATCGTTCTCTAATTGCCCCTTCATTATTTCAAGCAGTCAGAGGACTCCTCTGCCTTGGCCTGCCTCACGTCCCCTCGAAGGGGATGGATGATCTCCTCTTTTCCTCCTCCTCCTGCTCCTCCTCCACCTTGTTCTTTTTTGTAAAAAGAGAAACCGATTCTCCCTTTCTGGCATTCCCTTTACCAATGCCACAGACTGGTTCGGCGATTTACAAAGCCTGCTGAGCCAAATGTGAGCGTTGTGGGCATGGCAGGGGAACAAAAGGCTTCCAGAGCAGCTAGCAAGAAAGCCTGAGGCCTTCTGCTTAAGCACTGGGGGAGGAGAGAGCGCCGCATAAGAACCTGACCACAGCAGACATGAAGTTTTGCCACTCTTCCCCACCCGTGACAGATGTTCTGTTCCTTGAGCAACGGCATGGCGGGCAGAAATGCCAACACACTGGGGAGTGTTTTCTTTTCCCACAGCAAGTAGATGCGAGTCGGAGAATGGGCTGCTGCATCGCTTGGCTTTCTGCCGTGCATACAGTTGTTGAGAGTCAGGGGGCCTCTCCTGGCAAGGGGATCTGGCAGCTTGAGGAAGCCATGCTGGTTGGAGGTGATGGGAGTTCGCCTTCAGCAACATCTAGAGGGCCAAAACTTCCCCACCCCTGCTGCAAAGAAAGGAAGGAAGGAAGGAAGGACTGTAGTTTCCCCCTCACAGAGCTACACATTCCCAGCAACCGTCACAGAAATGACAGTTCCCAGGATCCTTTGGGGGACATCACATGCTTTCACAGTGCATTGGGTGTGCTTTAAATGAATGGAGTGGATCGGCCCTGTACTTACAGAGCGTGGGGGAAGGGCCACAGCTCAGTCGTGGAGCATCGACTCGGTGTGAGTTGTTACCTTGAAGAATTCAGCTCCTTCTCCGGAGGCTCTAGATTAGATGTTGGGAACCTCAGGCCCAGGGGACAAATGTAGCCCTCCAGGTTTCTCCCTCTGGCTCTTGAGACTCTCTCCAGGGCACAGCCCCTCCTCCAGGCCTCACCCCTCACCAGCCCCTCCCTCGAACCTGCTATGAGTGTTTTATGCCTAGCTGGAATGTGCCCTTCAATTCTGATCATGCTTCTTGCTTGCTGGGAAGGACCACCAGGGACTTCCCCAGTGCCCCCTTGGCTTCAGCCCTAGGTGGATTCAGAATCAGGTCCCCAGTCAACTGAACTGGCTGAGAAAGAGGGGCCAGGAAATGGGCCAAAGGAGGATCAGCTGGGGGGAAACGCAGCTCAACTCAGCTGTTGGTAGAGAGCCTTTGGAAGCCTATATGGTAGGGGCCCACTCATACAGCCGGTTACATTCCAGACCCTTCCCGAAAAGCAAAACCCACCGAAAAGCGGAACTCCATCAATAGAATGGCGCCCGATGCCCGAAAAACGCTGTAAAAGTGGAACAAGCGCAGTATGAGTGGGGCCTTGCTCTAATTGAAAGCCGCCGTATTAGCGGAACGCCAAAAAGCAGGCCGCCGAAAAGCGGGGCCCTACTGTATAAGACAAAGCAGGAAGGAAGCTGGGGTTGGTCTTCAGCCTGGGAGGGAGAAGGGACTGTCAGAGACCTTGAGGGGCTGGAGGGCTACAGGATGGGGGGTGAGGCCTCAGCCTTGCCCCCTCCCAGGACTGGGAAGGGACCCTCACAGGGGAAGTGGGGAGTGATGTAACTGCCTGTCCCCAATAAAGCGTAAGCAGCACGGCTGCTTGGAGAGTTGTGATTCTTTTCCCAAGGTGAGAGGGAGACCCTGGGAGTGGACACTGGGCTTTCCGACGTTCCCCTACTTGTGGTGCAGCCGCATTTGGAATACTGTGTACAGTTCTGGTTGCCTCATCTCAAAAAGGATATTATAGAGCTGGGAAAGGTTCAGAAGAGGGCAACCAGAATGATCAAGGGGATGGAGCGACTCCCTTATGAGGAAAAGTTGCAGCATTTGGGGCTTTTTAGTTTAGAGAAAAGGCGGGACAGAGGAGACATGATAGAAGTGTATAAAATTATGCATGGCATTGAGAAAGTGGATAGAGAAAAGTTCTTCTCCCTCTCTCATAATACTAGAACTCGTGGACATTCAAAGAAGCTGAACGTTGGAAGATTCAGGACAGACAAAAGGAAGTACTTCTTTACTCAGCGCATAGTTAAACTATGGAATTTGCTCCCACAAGACACAGTGATGGCCACCAGCTTGGATGGCTTTAAAAGAAGATTAGACAAACTCGTGGAGGACAGGGCTATCAATGGCTACTAGCCATGATGGCTGTGCTGTGCCACCCCAGTCAGAGGCAGTATGTTTCTGAAAACCAGTTGCCGGAAGCCTCAGGAGGGGAGAGTGTTCTTGCACTCGGGTCCTGCTTACGGGCTTCCCCCAGGCACCTGGTTGGCCACTATGAGAACAGGATGCTGGACTAGATGGGCCACTGGCCTGATCCAGCAGGCTCTTCTTATGTTCTTATGTTCTTATGTGGATGCCCAACACTTGCCCAGATGGAGAGCGGAGATAGGTGTGCAAGTGTGCTTGTAGAAACTAAAAGCAGAAAGTGGCAAACATCCAACAAGCCAAGAATAAAAAGGGGGGAAGCCCCAAGATGCTGGAAAATGTGGTGTTTATTTTTTTTTTAAAAAAGCCTCATGCGTTTCTGCCACTATGCTTCCTGGTCTTCATCAGGGGCTGTAAATAAAACTGCAAGGACATGCGACATTATGACACATATAACACAAAGTGCAATACGGCATGAAATCGTACTCTACGTAACTAATCTGCACAAAACCACTTTCTACTTACCACTTTTTTTTGTACAGATTCATTACGTAGAGTATGATTTCATGCCGTATTGCACTTTGTGTTATATATGTGATAATGTCGCATGTCCTTGCAATTTTATTTACAGCCCCTGACAAAGGCCAGGAAACATAGTGGCGGAAAAGAGTGGGGCTTTTTTAAAAAAATAAACACATTTTCCAGCATCTTGGGGCTTCCCCCTCTTTTATTCTAGCCTACTGTTCAAAGGTAAACTTAGCATCTGTGGGTCTGCCCACTTTGGCTTCTGGACATGCCCACCACTTACTACATTTACATACCACCCCATAGCCAAAGCTCTCTGGGCAGTTTACAAAAATTAAAAACATTGGACATTAAAAACAAATGTACAGTTTTAAAAACTCTTTACTAACTGGAGACACCAACAGTGGCAGCTGGTGGCTCTATATCAGTGGGGCAGTAAATCCACTCCAGGTTTTAGCCTGTCCACCTTTGGACAGCTCCTTGAAAGTTCAGACTAAACTCCGGAACAGATTCCACTGCCCCGCTGGCACAGAGCTGCCAGGCCCCCACTGGACACCAAGGATTGAACATAGGAATTTTAACACGAGTCCTGCTGCATGAGGCCAAAGGCCCATCTAGTCCAGCATCCTGTTCTCCCAGCGGGCAACCAAATGCCTCTTGCAGGGAAGCTCACAAACAGGACCAGAGCGCAACAGCAACTGTCTCCCCTTGTGATTCCCAGCAACTTGGCATTCAGAAGCACACCGCCTCTGTTAGTGAAGGGAGAACATAGCCATCATGTCTAGTAGCCAGGGATAGGGTTCTCCTCCTTGAATTCATCTAATCCTCTTTGAAAGCCGTCCAAGTTGCCCCCCCGTCCCTACGTCACCAAGTGGGCTAGAAAATCTCTTGCTAGCAGAGGCAGGGAAATAAGAGCTTGTCATTTTGTCTTGCTTTAAAGAAACTTTTACAGGCAAACCATTCTATTTATCATCCCTGGACATAAAAGCTTGCAAGACCTCACCCAGAAGTTGTCCTCTTGTAAAAAGCTTTAATTGGAGGGCAGCCATGCCTTTGTGGAGATAAGGAGGCCGCTGCCCCCACCCCAGTTCCCATGGCAACAGCTCCACAGCGATGCTCTGAGGATGGGTCGGAGGCTTCCCTCCCCCCCCAACACCCACAGTGTGGAAGAGCGGAGAGGAAGGAAAGAGAGAGCGAGGTGGGCAGGCCCTGAAACGTATGTGACCAGCTGGGATAAAATGATAAAGTTCCTGGATTCTAGCTTTGAGGCTCATATTTGTTCAAAAGTAGAACATGATGGGAGCCAAGATAATGGGCAATTGGTACAAGGGGTGGCATTAAATGGTGAGATTCAAATGCTCTGTACAAGCGATGAGAAAAGGAATGCCATCTCATCATTTTTTTTGAGGTTTGGAGTCTCTTTTATTAGATATTTTATTTATTTATGCATTTATTTATGCATTTCTATCCCACCTGTCCTCCAAGAAGCTCAAGGTGGCGTACAAACAGGGGTCTCCCCCTCCCCATTTAATCCCCACAACAGCCCTTTGAGATTGATTCTGCCAAGAGGCCGTGGCTACCCCACCGTCACCTTGTGAGCTTCATGGCTGAACGGGGATTTGAACCCTGGTCTCCCAGGTCCTACTCCAAAACTCTAACCACTATACGCCACATGAAACCAACACAGTCGTAGGTCACCCTCAGGTGGGTTCTCTCAGTTTCTCTTTTTTTTCCAAGCTTAAGTTCAGTTCTCTATTCTGTTTGCAATTTGTTTTCTTACGTCCTCGTGAAAATTGGTCAGCATTGGAGTGCAAATCTCCACGAAGGCACACGTTTTTGCAAGCAACCTCCCTTAACACAGGGGTTCCCAAACTGTGGACCACCAGTGGTCTGCAAGCTTCATTCAGGTGGTCTGCAGCATGTCTATAAAAATACAATTAAAACTCATGCAGCCCCCGACGCAACACATGGCAATTGCTACAACAGGTGAAAAAATCATTGTCTGCGAAGACCATCAGCAATTTTCAAATGTCCAGGGGGGAGGGAGAGAGTTTGGGAACCACTACCTTAATATAACACATTTGATGTTTTATTTTCACTCTTAAATGCATTTTTATGCACACTCTCCTCAAATCCACACATTTTTGTACACATTCCTTGGCTAGAGAACTGCATGACATGAACTGCGCACATTTCTAAGGACAGACGTGCATTAGTTT
The DNA here is from genome assembly GCF_030035675.1 of Rhineura floridana. Taxonomy (NCBI): domain Eukaryota; kingdom Metazoa; phylum Chordata; class Lepidosauria; order Squamata; family Rhineuridae; genus Rhineura; species Rhineura floridana. The sequence continues at coordinate 9,183,278 of NC_084501.1, forward strand.
GCATATCCAAAATGCAAATTGCAGAGGTTCACGTTAAAATCTGAAGCAAACCTCTCTTCCAATCCAACCCTCAACCCATGAGGTTTTAGCCAATGCTAGCCCTACTCAGAGTAGTCCCATTGAAGTCAATAGAGATGGAGAAGGTAGGTTGATTAATTTCACTGGATCTACTCAGAGTAGGCCTTAGCTGGACAGAACCCATGTTCAATCATATAGAAATGTTCTGGGCAGATCTTCAAACTCAGGGAAAAAGCACCATCTACACATACGGAACTTGGTCTGATTATTTGATTTCTATCCTATTGATTCTTGACAAGACCCCCCCCTTTCAGCAAACGTTCCTGAGGAGCCTTCCATGCATTCTGAAACAAGAAGTAACGTTCAGATCATTCATGCTAAAAGCCAAGAAGGAAAGCCAAATCAAATCAGACAGAGCCAGGAGCAAAATATAGCTCAAAGGGGCTTCTCTCAAAAGTGAAAAAGAAACATCTTCATCTTTTCCAAAAGGATATTACGGAAGAAGGGAAATGGGTCTCTTAGGACGGGGTGGGGAACCTCAAATGCGGCCCTCCAGGTCTCTCTGCTTGGCCCTTGGGGCTCTCCCAATGATATCCCCCCCACCTGCCCCTGCTCCACATCCTCTTTGAGTGTTTTCACCTGGCTGTTGAATTCTAACAATGCCTCTTGCTTGCTTGGATGGGGAGAGGGGCGTGTGAGGATATGTAGAAACGAGCCTAACTCTACAAAGATAACATTCACATTAATCGCTCCATCATTGAGCAAAGGCCCTTCCCCTTTAAGGACCAGCAGCCTGGCCTCATAGAAAGCACCTTACAGGGTTCCTGAGGGGGATCCGTGGCTCAGTAGCAGAGCAACTGCTTTGCATGCATAAAAAAATTTGATCATATAACACCTGTCCTGGCCCAGCTGCACTGGCTACCAATATGTTTCCGGGCCAGATTCAAAGTGTTGGTTCTTACCTATAAAGCCCTTAACGGCATCGGACCGCAATACCTGGTGGAACGCCTCTCCCGCTATGTACCTACCCGGTCGCTGCGCTCGACGTCGAAGGCCCTTCTCCGTGTCCCAACGCATAGGGAGGCACGGAGAATGATAACTAGAACTAGGGCCTTCTCAGTGGTGGCCCCCGAACTATGGAACGCCCTCCCTGATGAGATACGCCTGGCGCCTTCTTTGCTATCTTTTCGGCGCCAGGTAAAGACCTACCTCTTCGCCCAGGCATTTTAAAAATTTAAAAATTTGAATTTAAAATTGAAAATTTTTAATTATGTTTTATTGTGTTTTTGTATTTTAACCTGTTTTATCATGCTGTACACCGCCCTGGGAGCTTATTGCTATAGGGCGGTCTAAAAATGTAATAAAATAAATAAATAAGTCCCAAATTCAATCCCTGGCACGTCCAGTTAAAACAAAGGATAGAGGACCTCAGGCCTGGGAGGCTAAATGTGGCCCTCTAGACCTCTCTAACTGGCCCTTGGAATTCTCTCCAGGCCACACCCCTCACTGGCTTGGCTTTGTACCCTTCTTCTTAAGTGCTTTTGCCTGGCTGGCTCATGTCCTTGAACTCCGATAACGGCTCTGCTTGCCTGGATGGAAGACAGAGAAAAGGAGGGTAAGTATGCATAGGAACTAGCCTACTGCACAAAGGTCAAATTTGCTTTCATTGCTCCACCCACTTTTGCCTCTGACACCGCCCACCACTGGCATGTGGCCCTTGGGAGGTTGCCCATATGGGAATGTGGCCCTTGGAACTGAAAAAGGTTCCTCTCCCTTGTCCTGTAGGGGGAAGGTATTTTGGAGTCTCAGAGTCATCACATAGAAGTCCCTGATCCTGGAGGACATTCACCTGGAATCCAGTAGAGACAGTACTCTTGGCAGAGTTCTATTAGCTAATCTCAAAACCTAGAGGGAGAAAATATAGGGGGAGATTAGAGAAGGGCAAGAAATTCAATGCAGTTGACCTTTCAAGCCAAATCTGTCAAATTCACACTTTCTGAAACAATCTGAGAACCGAAACACTGCCATCCTTCAAAATTCGCACTTATTTGAATTTTGCATAACGCGTTTACAAAAAATCCTGTTAGGAGGAAAGTGTACGAAAAAATGAATGCATTCATGAAAATGGCATACAAAAATGCATTATATGGTCAGAAATGGCTTGCCAAAATGTGTACATTAGTCAAAACTGCCTACAAAAATATGTTTATTAGGAGAAATGTGCACTAAAATGCTGAAGAATTTTCATGAGGATTTTTGTAAAAAAAACAAAATACCACAGATTGCTGCAGAAATATAGAGAACTGAACTTAAGATAGGAAAAATGAGAGAAAACCAAATATGACCGATCTTTCTTTCCATCTATAGAGGAGATGCTCCTTGAGTTATGATCAAGACACAGACAATTTAGGGCAGTGGTGGAGAACCTGTGGCCTTCCAGATGTTGTTGGCTTTATAGATCAAGACCAGCACCTTGAATTAAACCTAGAGACAAACTGGTAACTAGAACTGTTTCAGAATATTATCACGGTAGGGAGAATTTCTATCTTTGTGGATTCTAATGAGAACTGACCTGACCCACATCTCCTGGATTATCAAAACATAATTGTCCTTTAGATTTCACACTCCTCTGTATTTTGTGATGTAGTTGTCAGTTCAAAGTTCACATCTCAATGCATTTAGAAATGGGTATTTTGAAAGAACGTACATTCAAAAATACATAATTTAATCAGGGATGTGCACCAGCCACAAGATTCAGTTTACACCCCAAGTCGGCACTTTGTAAAACAGCTTGATTCAGCTCAGACAAATCTGGAGGCTGCCCAATTCAACTTGGGGCATGAAGCCTGCCAAATTTCACAAGGTTTTCCTGAAAAGGCAGCTATGACAGTTTTGGGGTAGGTAAAAAGGATTCACTCCAGTGTTTTGTGGACAATTGGTGTGGGAATTTCAGACATGAGACAGATGCCAGACTGCAAACAGGTCCCAGGGGCTTTTGTGCTAGGTACCTTTAAAATATATTTTAAAGGTGGGAAGAACTAAAAGAGACTCACTCATTCCTCCAGATTATAAGCTAGACATGACAGTCATGAATAAGGTCTTTTCCACCCTCTCCTTTCTGCCATCTTCCTTAAGCTTGGAGACATATGGTTCGTTCTTGCAATGCTGCTTCCTTCCCCAAAGCACAGGGATTAGAGAACACAGATAAAATCATTCCCTCCGATTACATGCTAGGCCTGTTTGTCACAGCAGAGCTCCTCCTCTGTGTCCATGTTAGTGTTTGCTTTCCCTTCTCCCATATTCCTAGGCTGGCATTACGCTAACCTTATATTTCTTTTGCTTTCAGCTTGTCTGCACCATGTCTTTTTTTATTTAAAAGTCTGGATCATCGAGGTGCCATGAAACTCTTCAGGGGTCCTACGTCAACTCGTGCTGCCTTCTAGAGTTCCTGCTTCACCTTTGACAAGCCCAGAATACCTCTAAGGCATCCTGCTCTTCCTTAGGACTCAAGATTCATCTGAATTCAGTGCACGCCCCTAATTTAAATACATATTTAGATGAGAATTTAAACATATGAATTTTCATTCCAATATTTTTAAACCACAGATTACTGTGGAATTGGGGTGAAATGGAGTTATGAAATAACACATGTGAAAATGACACAGAGTGGAAACTGACTGATCTAGCCATCCCTGGATCACACTGACATAAGTCAATCAACAGGCAGTCAGCAGCAACCTGAGGCAGCTCAAGTATCCATGCTGAATTGGGAGGGGGAGAGAATAGTGAATGTTTTTTTTAAAAAAATCTACATAACCTGGTGAAGTATCTACCTACCTAATCTCCCTTGCAATATTTGCATTTGTGGAATTTGATAGCAGCTAGGGCACTGGCTATGCCAAGACTCAGAACCGTCCTGCAAAGGCCTGCTGATGTTCCAGAGCTGGAAATAGTTAAGCAAGAGAGAGCGAGAGAAAACACCTCCACCATTGTCAGGTGTTTTGGAGCTACTTCAGGAATGAATTAGGGTATGGAGGTACTTCCAAGAAACATGGGTTGGAACAAGGTCCTAGCGAACTCTAAAACTGAAAAGTGACACACACACACACAAACTATGCATGCTTCTGAAATTCTTCCCTTCCAAATTTCTCCCTGGATTTAGAAGTTCTGAGTCCACCTGCGGGATCTGTGTACAGCTACTCCGTGTGGTGAGCCACTAAACCGCTGGTGATAGCCTTCTGGTGAAGTACCTTCAGACCCTGGATTGACTCTGCCCACCCAGGCTGGCCATTGGATCCTTCTGGATGGGAAGGAGTATCCAAGGGCTTCCTGTTCCAGATGAGTCTTGCTCAGGCCACATGCTCTTCCTGAACTGAGATACGTTCTTGTATCTTTAGTCATTCTTTTGGTCCCAATTCCTAGCTTGCTTCTTGACCCTTCCTCCTGCTTTGCCCTCTGGTCCAGCTTATTCTCCAGCACTGACTACCAGCTAGGCCACATTCACACCATACATTTATTCCATTATTGCTCCACTTTAAACAGTCATGGCTTCCCCCAAAGAATCCTGGGTAGTATAGTTTGTCATGGGTGTTGGGAATTTTTAGAAGACCCTGATTCCCTTCAAAGAGCTATAATTCCAAGAGCTCTCTTGAGAGAAGGACTGGCTGTTAAACCATTCAAGGCAATTGTAGCTCTGTAAGGAGAACAGGAATCTCCTAACAACTCCCAGCACCCTTCACAAATGACATGTCCCAGGATTCTTTGGGGGAAGACATGACTATTTAAAGTGGAATGATAGTGGAATAAATGTGTGGTGTGAAAGTGGCCTTAGTCTCATGACTACTGGTTCCTGGCTCTTGGGCACACACCACTAGCCATGGATCTGCCTTCACACCTGGTCTTGTTTGAAAAGTGGAAGCGATGAATTGGTGATCCCCCAGTTTTTGTGGTGCTGTATCCAGCTAAGCCCATTGGAGGCTGGTCCATTAGGATGAATGAGGCACTGCGACGCCCAGCCTCAGCTTGCCCTCAGCCAGCCCCCCACCTGCCTTCCTTACCTACAACCAAACATTGTCTCTGGCTCCACCTACTGTTGGGCTCTCTGCCTTCCACCCTACCAATCCCAATGGGCACCAGCCACCACTGTCCTACTCAGAGTAGACCAAGTAGTCATGTCTATTAACTTCAATGGGTCTACTCTGAGTAGGATGGACATTGGAGACAGCCCTTTATTTCTGAATTGCATCCGGGGCACTATGCATGCACAGTTTACTGAAACTTGTCAGTCTAATGCATTTTACCTCCTCTAAATTATCCATGACTCCCTGTGCACCAGTGAAACACCACAGCAAACAATCAAGCAGTCTTGAAGTGGTTGCGTAAAAAAATCTATTTATGATGTCTTAAATTGGTGAAAACCTATGAAGTTTTGAAAGGTTCAGTCGGCCATCTCGATCCAAAATGGTGTCCAATTGTTTCCAAACATAGACAAAAACCTCACCCAAGCTTGCTCTGGATCCCTATAAGCATTCCGTTAATCACCTAAAAATATATTGCATGTAACTGTGATTAACAAAACAGAAGGTTTTATTGTTCTACCAAAACATTTCGACGTAAGATAAGTCTGCTTTCTTTAGAAAATCCTCAAGAGACCCTCCATTCCCACTGGAGGAAAGAAGCCCCAGAGTCATAGCATGACCTCTGAAGACCACCCTCCCCATGGTCCTCATCTAGACCTTCTAGGCCCCAAGGCCCATGCCTGCCCTGGATTCACTGCCAATCTGATTTAACAAAGTGTCGATCCCGTGCATGAGTTTTATTCCTGTGTGCAAAAAGATGGAGGGCAGTGACCTGGAAATGCAAAAAGCAGGCAAGAACTACTGTGACAATTTAAGCACACACACATACAATGACCTCTTCTTTCACATAACTGGAAAACTGTAGAATCTGCTTTTCAGCATTAGCCAATTTGCTGGCCAAAGGGGCAGGCAATAGTGGGGGCGAGGGGGGAGAAGAGAGAGATGCTGGCATGATCCCCCAAGGGATACAGCTGCCACATTCAAGCTCAGGCATTTTGCGCTGTCCGTGGTGCTGATGCTGAGATGAAAGCTGCCAGCTAACCGGAGACTTCAATCCCAGCTCCAGATTTTTGCTGTCTCTTTTCCTCTTTGTGGTAAGGATGGAGATATCCAGTGAATTATATATAGATTTTTTTTCTCCCCTCCCCTTCTCCCTCACCAAAGCAAAGGGGGAGGGGGAGAATAGGAATCCATTCGATCAGCCGAGGAAATGGGATCCCAGCTCCGGGTTTTGTCTCTGCCCCCTCTGACAAAGCTGTACAGAAATAGGAGGATGCTGGAATTGCTCGGCAGTGATGCAGAAGGTACGTGCTTTTTCAGTTCTGGTCCTGATGCTGAGCTTGTGGTGAGGTCTCTGTGGCGCAATGGACGAGCGCGCTGGACTTCTAATCCAGAGGTTCCGGGTTCGAGTCCCGGCAGAGATGGTCTCCAGGACAGGTGTCTTAATTTTTCACTCATCTTTGCTTAAGGAATGCTAATTAATTATATTTCACTCTAGAGGGTTTCAAAAGGAAAACGAACGGCTGCTCCCGAAATCCCTGGAGCCCTGCATTCTGCTCCCGTCCCCTCCTCTTTCAGATTTCTATCTCCAGATTTAAATGAGCGCTCCTTTCTTCTTTTGAGTGTGTTCATTTTTAGCTTTTTGTCTCTGAAAGAGGCCTCATCTTTGTTTTATTATTACCATCATTACTATTGTTTGCCATGAGAACAACCTCCTTGTTAGCACTATAAACCATGCAACATATCTGGGAACAAATGTTTTCTTTACTGTGAAAAATGTGTTTGTGTCAGGGGTTCCTAATTCTCACCACCTTGAGGCTTATAGGAAAATCCTCAGAGCCCCAGAACAGGCTTATTAAAAGGTCTGTCTACTGGGTGCTTTACTTTTACACGGAGCTTGAATACCTTTCTCATTAATAGGTTCCCCAGCAGCAAAGGTTTATACTTAAGTTATTAGAGTTCACAAAATATAAAATCCATAAGTTGCACATACACACACACCTCTTCCACCTTATTCTCCACTTTGCTGAACTAGCTTGCCACTTAGTATTTACATCCTGTATTTTCCCCTTTTTTCAAGTTTGATGTGGAGAACTAAAGCAAATAGCTTTGACAGCAAGAGTCCATGCTGCAAAGGGGTCAGAAGGTAATTTGCTTGATAGTCCTTTTTCAATGGATGCTCCTGACATCCCTACTATGATTGCTTAATTTGGGAGACGTTGACTGCACACAGATATCCAGGGAGGCCAGGTAATGACGGTCACCAGCGTGGATGGCTTTAAAAGAAGTTTAGACAAATTCATAGAGGAGAAGGCTATCAAGGGCTACTAGCTACGCTGCTTATGTTCTCCTTCCACTGTCAGGGGCAGTATTCCTCTGAATACCAGTTGCTGGGCATCTCAAGGGGGAGAGTTGCTGTTGCACTCAGGCCTGGCTTGTGGGCTCCCATTGGGGTATCTAGTAGGCCACTATGAGAACAGGATGTTGCACTAGATGGGATCCATCAGGCTCTTCTTACGCTCATACTCCAACAATGTGCATACTCCGCCTATCACTCTGTTACTCTTCTGGGTTCTTGCTGAGGCTCTGCTTTTCATTTTCATCCTGCCAGCTTCCCCTTCCCTCCAGAACACTGTTGCTCACTTGCTGTCTCCTGACAGCCACCCCTGACCTTTACTTGGCTGTGTTGAGCATGAGAGAGAGCATCAGATGAACCGCCGCTGCCATGCACTTCCGTTGCCATCCTCACAATGTTTGCTTCCAGTTGGGCTGCACAGAGGCTAGTGCCAAAAGCAAGCTAAATGGAAACTCCAGGTTCAGAAGCGGTCTACCTCTGAATACCAGTTGCTTGGGACAGTCGCCTTTATGCCTCCCTTGTGAGCTTCCATGGAGGCAATCAATCAGATACAGAAGAGGACTTAGGCAGTTCACACAAGAAAAAAACAAAAACATATTACCAAGCTCCCTCTACAGTAAGGATGGGGAACTTGTGGCCTTCCAAAGGTTGCTGGACTTCAACTCCCATAGCCTTGACCACTGGCCATGCCGGATAAGGCTGATGGGAGCTGGAGTCCAACAACATCTCGAGAGCCACAGGTTCCCCATCACTGCTGTAGTGTGCTGCACAAGAGGGAATTTCAGTCTGGTCCTACTAGGCTCATCTTATGTTCTTATTAAATGACAACCCCTAAAAGCCCCAGCATCCCAACTGTATTGTGGAATTTGCACCCCGTTGGCTTAGTTCAAAAATGCTTATATTCCAAAAAATAGTGTGGCCAAGACAACGGACAGCACTTGCAAGACAATCATCCATTTGACCTTCTCCAAGCACAGATTCACAAGCACTTATAGGCCATACAATGATTATCTGGGTATGGATAGATACTTTCCCCCCCATTTTGCCCAAGGAAAATAAGTGCCACGCAAAAAGACGCTCATTTCCACAAGCAAAAGTAAATCTGTGCCCTTTGTTTGTTGCATACACGCACAAACATTTCTTCTCTAATGTTGACTTTTCCCAATTTTCACTGGGATGGATTGCCACCCGCAGGGTGACCAGGACTTTCACCTCCCCGTGAAATGTTATTCTTAGGGCAAGGTTGGGAAAACCTTTTCAGCCCAAGGGCTGCATTCTCTTCAGGGCAACCTTCTGAGGGCCTCATGCCAGAGGGGGGCAGGGCCAGCGGCAAAGGTGGACAGAGTCATGCATGTAAATTTTATCTTTGTACCAGTCGGTTAGTTTCGACACAAACACTTCTCTATCCTCTATCCAGGCAAATAAGGGTCAGGCAAAAGAACTCACAGAGGGTGCCAAGCAGAGTCAGAGAGGCCTGTGGCCTAGGGTGAGGGGTGTGGCTGGTGTGTGTCAGTTACAGAGACCTGAGGTCCCCTATCCTGGTCTCAGGGCTAGCAACTGATCTAAAGTTATGTTCCTATGGAATGTACTTGCGTTTGGTTGTAAGTCGCACAGAGTGGCAGATTAACCTCTGCCAGATGGGCATCTAACAAATCTCATAAATAAATAAATAAATAAAGTATTTTTTATTGATTTAATCATCTGCCTTTGGACTCATTATTTGCTCATGCACAGGGTTAAACTTCAGTTTAAAGGTGCATGTTACAAATCTGGATATTGGTCCCTTTGATGGCGGGAAAGAGAGTTTACAATCAAATAAACAAAAGCTAGTACTCATCCTCCAAAGAAAAGGCCAGATCTCATACCATTTTTTCATCCCCTGCCCCAGTTAATGTTCCAGGTCCAAAAGAGTTGTCAAAAAAATGCACCCCAAACTGCAGTAGTCTTCACCCACACCAATGTTTTGTTGTTGTTTGTTCCCTGTAGAAGCTGAACCACAAGCAGGCATCCAGGAACCAAAAGCCGGAAGAATTATGACTGCCCAGGCAAAAATCTACCTTGTACAGGATGCCTTTATAACCCTTTCTGTTGAGGGGAGCTGCTTGCCAGCCTGGGAGGAGTCAAACTGGCACTCGGGAAGCAATCCGTACCCCTTGTAGCTCACCACACAGGGCAGCACATAATCAGGACCTCCTGGTTCTAACCCCAACCGCTCCTGACAATCCCCACCAGTTAATCAACTAAAGCTTCAGTGGATTAATCTACTGTTCAAACAAATCCAAGCCTGCCAGCCTAAGGAAGCATCGCTCATTCTAATTAATTGATGCATCAGTTCAAAGGCAAAGGATTCACCAGTGGACATGGGGCCTTCAATCAGCCGCCAGCTTTCTAAGAGACTTTAGCTGCACTTCAATCCAGCCCTTCGGCTCTCTTGCCACAAAATGTTTGGCTAAGGGGGCAGGAGATTATTGCCAGAGAGCCAGAATATAAGTATAGGCAGGCTAACTTATAGAATCATAGAGCTGGAAGGGTCCTATAAGTCCATCGAGTCCAATCCCCTGCTCAATGCAGGAATTCAAATTAAATCATACCTGACAGGTGCCTGTCCAGCTGCCTCTTGAATGTCTCCATGGTTAGAAAGCCCACCACCTCCCTAGGTCATTGGTTCCATTGTTGTACCACTCTAACAGTTAGGCAGTTTTTCCTGATGTTCAGCCGAAAACTGGAACAGGTTCAGACAAACTGGAACAGGTTCAGAGGAGGGCAACAAGGATGATCAGGGGACTGGAAACCAAGCCCTATGAGGAGAGACTGAAAGAACTGGGCATGTTTAGCCTGGAGAAGAGAAGACTGAGGGGAGATATGACAGCACTCTTCAGGTACATGAAAGGTTGTCACACAGAGGAGGGCCAGGATCTCTTCCGTGCAGGACACGGAATAATGGGCTCAAGTTGCAGGAAGCAGATTTCGACTGGACATCACGAAAAACTTCCTAACTGCTAGAGCCATATGACAATGGAACCAATGACCTAGAGAGGTAGTGGGCTTTCCGACACCGGAGACATTCAAGAGACAGCTAGACAGCCATCTGTCGGGAATGCTTTGATTTGGATTCCTGCATTGAGCAGGGGGTTGGACTTGATGGGCTTATAGGCCCCTTCCAACTCTACTGTTCTATGATTCTATGAAATCTGGCTTCCTGTAACTTGAGCCCATTATTCTGTGTCCTGCACTCTGGGATGACTGAGAACAGATCCTGGCCCTCCTTTGTGTGGCAACCTTTCAAGTACTTCAAGAGCGCTATCATATCTGTTACTTAAACATCCCAGAAAAGACAGAAAGGCCAGCAAGGAAGGCCCAGAGCAAGTTGCAGCTGGGCTAACCCCTCCCTCCATAGGGCCGTCAACCACAGGGTCTGCTAATTATAGGCAATGTGCCTTTGAACACCAGTTGCTAGGCATTCCAAGTGTGAAGAGTTGCTGTTGCACCCAGGTCCTACTTGCAGACTTCCCAGAGGCATCAGGTTTGCCACTATGAGAACAGGATGCTGCACTAGATAGGCATTTGGGCAGAGCTTGGGAAAGTTACTTTTTTTGAACTACAACTCCCATCAGCCCAATCCAGTGGCCATGCTGGCTGGGGCTGATGGGAGTTGTAGTTTAAAAAAGTAACTTTTCCAAGCTCTGCATTTGGGTTGTGTTCTGGTCTGATGCTGGATCCCATAAAGAAAGCAGCAAGGCTGGTTGAAGGTTGCCAGACCATGAATAGCTCCAATTGAGCAACTTGCTGCAACAAAGGTTGGGAGCAGACTGAGGCCTTTTAAGTCTCCATCTCCAGATTATGTCCTCCAGGCTCCACCCCCTTGTAGAGAACTCCAGAGCCTTTAAGGGCCAACCTTCTGGTCTGAAGATGGGTGTTCCTTCTCCATTCCATAGTCTCCTTCCTGATGCTCTTCCTGTGCCGCTAGACCACAGCTTGGAAAAGTTACTTTTTTAAACTACAACCTCCATCAGCCCCAACCAGCATGGCCACTGGATTGGGCTGATGGGACTTGTAGTTCAAAAAAGTAAATTTTCCAAGCTCTGCGCTAGACTGCTGATGTCTGGTGCGGGGCGTCTGGTTCTTCAGGTGAAGGTGAAGGTACCCATTGCTGGTCTGGGCTCTGGCTCTATGGGCCTTGCTGCTCTGGGAGGTTCCGCTGTGAGCTCCTATCCAACAGCCTCAGGTGTCTCCCTCTCTTCAGCAGTCAACTCTGATCCCTGAACCTGACCCGGCTCCCCGTCTGGTGCTTCTGCAGCCTCTGACTCTGTGTCCAGATCATTGCTAGATTCGGGAGTCATGACAATTTGGCCAGATCCAGCAGGGCTCTTATGTTCTTACCACCCATTGCCCTGTAAAGACGATCCCAGGAGAGAGACGTAGGCAGGTGGAGAAGACCTTAGAGCCCGCTTCAGCGGGACTATCCCCTCCCTCCACAGGACCACCTACTATCAACGGAAGGAAAATCGTGGTGCCTATTTTATAGGCAGATAGACTGTCGTTTTATTAATGTATTTTGATGCTGCTTATTAGCTTCCTTGGAATGCTTTGTATCTGGGAAGATGTAATATAAATAATTGCAATAAAAATAATAATTAAATAGTTGCATTTTATTATGGCAGAATTCTGCCTGGACCCTTTTTTACAAACTACTTATTTGACAAGGTTTGTTTGACTCCACTTAATCAACAAAAACTTCCATGTGGTTTGCATAATGTTCAATGCTAAAAGCCAATGGAGGTAAAAGTCATCAAAATATAACTAAAACCATGACTTGAAAAACAAGTATCTACGGTTTATTTTGGAAAGTCGATTGTCTGTTCGCTATGCGTTTGGACATACCTCTGAAGATAATGAAAGCAATTTGTGCATGATGGCTCCTGAGATGAAGGAGCAGGTTTTCATCTTATGTTTGGATACAAATGGACGCCTTTCAAAACTGCATTGACTTTTGTTTCGTTTGGTGTCTTAGAATCCCCAAACAATGACAGGTATAAGGCTGCTAGTAAATAATCAGAATGCGTGCTGAACGTGCATGTCTGGCCTAACAAAAAAGTTTTAGCAGGTGCCAAAAACAGTACAGCAAAGGCATCTGCCTAATATCAAAAGGGCAGGGAGTTCCAGAGCGTAGGTTGTCGCCGCACAGAAAGACCGAATCCTTGCAAATGCAGAACAAACATGAAGCTTCTATCTCTACAAATAAGAGATCTGGAAAGTGAAAGCTGAACATTAAGGGAGTGGGGGGGCCTTAATGGGCTTCCAGAGACTCCACTGAGTCTACAGGGTTGTGCTCAACAGCACCTCTCATGGGGCTTTATACAAGCGACAGTAGAAAACACAATACAGGAATGAAGAACCTGTGGCCCTCCAGATGCTATTGGACTCCTCCAACTCCCATCAGCCCCAATTAGCATGGCCAATGGACAGTGATGATGGGAATTTAGTCCAGCCTCTTCTGGAGGGCCACAGGTTCCCTGTTCTACACACATGTCCCAACCAATCAGGGATCCCATATTAAATGCACTTAAGGAGGTGTAAAGCAGGGATGGGGAGCCCGCGGCCTTCCAGATGTAGTTGAACTGCAAACTCCCATTGGCCCCAGCCCGCGTAGCCAGTAGCCAGGGCTGCTGGGAGTTGGAGTGAAGCAATATTTAGAGGATCACAGGTTCCCTGTCCTAGATGCATGTCCCAACCAATCAGGGATAACATATTAAATGCACTTACAGAGGTGTAAAGCAGGGATGGGGAGCCCATGGAGCCTTGAACTCCAACTCCCAGCAGCCCCAGCCACTGGCCAGGGATGATGGGAATTTAGTCCAGCGGCTTCTGGAGGGCCACAGGTTCCCCGTCTCCAACATAATAGGTCAACTTTTTCTCCATTCCTGTGTTAACTAGATCGCCCGCATATCACGGCTGCGCCCACAGCTTGATATCAACTTGTTCAACCTGCAGATATAGAAAAACTTCTGGGAGAGATGAGACCTACCACCTGCCCGCTTGACCCCTGCCCTTCTTGGCTTGTAAAACAGGCGAGAGGGGGCCTGGCCACATGGGTCTGTGGTGTAGTTAATGCCTCTCTTCACCAGGGCTCTTTTCCAAGGTGCCTTAAAGAGGCATGTGTAAGACCGTTGTTGAAAAACCCCTCCCTAGACCCTTTATGTTTGAGCAATTATCAGCCAGTCTCCAATCTGCCTTTTTTGGGTAAAATAGTGGAACGGGTGGTGGCTACTCAACTCCAACGGTTTTTAGTTGAAACAGACTACCTTGATCCATTCCAATCTGGTTTCAGACCTGGCCACGGGACTGAAACGGCTTTGGTCGCCTTGGTTGATGACCTCCGCAGGGAACTAGACAGGGGGAGTGTGTCCCTGTTGGTTCTCTTGGATCTCTTGGCGGCCTTTGATACCATCGACCATGGTATCCTTCTGGACCGTCTATCCAGGATGGGACTAGGGGGCACTGTTTTGTGCTGGCTCCGTTCCTTCCTGGGGGATCGGTCCCAGAGAGTAAGACTAGGAGTTTCCTGTTCATCCCCTTGGCCTTTGACTTGTGGTGTTCCACAGGGTTCTGTTTTATCTCAGTTGTTATTTAATATCTACGTGAAGCCGCTGGGTGAGGTCATCCGGGAATTTGGAGTTCGTTATCATCAATATGCTGACGATACTCACCTTTATTTCTCCTTCCCTCCTGATGCCAAGGAAGCTGTCCTACCCCTGAACCAGTGTCTGTCTGCAGTGATGGATTGGATGAAGGCAAACAAGTTGAAATTAAATCCAGACAAGACAGAAATGCTCTACGTCAATCGTGGGACAAAACTGGCAATGGAGAATTTACCTGTGTTGGATGGGGTTACACTCCACCCGAAGACCCAGGTTCGCAGCTTGGGTGTGCTCCTGGACTCGGCCTTGAATTTGGAAGCCCAGGTCTCAGCTGTGTCCAGAAGCGCCTTCGCCCAGCTCAGACTGGTTCACCAGCTGCGCCCGTTTCTGGAGAAGTCTGAGTTGACAAAAGTGGCACATGCCCTAGTTACATCCCGGTTGGACTACTGCAACGCACTCTATGTTGGGCTGCCCTTGAAGACTGTTCAGAAGCTAAAATTGGTTCAACGTGCGACAGCTAGGATGCTGACCGGGGCTAGTTTTCGTGCTCACAGGACTCCCCTTTTACAGCAACTCCATTGGTTACCGATTTGCTTCCGGACCCAATTCAAGGTGCTGGTGTTGTCCTTTAAAGCCCTTCACGGCTTAGGTCCTGTCTATCTGTCCGATCGGTTGTCTGCTTATGAACCCCCCCATCCCTTGAGATCCTCTAATGACTTCCTTCTTACGATTCCTTCAGTTTCACTAGTTCATTTATCAGGGACGAGAGATAAGGCGTTTTCAGTTATCGCTCCTAGACTCTGGAATTTTTTACCTCTGGAGGTACGGTCTGCCTCTTCGCTGCTGACATTTCGCCGCCTGGTCAAGACATTTTTATTCCGGGTTGCATTTAATTTGAATGAATAATAGAATTTCTTAATATTTGATTGTTATATTTGGCAATTTTAAGTATGGAGATTGTAATTTTTATTGTTGTAGTTGTGTATTTTATTTATATGTTTCATTAGGTTGTTCGTCGCTCTGAGTTTCTGGGAAAATAGAGCGGGCTATAAATGTTTTAAATGAATAAATAAATAAATAAATATCACACACACACACACACCAAAAAAAAAGCCATTGAACTCCTCAGAGGAATCCTCATCTTTCCAAAACTCTAAAATCCCCTTTGGGATCACACTGACTCAGCACACCCGGTCATCTGCCAAGCCTTCAGAGAGAACACCTGCAGAACAACCCCTTCAGAAAACTTCGCCCAGAGACACTTCATCTCGTTTTCCTTCCCTCTGCGGAGGGGTTCACAAGGCTCCCTTCCCAATCTCTTAATAACCTTGTTTACGAGGCTGCCTCTAATTTCCCCAGTGTGACTGCAAAGGTTTCATAAAGCCCTTGCTTTGTGTCGGAATAAAGTTTGTCGCAGACTTTAATAAGGACACCAAGATGGAAGATTGTGCGGGCATCAGCCTTGCCTCTGAGTACTGGAAAAGTCAGAAGAACATAGGAAGCTGCCTTATACCGAGTCAGGCCATGAAGCTCAGTATTGTCTACACTGACTGGCAGTGGCTCTCTAGGGTTTCAGGCAAGGAGTCTCTCCCAGTGCTATCTGGAGATACCATGCAGAAGCCTGGGACCTTCTGCATGCAAAGCAGATGCTCTGCCACTCAGCTACAGCCCTTCCCTGAAGAGGGGCATTTGTACATCTCTCCCTCAAAATGGGGGGTAGATGTGTACCCCAAAGAACTTCACGTACTTCCACACAAGCTAGAAAGTTGACATTTGGCACACAAGGAGCCTAAAGACGTCTTGAAAACTGGGTCTCCAATGAGAACTGGGTCACGCTGGCATTTGTCCATCAGACAGGGGTTGTAAAGTGTACCCCCCAAAAAAATCATTTACTTCTATGCAAGCTAGAAAGCAGGGTTGTGCACAGCTGACCTGACCCAGGTTGACCTGGTGGACACTTGACCCGGATCCGGTCCCAAATCAATTTGAGGGTGGGGCTCATGTTTAATTATGGCTATTTCAACCCCAATAAACCATATGGTGGAGAGGGAGAGGGAGAAGAACTAGACCCTTTTGCAAGCAGGAGAGTTCAATCCTGCTGGGTGCTGCTACTGTTTCATAAGCGCTTGCAAAGGAGAACCCTACAGCCTGCAGGATTGAACCCAACATTCAATGGGGTCAGCGTTCCTGTGGGCAACATGCTAGGGCTGCCTGCCATTCCTTCTTCCACCCAAGGAATGCCCCTGATAGCCCTGGATCACTCCAGGTGGCCCAACCCAACCCAGGCCTTTCCAGGACTGTCTCCACCCAGCTCAGGTGAAGGCAGGATCTCCCCCCCCAAAAAAAAAATTGGCCCAATTTGGTTCAGGATTCAGATGAATTCAGTGCAAAACCCTACTGGAAAGTACAAATTTGACACACCCAGAGTCCGAGATATTCTGATAGCTAGAAAAGTCTGGAACTTGGGCATCTCAACACCGGGCTGCCCCAAAAGTGTTAGCCTACTTTCACAAAAGCTAGAAAGCTGAGATTTGGGATACCTGTAGTTCTAAAAACAGTGACTTTTTTTTTAAGTCTAAAAATGTGATGGCCTATGGCCATACTACCCTAAACCTGGAGCTTACTTTTGTCATATTCACTCCTGGCAGTGGTTATAGGGTTTTTTTTCCCCATACAACAAACCAGAGGTTGAGTCAACATTCCCAACATTCAGCTTCATTGGATAGCTTCAACCACAAGACCCATTTAAAGCCCACTTATACCACTTTGTAACATAGAGAATCCTGGGAACTGTCATTTGTTAAGGGTGCTGGGCATTGTAGTTCTGTGAGGTCAGGACCACTAACAAATGACACTTCCCAGGATTCTTATTTTGAGGGGGAGCCATGGCTGTTAAAGTGGCATAAGAGTGTTTCAAAAGTATGGTGTGGATGTGAGCAATGACTCCAGGTTCTTGAAAGAGACCTCAAGGGTCCTTTGTCCAGCCCTGTACTGATGCAGCAGATCTGCTGCTACAACTTCCCTGACAGGTAGCCATCCACCCTCTGCTTAAGAAAACCTCTAAGGAAGGAGCAACCACCAACTTCCAAGGAAGTCTCTTCCACTGTGAAAAACTGTAGAATCAGGAGGTTCTTCCTACTGTTCCTCTGAATGTTGATTTGGGACCTACCATCTGGGGCCACAAATTGGATGGTAGCCAATGAAACTTTACTCAGAGTAGACCCACTGAAATGAATGGGCCTAAGTTACTTGTGTCCATTAATTTCCATGGGTCTGCTCTAAGTAGGACTAACACTAGATACAACCCCTTTACTCAATCCTGGGGAGGCCCTGCATCCACACTAGAGGTGCAGCTGGGCATGGGGGCATAAGACGCTGCATTTTATTGAATTGGAACATTGTTCTGTCTACCTCAGTATTGTATATGCTGATTGGCAGTTGTTCCCCTGGGGTTTTAGACAGCAGTCTTTCCCAACCCTACCTGGAGAGCCTCTGAATTTTTTATATTTATTTTATTATCTTATTATTGCATTTATCTCGCACCTTTCCTCCAAGTTCAGAGCTTGGAAAAGTTACTTTTTTAAAACTACAGCTCCCATCAGCCCCAGCCAGCATGGCCACTGGATTGGGCTGATGGGAGTTGTAGTTCAAAAAAGTAACATTTCCAAGCTCTGAAGAAGCTCAAGATGGCATACAAACATGGTTTCCCCCATTCCTGACTTTCATCTTCACAGCAACCCTGTGAGGTAGGTTAGGCTGAGAGGCAGTGACTGGCCCAAGGTCATCCAGTGAGCTTTACGGCCGAGTGGGGATTTGAACCCTGATTTTCCACGTCCAAGTCCCGCACTCTAACCACTTCACCATGCTGGATTTAACTTGGGACCTTCCGCATGCAAGGCAGAAGCTCTACCACTGAGCTACAACCCTTCCCCATCCATCATCTACAGGCTTTAAAGGGGGGCTAGATGGATTCAGGGAGGATAAGGCCATCATCGCTGCTAGACATGATGCCCTCCAGATCAGAGAGTGTTGTGCACGCGTCCTTCTCATCGGCATCTGGTTGGCTACTGTGGGAAACAGAAATGTTGGGCCAGATGGGCCCAAGGTCTGCTCTTGTCTTCTTGTTTTGGATAATGGATCAATAACTTTTGCACAATTGATATCTCTTTGTTTTATTGCTGCTTCTGCTATGGTTTGTTTGCTTTTACTTCTGTTTTATTTCTAGGGTTTTTTTAACATTTGATCCGCTTGTTTGGTATTCCTATTAAGCTGCTTTATGGAACATGGTGGAGAAAAACAGACAGACAGACAGACAGACAGACAGACAGATAGATAGATAGATAGATAGATAGATAGATAGATAGATAGATAGATAGATAGATAGATAGATAGATAGATAGATAGATAGATAGATAGATAGATAGATTCTGAAGGGCCACAGTTTAGCCACTTTGGGTCAATAGACAGACAGATAGATATTGATATTGATATTGATATAGATATAGATATAGATAGATAGATAGATAGATAGATAGATAGATAGATAGATAGATAGATAGATAGATAGATAGATAGATAGATAGATAGATAGATAGATAGATAGATAGATAGATAGATAGATAATTTAATGATATCTGACTGCTCTGAGAGTTTTGCACTTTTTCACCAACTTTATTGCACCGGTTAAACTCATTTCTATTAATTTTCATTGCTGCTGAATTCTGCTGGCAAGGATTTTTGCTTGGCTGTGTAAACAAATTGTAACTTGCTATTTAGAATTTAAAATGTTGCCAACCTAGCATTATTGAAGCGAACTGTTTATTTGGACAGTAATATTACATTTTGAAATGAATTGGTTTATTGCATTTTTTTAAAAAAATCATGTTAGCAGAATTTGCTCTTAATTGTAAAAACCTCTCAGCGATTTACATAAAATACAAAATATGCAGTTTTGTTCTGATGTGTTGACATGTATTTGTGTTCTTGATTTGTGAGCTGCTTTGGGCTCACTTAGGTGGGAAAGCGGCATACAAAATAAGTTAATAATAAAATAAAATAATAAGCGGAACCTAGGAAGCTGCCTTATACATAGTCAGACCATTGGCCCATCCAGCTCAGTATTGTCAACATGGACTGGCAGCAGCTCTCCAGGATTTCAGACTGGGGACATTCCCAGTCCTGCCTGGAGATGCTGAGGATAGAACCTGGGTAAGATGTTCTAACCACTGAACTACAGCCCTATAGACAGACAGACAGACAGACAGATATATTTTAATCTAACTTAATTTTGTTTTAAATTGTATTGTAATTGTTTTTAGATCTCCCATTCTCTGTACTTTGTGGTTCGTTTTATTGGATTTTATTGTATTTTGTATTAATCTGTTGTTCACCGCCCAGAGAGCTATGCTAGTCGGGCGGTATATAAATTTAATAAATAATAATAATAATAATAATAATAATAATAGATAGATAGATAGATAGATAGATAGATAGATAGATAGATAGATAATTTAATGATATCTGACTGCTCTGAGAGTTTTGCAAAGTTACTTTTTTGAACTACAACTCCTATCAGCCCAATCCAGTGGCCATGCTGGCTGGGACTGATGGGAGTTGTAATTCAAAAAAGTAACTTTTCCAAGCTCTGGCCACAGGTTAGTCACTTTGGGTCAACAGACAGACAGATAGATTAGAGAGAGGGGGGGAGAGAGAGGGAGGGAGGGAGGGAGGGATAGTGTCATGAGCCCCATGGTTCCATAAGGGTCTGGCCCAGAGTGGCAGCCTCAGACAGAGAAGGAGGGAACAGAGGTAGATTTGAGTCATGGCAATCTGGGATAGAAGGCACAGGTTCTCACCCTTGGACTCTAGCAGTTAGAGAAAGAGAAGTACATTCACCAGCTCTCCCCTCTGTTCCTCTTCCAGAGTGGAGAGACTCATTGGGAAGTGAGGAAGACTTTAATCAGCCGGGAAGGGTGGTTGACCAGAAGGAGGCTGATCTGGGCCAGGCAGGCAAGACACCATCCCATAGCTGAGAACCTATCAGCACCTTCAGCTACATGAACAGACCCACCCACCCTGGAGAAGCATGCGTTTGCAAGTGCACCACTGTTGTAAGAGGAGGGAGTCAAGTTGCAGGAAGCCAGATTTCAACTGAACCTCAGGAAAAACTTCCTAACTGTTAGAGCCATACTGCAATGGAACCAATGACCTCAGGAGATGGTGGGCTCTCCAACAGTGGAGGCCTTCAAGGCAACTAGACAGCCACCTGTCAGGGATGCTTTAAGTTGGATTCCTGCACTGAGCAGGGGGTTGGACTCAATGGCCTTGTGGGCCCCTTCCAACTCTACTATCCTATGGTTCTATGTGTCTTGCGAGTGAGCTCACCATACCTTGCCTTTAAAAACTGGGTGGAAGGGGTCTAACAGCTTGCCAGGACCTCTTTGTTGGTTCTGTCTAGTCCTGAACTTCTGGGCCAGTTGTTGAGCTCCTATATCAGGTCCCCTCTATCCTCCGCCTGTTGCTGAACCTGTACCATGGCTCTCTTGAATAAAGCTTTCTCTTGTACTTACAAAACAAGCCTCTGCTGTTATGTTGTGGGATGGGGAGCTTGGACAGATGGATAGATTATACAAACAGATGGACTGGAAAGTTTGGAAAGACGGATCTCATTAGAAAGATGCATGTGTGGACGCACGTTTCTGATAACAGTGAATCTGTACAAAGTAACTCTCTGATCAGCACCCATGAAAGTTCTACCAGAACAAACCCCTCGCCTCCTCCCTCAGCAAACATTTTCCCCTATTCCCTCTGCATTAGAACTTTCACGGCCCTGCCTACTTATTTGTCATTCCTTGCCTTTAGTTAATTGCCCCTGAGAGAACAGAACTGTGCTGGGACGGATCCCTCACACCAGCCCCTGTTCCCCCGCAAACAAGCCACTTAACGTGCAACTCCCCAGAGCGGGTGATGAGATTCTCACTTCCTCCAGAGAAGCAATTGCAAACTAATTAAGGGAGCAAATCCCAGAACTATTTGTTAAAGTAACATTTCAGGGGCACCACAGAAAATCCACTGGGGAAGAGACAGGGTTCAGCTAAACAGATCCATTTTTAAAACGCATGACATCTTCACTGGCATTTTGAAATGCACCTGCATTTTTCAAATGCCTCTGCATTTTTTGCCCAGCATACGAAGGAAAGCCAACATGAACCTGGAGGTTTTCATTCAAAGCAGGAACTTGTTGAGAGGTCTCAAGGTCAGACCCTATCATTTTAAACAAATTCTACCCAAGCGTCCAGTTCAGTATTCTTGGGCAAGTGGTGTCTTCTCACTCCAAGCATTCTTGAATTACAGTGGCTATTTGGACTTCCTCCAACTTGGTTTGGGATAATTACCACTCAGTTTCCATTATTCTGTCCTTCACCAAGGTGGTGGAGGATGTGGTGGCCACACAACTCTAGGTAATGTTGGGCAATATGGATGGTTTCAATCCATTCCAATATGGCATTATTATTTTTTTGCCTGAATTTGGGATGGAAACAGCTTTGGTCACCCTGGAGGTTGACTTTCCCCAAGGAATGGAGTGCACCTTATTGGTTCCCCTGAGCTTTCAGAAGCTTCTGATACCATTGGCCAAAGGTGGGGAATGTGGCCCTCCAAGCCTCACCATCTGGCCGTTGGGACTCTACCCAAGCCACACACAGTTAAAATGACCTGAAATAGCACCTATTATTATTATTATTATTATTATTTATATCCCACCATTCCTCTGAGTAGGAGCCCAGGGTGGCAGCTTGAAAAGACCTTTTTTCTGTGGCCTTGGAGAGGCACTACCAGTTGCAGTAGACCACCTTTTCCAACATGGTACACTCCAGACATTTTGGACTGCAGGTTCCAACAGCCCCAGCCAGCATGGCCAATGATCAGGAATGATGAGGGCTGTAGTCCAATAACATCTGAAGGACACCAGGATGGAGAAGGCTGCAGTAGACTGTACCAGGCAAGATGGTCTGACTCTGTACAACGTGACTTCATAGATTATGACGGAGATCAATGGTGGAGTGCATGGTTTAGATGCAGAACGTCCCAGTTTTGGAACATAAGAAGAGCCCCGCTGGAACAGACCAAAAGCCCATCTAGTCCAGCTTTCTGTTCCCCACAGTAGCAACCAGATGGCTAAAATCAGGACATGAGAACTACTGGGAATAGACAACCTTGCGTGCTACCATTAAGGGGCATGACCAGAGCTTGGAAAAGTTACTTTTTTGAATAACTCCCATCAGCCCAATCCAGTGGCCATGCTGGTTGGGGCTGATGGGAGTTGTAGTTTAAAAAAGTAACTTTTCCAAGCTCTGGGCAGGACTGTGTGTGCTTTAGTACAGTTGTAGGGAGATGCCATCTCTAGCTAGAATTGGGACAACTCTATGTTTGCTATGATGTAGTTTCCTGTTTGTTTGTTATTTTCTCCCTTCTTTCCTCCTCCTTTGTTAGTTGTTGTTTTGCATTTTCTCTGTTGACCACACAAGATGGCAGCCATGAGGCTGCTCTACCAGGCCATGGACTGAAGTAACCTACTCTTTCTATGTTTTTCAAGCTAAGCCTGTGCTTTGAACACATGAGAAGGTAATGAGGAAAGTGTTTTATATACCTTACTAAAGAAGAGTGTATTTTGCTAGACTGTGTGAGAGGGTGGTGAGCTGGTTATTGCTCAGTTCTGGTTTTACCATTTTACTCTGCTAGAGATATAACCATATCGTTGTTTTATCTCAAACCCAACAAGGACAACCACCTTCTCCTGCACTTTTTCCCCAGTGACTGGTATTCATAGGCATGCTACGTCTGATCCTATAGCACAGGGTAGCCAATGTGATGCCCTCCAGATGTTGTTGGCTACAACTCCCATCATCCCTACCACTGGCCATGCTGATAGAGGTTGTGGTCCAACAACACCAGGAGGGCACCATGTTGGCTACCTTTGCTGTGGTATGTAGCCATCATGACTAGCATCCATTGACAGACTTGTCCAACATGGATTTGTTTAATCCCCCTCTTAAAGCGATCTATGTTGGTGGCCATCACTGCATCTTGTGGGGGCAACAGCACTCTCTCCACTTGGGATCCCCAGCAATTGATATTCAGAGGCATACAGCCCTTGACAGTGGAGGGAGAACGTAGACATTGTGGCTAGTAAGCATTGATAATCTTCTCCCCCATGAATTTGCCTAATCCCTATTTGTAGCCATCCAACCTGGTGTCCATTGCTACATCTCTCAGGAGCTAACTGCATAGTTTAACTGGGTGATGTGTGAAGAAGTGCTTCTTTCTGCCTGTCCAAATCTTCCACCATTCAGCTTCATCAGATTTCACTGAGTTCTCCTATTATGAGAGAGGGAGAAAAGCTTCCCTGGCATCTCCAGTTAAAAGAGCCTCAAGTAACAAAGTTGAATCAGACAGCACTGGCCTGCTTGAACTAATGGTCTGTCTTGGTTCAAGAAGGCTTCCTGTGGATGCATTTCATTTGTACATGCATGCATATGAATTGAGTCAACACGGGGTCCTGGACCAGTGGTTTCTTCTCAGTCTTGCTGATTATCCAACTGGGGTAGAAGAACCACTGGGAGCCCAGCTCCAGCTCCAGCTCCAGCCAAGGCAGAGTTTGTTTTCTTTCAGAGTCCCAAAGGACCAAGCTAGCAAAAAATAAAAAGTAGAGAAAACTGACTCTTGTATGCATGGGAACATCAGAAGAGCTCTGCTCGATCAGACCAATGACCTATCTAGTCCAGCATTCTATTCTGGCAGCAGCCAATCAGATGTCTCTGGGATGCCCAAAAGCAGGGCATGAGCACAACAGAACTCTCCCACTCACGATTCTCAGCAACTGGTATTCAGAGGAACACTGCCTCTAATCCTGAAGGTAACATATTAGTCAAGTAGCTGTTGGGAACGGACCGCTTTGCTAGCAGCCAGAGACATCCAGAGAAGGAATCTGGGGAAACAGCTCTTGGGGATCATACTTTCTCTATAGTAACCTAGATGAAAATGACTACATTCCTTGTGATTCCATCTTCTGAATGAAGCTGCAGAGAGATCCAGGTGCCAACCAAGTCATAGGAGAAGGATACAACTATTCACCCTCTTCCAGCCCTCATTGTCTAGCACCTTGTTTCCAAGGCAGAGGACAGATAATTGTTGAA